>NW_028295665.1:0-600000 GCF_964341445.2 Mesoplodon mirus
AAAGGTGGAATGACCCTGTCTACAATGACAGCTGGATGTAGCATAAAGCTGGACACCTGGGACTGAGGGGAATGGTGTGATTGTGTGAGCAAATGCAGACCCTTTAAAGCAATAATGCATGGCACCCATTCCATGGGTCCCAACTCTCCAGGTTGAAGGGAATATTACTACAGCTATAACATGTACGGGAAACCTAGAGAATGGACACAATGTGAATACGAAAGGTCTATAAAACTCAATGAATAGTCCCTCTCCTGGTGCTCCGGTTTGACTTTCCACCTGCTTTACTATCAATCTCCCAACATGGAGAGCTAGCCCCTTTAACCTCCTGGTTCTCACAGGTTGCCAATTTGGCAGAGGATGAAAGGGAAGAGGGAGAACCAATGAGAGAGTAGATGTTAGGCATTTGGACGGGCATATGTCACTCTAATTTCCTGGCAGGAAGAAGAATTAACCAAATTTGCAGCCACCCACCGGGAACCAATATAGGTCCTGAACGAAAATTTTGGACATGCGTTCAGCTCACAAAAAACGACTTGAAAAATGGAGCTCAAGGACACAGCAATTCACAAAATGGCAGAGTAATAAAGGACAACTATCATCACAAAATCTGTTGAGGGAAGGCAACGAGGAGGAATTGAAAGCGAGGCAGAATAGCAGGAAACCGATTTCAAGAGGTACGTTGGAATCACCTGTAAAGCACAGGAAGAGGGGCACAACTTCGACAATGATGCACTTGGCCAAAAAGGGCGTATGCATTTTATCCTGAATATATGCAGGAGAAAACGCATACGCACATTTTGGCCAAGCAAGCAAGCAGCAATGCAAATCTGCACTACAATGAAGTATCCCTTCCCACCGGTCCAAAGGGACATCCACAAAAAGGGTAAAAACCAGAAATTCAAGACAGGCCCGGGAGAACAGGGAGCCTTTTTATGTTGATGACTGCGATGTAAATTGCCAAATGCCTCTCTGGAGGAGTGAATTGTGTTCCCTAAAACAAGTAAACAACAGCGCTACAGAGCCAAGGGCACTTCCAGTCTAGGGAATATACCATGGGAAAACTGAAAATCAATAAGACAGAGCCACCCCAAAATTTAGTGCTTCACTGCTTACAAGAACCTCAACTTGGGTACACCTTAAGTATCCCAGGAAAGATAAAAATGTTTCAAAAAATTGTGGTATTACGTACGATGGAATATCCCTCAGCCTTGAAATCAATGTCACAAGACCAGTAGCAGCAAAATGAGTGGGTTCAGGTACGATGATTGTAAGTGAAAAAAGTCACACAGGAAAAGAAACTTATCATAAGATATCACTTATGAAGATCCTGTAAACATGGCTACACATGAACTGAGTTAGGAAAGAGAAGAGAGTCTCACATTTAGAAAACACGCTTATGCCTGCTTAAGGGGGCAGGAGAGGTGGGGTGATGCATAAAACCAGAGGTTGATATAAGCACAGGTACCGTTCCAAAAACCAAGTGTGGAATAGACAAGACCTCCACCTTCCTCAGTGAAAGGGACTCAAAACCCCATATTTCCCGCAGAGGAATATATCTGACTAGTAAGAATCTTAAAACCTATGTATTGATATGTCTCCGTAAGGGAATCAAGTGTGTCTAGACTGGCATAAAGATGGCAGCGAGAATCAGCTCAAACCCACTATAAAAAGGAATTTATAAAACAAAACAAAAATACAGCAAAATTATTTACATTTCCTTTAGGGTCTCTGATGAAACTTGGAATGACACTATCTAGAATGACAGCTGGAGGTGGCATAAGGCTGGACACATGGGACTGAGAGTATTGGTGAGATTCGTGAGCAAATGCAAACACTTTAAAGCAATAATGCATGACACCCATTCCATGGTTCCCAACTCTCCAGGTTGTAGGGAATACTACTACAGCTATAACATGTATGGGAAACCTAGAGAATGGACACAAGGTGAATACGAAAGGTTTCTAAATCTCAACGAATAGTCCCTCTCCTGGTGCTCCAGTTTCACATTCTAACTGCTTTACTATCAATCTGCCCACTGGGAGAGACAGCACCTTTAACCTCCTGGTTCGCACCGGTTGCCAATTTGGCAAAGGATGAAAGGGAAGAGGGAGAACCAAAGAGAGAGTAGCTGTTAGGCATTTGGACGGGCACATGTCACTCTTATTTCCCGGGAGGAAGAAGAATTAACCAAATTCTCAGCCTCCCACCGGGAACCAGTAGAGGTCCTAAACCAAAATATGGGACTTGCGTTCAGCTCACAAAAAACGAGTTAAAAAATGAAGCTATAGGGCAGAGCAATTCACAACCTGGCAGAGTAATAAAGGACAACTATCATCCAAAAATCTGTTGAGGGAAGGCAACGAGGCGGACTTGAATGTGAGGCAGAATAGCAGGAAACAGATTTCAAGAGGTACGTTGGAATCGCCTTTAAAGCACAGGAAGAGGGGCACAACTTCGACAATGATGCACTTGTCCAAAAAGGGCGTATGCGTTTTCTCCTGAGTATATTCAGGAGAAAACGCATACGCCCATTTTGGCCAAGCAAGCAAGCGGACAATGTAAGTCTGCACTACAAAGAAGTATCAGTTCCCACCGGTCCAAAGGGACATCCACAAAAAGGGTAAAAACCAGAAATTCAAGACAGGCCCTGGAGAACAGGGAGCCTTGTTATGCTGATGGACGGGATGTAAATTGCCAACTGCCTCTCTGGAGGAGTGCATTGTGTTCCCTAAAACAAGTAAACAACAGAGCTACAGAGCCAAGGGCACTTCCAGTCTAGGGAATATACCTTGGGAAAACTGAAAATCAATAAGACAGAGCCACCCCAAAATTTAGGAATGCACTGCTTACAAGAACCTCAACTTGGGTACACCTTAATATCCCAGGAAATATAAAAATGGTTGAAAAAGTTGTGGTACTTACGTACGAGGGAATATCCCTCAGCCATGAAATCAATATCATATGACCAGTAGGAGCAAAATGAGTGGATTCTGGTACGATGATTCTAAGTGAAATAAGTCACAGAGAAAAAGAAACTTACCATAAGATATCACTTATGAAGATCCTGTAAACATGGCTACACATGAACTGAGTTAGGAAAGATAAGAGAGTCTCACATTTAGAAAACACTCTTATGCCTGCTTAAGGGGGAAGGAGAGGTGGGGTGATGCATAAAACCAGAGGTTGATATAAACACAGGTACGTTTCCAAAAACCAACTATGGAATAGACAAGACCTTCACCTTCCTCAGTGAAAGGGACTCAAAACCCCATATTTCCCGCAGAGGAATATATCTGACTAGTAAGAATCTTAAAACCTATGTATTGATATGTCTCTGTAAGGGAATCAAGTGTGTGTAGACTGGCATAAAGATGGCAGCGAGAATCAGGTCAAACCCACTATAAAAAGGAATTTCAAAAACAAAACAAAAAAACAGCGAAATTCTTTACAATTCCTTCAGGGTCTCTGATGAAACTTGGAATGACCCTATCTGGAACGACAGCTGGACGTGGCATAAGGCTGTACACATGGGACTGAGAGGATTGGTGAGATTCGTGAGCAAATGCAGACCCTTTAAAGCAATAATGCATGGCACACATTCCATGGGTCCCAACTCTCCAGGTTGTAAGGAATATTACTACAGCTATAACATGTATGGGAAACCTAGAGAATTGACACACTGTGAATACGAAAGGTTTCTAAATCTCAACGAATAGTCCCTCTCCTGGTGCTCCAGTTTCACTTTCTAACTGCTTTACTATCAATCTCCCAACGAGGAGAGACAGCACCTTTAACCTCCTGGTTCGCACAGGTTGCCAATTTGGCAAAGGATGAAAGGGAAGAGGGAGAACCAAAGAGAGAGTAGCTGTTAGGCATTTGGATGGGCACATATCACTCTTATTTCCCAGGAGGAAGAAGAATTAACCAAAGACTCAGCCACCCACCGGGAACCAGTAGAGGTCCTAAACCAAAATATGGGACTTGCGTTCAGCTCACAAAAAACGAGTTAAAAAATGGAGCTATAGGGCAGAGCAATTCACAACCTGGCAGAGTAATAAAGGACAACTATCATCCAAAAATCTGTTGAGGGAAGGCAACGAGGCGGACTTGAAAGTGAGGCAGAATAGAAGGAAACAGATTTCAAGAGGTATGTTGGAATCGCCTTTAAAGCACAGGAAGAGGGGCACAACTTCGACAATGATGCACTTGTCCAAAAAGGGCGTATGCGTTTTCTCCTGAGTATATTCAGGAGAAAACGCATACGCCCATTTTGGCCAAGCAAGCAAGCAGACAATGTAAGTCTGCACTACAATGAAGTATCACTTCCCACCGGTCCAAAGGGACATCCACAAAAAGGGTAAAAACCAGAAATTCAAGACAGGCCCTGGAGAACAGGGAGCCTTTTTATGCTGATGACTGGGATGTAAATTGCCAACTGCCTCTCTGCAGGAGTGTATTGTGTTCCCTAAAACAAGTAAACAACAGAGCTACAGAGCCAAGGTCACTTCCAGTCTAGGGAATATACCATGGGAAAACTGAAAATCAATAAGACAGAGCCACCCCTAAATTTTGGGCTGCAATGCTTACAAGAACCTCAACTTGGGTACACTTTAAGTATCCCAGGAAAGATAAAAATGTTTCAAAAAATTGTGGTATTACGTACGATGGAATATCCCTCAGCCTTGAAATCAATGTCACAAGACCAGTAGCAGCAAAATGAGTGGGTTCAGGTACGATGATTCTAAGTGAAAAAAGTCACACAGAAAAAGAAACTTATCATAAGATATCACTTATGAAGATCCTGTAAACATGGCTACACATGAACTGAGTTAGGAAAGAGAAGAGAGTCTATCATTTAGAAAACACTCTTATGCCTGCTTAAGGGGGCAGGAGAGGTGGGTTGATGCATAAAACCAGAGCTTGATATAAGCACAGTTACCGTTCCAAAAACCAAGTATGGAATAGACAAGACCTCCACCTTCCTCAGTGAAAGGGACTCAAAACCCCATATTTCCCGCAGAGGAATATATCTGACTAGTAAGAATCTTAAAACCTATGTATTGATATGTCTCTGTAAGGGAATCAAGTGTGTGTAGACTGGCATAAAGATGGCAGCGAGAATCAGCTCAAACCCACAATAAAAAGGAATTTCTAAAACAAAACAAAAATACAGCGAAATTCTTTACAATTCCTTCAGGGTCTCTGATGAAACTTGGAATGACCCTATCTAGAATGACAGCTGGAGGTGGCATAAGGCTGGACACATGGGACTGAGAGTATTGGTGAGATTCGTGAGCAAATGCAAACACTTTAAAGCAATAATGCATGGCACCCATTCCATGGCTCCCAACTCTCCAGGTTGTAGGGAATACTACTACAGCTATAATATGTATGGGAAACCTAGAGAATGGACACAAGGTGAATACGAAAGGTTTCTAAATCTCAACGAATAGTCCCTCTCCTGGTGCTCCAGTTTCACATTCTAACTGCTTTACTATCAATCTCCCCACTGGGAGAGACAGCACCTTTAACCTCCTGGTTCGCACAGGTTGCCAATTTGGCAAAGGATGAAAGGGAAGAGGGAGAACCAAAAAGAGAGTAGCTGTTAGGCATTTGGACGGGCACATGTCACTCTTATTTCCCGGGAGGAAGAAGAATTAACCAAAGTCTCAGCCACCCACCGGGAACCAGTAGAGGTCCTAAACCAAAATATGGGACTTGCGTTCAGCTCACAAAAAACGAGTTAAAAAATGAAGCTATAGGGCAGAGCAATTCACAAACTGGCAGAGTATTAAAGGACAACTATCATCCAAAAATCTGTTGAGGGAAGGCAACGAGGCAGATTTGAATGTGAGGCAGAATAGCAGGAAACAGATTTCAAGAGGTACGTTGGAATCGCCTTTAAAGCACAGGAAGAGGGGCACAAATTCGACAATGATGCACTTGGCCAAAAAGGGCGTATGCGTTTTCTCCTGAGTATAATCAGGAGAAAACGCATACGCCCATTTTGGCCAAGCAAGCAAGCGGACAATGTAAGTCTGCACTACAAAGAAGTATCAGTTCCCACCGGTCCAAAGGGACATCCACAAAAAGGGTAAAAACCAGAAATTCAAGACAGGCCCTGGAGAACAGGGAGCCTTGTTATGCTGATGGGCGGGATGTAAATTGCCAATTGCCTCTCTGGGGGAGTGCATTGTGTTCCCTAAAACAAGTAAACAACAGAGCTACAGAGCCAAGGTCACTTCCAGTCTAGGGAATATACCTTGGGAAAACTGAAAATCAATAAGACAGAGCCACCCCAAAATTTAGGAATGCACTGCTTACAAGAACCTCAACTTGGGTACACCTTAATATCCCAGGAAATATAAAAATGGTTGAAAAAGTTGTGGTACTTACGTACGAGGGAATATCCCTCAGCCAAGAAATCAATATCATATGACCAGTAGCAGCAAAATGAGTGGATTCCGGTACGATGATTCTAAGTGAAATAAGTCACAGAGAAAAAGAAACTTACCATAAGATATCACTTATGAAGATCCTGTAAACATGGCTACACATGAACTGAGTTAGGAAAGATAAGAGAGTCTCACATTTAGAAAACACTCTTATGCCTGCTTAAGGGGGAAGGAGAGGTGGGGTGATGCATAAAACCAGAGTTTGATATAAGCACAGGTACCGTTCTAAAAACCAACTATGGTATAGACAAGATCTACGCCTTCCTCAGTGAAACGGACTCAAAAACCCATATTTCCCGCAGAGGAATATATCTGACTAGTAAGAATCTTAAAACCTATGTATTGATATGTCTCTGTAAGGGAATCAAGTGTGTGTAGACTGGCATAAAGATGGCAGCGAGAATCAGCTCAACCCCACTATAAAAAGGAATTTGAAAAACAAGAAAAAAAAGGGAAATTCTTTACAATTCCTTCAGGGTATCTGATGAAACCAGGAATGACCTTATCTACAACGACAGCTGGATGTGGCAGAAGGCTGGACACATGGGACTGAGAAGATTGGTGAGATTGGGTGAGCCAATGCAGACCCTTTAAAGCAATAATGCATGGCACCCATTCCATGTGTCCCAACTCTCCAGGTTGAAGTGAATATTACTACAGTTATAATATGTATGGGATACCTAGAGAATGGACACAGTGTGAATACGAAAGGTTTCTAAAACTCACCTAATACTCTCTCTCCTGGTGCTCCAGGTTGAATTTCCAACTGCTTTTCTATCAATCACCCATTTTGGAGAGACAGCCCCTTTAACCTCCTGGTTCACACAGGTTGCCAATTTGTCAGAGGATAAAAGGGTAGAGGGAGAACCAATGAGAGAGTAGCTGTTAGGCATTTGGGCGGGCACATGTCACTCTTATATCCCGGTTGGAAGAAGAATTAACCAAAGTCTCCGCCACCCACCGGGAACCAGTAGAGTTCCTGAATCAAAATTTTGGACTTGCGTTCAGCTCACAAAAAACGAGTTAAAAAATGGAGCTCAGGGCCTCCCTGGTGGCGCAGTGGTTGGGAGTCCGCCTGCCGATGCAGGGGATATGGGTTCGTGTCCCGGTCTGGGAGGATACCATATGCCGTGGAGCGGCTGGGCCCGTGAGCCATGGCCGCTGGGCCTGCGCGTCCGGAGCCTGTGCTCCACAACTGGAGAGGCCACAACGGTGAGAGGCCCACATACAGCAAAAAGAAAAAAAAAAAAAAATGGAGCTCAGGGGCACAGCACTTCACAAACTGGCAGAGTAATAAAGGACAACTATCGTCCAAAAATCTGTTGAGGGAAAGCAACGAGGCGGACTTGAATGCGAGGCAGAATAGCAAGAAACAGATTACAATAGGTACGTTGGAATCGCCTTTAAAGCACAGGAAGAGGGGCACTACTTCGACAATGTTGCACTTGGCCAAAAAGGGCGTATGCGTTTTTTCATGAATATATTCAAGAGAAAACCCATACGCCCTTTTTGGCCAAGCAAGCAAGCGGGCAATGCAAATCTGCACTCCAAAGAAGTATCACTTCTCACCAGTCAAAAGGCACATCCACAAAATGAATAAAAAGCAGAAAGGCAAGACAGGCCCTGGAGACCAGGGAGCCTTGTTATGCTGATGGGCGGGATATAAATTGCCAACTGCCTCACTGGAGGAGTGCATTGTGTTCCATAAACAAGTAAACAACCGAGCTACAGAGCCAAGGGCACTTCCAGTCTAGGGAATATACCTTGGGAAAACTGAAAATCAATAAGACAGAGCCACCCCAAAGTTTAGGGCTGCACTGCTTACAAGAACCTCAACTTGCGTACAACTTAAATATCCCAGGAAAGATTAAAATGGTTCAAAAAATTGTGTTACTTACATACGATGGAATACCCCTGAGCCATGAAATCAATGTCATAAGGCCAGTAGCAGCAAAATGAGTGGATTCAGGTACGGTGATTCTAAGTGAAATATGTCACACAGAAAAAGAAACTTATCATAAGATATCACTTATGAAGATCCTGTAAACATGGCTACATATGAACTGAGTTAGGAAAGATAACAGAGTACCAAACCTTATCATAAGATATCACTATTTTGGGAATGTACACTTGGCTACGAATGAACTGAATTACAAACACAACAGAGTCACACACTTAGAAAACAATATTCTGCCTTCTTATCGGGAAAGGCGAGGTGAGTTGATTCATAAAACCACAGTTTTAAATTAGCACAGATACCGTTACATAAACCAAGTATGTAACAGACATCACCTACTCCCCGCACCATGAACTCGACTCAACACCCCCTATTCATTGCAGAGGAATATATCTGACTCCAAGAATTTTAATACATATGTATTATCATGTCTCCATAAAGGAGTCATGTGTGTGTATAACGGCATGAACACAGCACTGAAATTCAGCTAAATACCTTTATAAAAATAAATTTCAAAAGCAAAATGCAAAAATAGCAAAACAGAGGGAAGGCCTTAAGAATTACGTTCAGGTCCTGTGATGCAACCTGGATTGTCCACCTTTACACCCACAGCTGGATGAGACATAAAACTGGACACTTGGGGCTGACAAGATTGTTGAGGTTGTGTGAGCAAAAGAACACCACTTAGAGCAATACTGTGTACTACCCATTCTAGTGGTCCCAACTCTCCAAGTTTAAGGGAATCTTCCTACAGTTAAAGCATGCATGGGAAACCCAGTGGATGGTACACTGTGTAATTGGGAAAGTTTTCTAAAAGGTACCTCATTTTTCCTTTTGTCATGCTCTGCTTCGCCATTTCATCTGCATTACTAAAAATCCCCCCACTTGGAGTGTCAGCACCTTTACCCTCCTGTTATGCACAGTTTGCAAATTGTGCAGAGAATGAACAGGAAGAGGGGAAACAAATGAGAGATTAGCTGTAGGTGTTTGGATGGGCACATGTCACTCTAGGTTCCCATCAGCAAGAAGAATTAAACAAAGGCTCAGCCTGACACACCAGAACCAGACTAGGGCCTACAGCCATCCTGCGGTATTGCAGCCAGCTCACAAAGAGGCCAGTTGAAAAATAGAAATCAGGGGCACAGCAATTCACAAACTTGCAGAGTTATAAAGGACAACTATCATCCAGAAATATATTGAGGTAAGGCAGTGAAGAGGATTTGAATGCAAGGTAGAATTGAAGGAAACAGATTTCAAGAGGTAGATTGCAGTTGTCTTTAAAGCACATGAAAAGTGACAGAACTTCGACAATGTTGCCCTTGGCCGAAAAGGGAGTATGTGTATTTTCTTGAATATATTCGGGAAAAAATGCATACACCCTTTTTGGGCAAGCAAGCCATCAGGCATTGCAAATCCACACTATATAGAAGTGTCCCTTACCTCCAGTCAAAAGGGCCATCCACAAATAGTGTAAAAGCCACAAATGCAGGACAGGCCATGGAGAAAAGGGAGCCTGGTTACGCCGATGGACAGGATGTAAATTGACAACAGCCTCTCTGGAGAACTGTATGTTGTTTTCTAAAACAGAGCTACAGAGCATAGCACACTTCCACTCATGGGCGTGTATTTTGGGAAAACTTAAAATCCACAACACACAGCCAGCCCAAACTTTAGGGCTGCTCTGTTTACAAGAACCTCGAATTCAGTACACTTTAAATATCCCAGGAAAGGGAAGAAAATGGATATAGATGTTGTGGTACTTATATACAATGGAAAGTCACTCAGACATAAAATCAATGTCATAAGGCCAATAGCAGCATAATGAGTGGCTTTAGGTATGATGATGCTAAGTGAAATGAGCCACAAAGAAAAAAAAATTATTGTAATATATCACTTATAGAGGGAATATAAACATGGCTACACATGAACTGAATTTCAAATGTGAACAGAATTACACATTTAGAAAACACACTTATTCCTCCTTAAGGGGAAAGGTGATGTGGGGTGATGTGTAAAAGAAGATTTTGAAATTAGCACAGATCCCATTCCATATACCAAATATGTAACAGACAAGTCCTACTCCTTTCTCAATGAACTGGACACAAAACACCCTATTCACTGAAGAGGAATATATCTGACTGGTAATAAACTTGAAACCTATGTATTTATATGTCTGCATAATGGAATCAAGTGTATGTAGATTGGCATAAACACAGATCAATGGAACAGGACAGAAAGCCCAGAGATAAACCTACATACCTATGGCTATCTCATCTATGACAAAGTAGCTAAGGATATACAATGGAGAAAAGACAGTCTCTTCAGTAACTGGTGCTGGATAAACTGGACCCCTACACATAAAAGAATGAAATTAGAACACTCCATAACACTATACACAAAAATAAACTCTAAATTGATTAGAGATCTAAATATAAGACCAGACACTATAAAACACTTAGAGGAAACCATAGGCAGAACACTCTATGACATAAATCACAGCAAGATCCTTTTGGACCCACCTCCTAGAGAAATGGAAATAAAAACAGAAATCAACAAATGGGACCTAATGATACTTAAAAGCTTTTACACAGTACAGGAAAACATAAACAAGATGCAAAAACAACCCTCAGAATGGGAGAAAATATTTTCAAATGAAGCAATTGACAAAGGATTAATCTCCAAACTTTACAAGCACCGCATGTAGCTCAATATCACAAAAACAAACAACCCAATCCAAAAACGGGCAGAAGACCTAAATAGACATTTCTCCAAAGAAGATATACAGATTACCAAGAAACACATGAAAGGATGTTGAACATTACTAATCATTAGAGAAATGCAAATCAAAACTACCGTGAGGTATCACCTCACAGCAGTCAGAGTGGCAATCATCAAAAAAATCTACAAAACAATAAATGCTGGAGAGGCCTTTATTGGAGAAAAGGGAACACACTTGCACTGTGGGTGGGAATGTAAATTGATATGGGCACTAGGGAGAACATTACGGAGGTTCCTTTAAATAACTAACAATAGAAGTACCATATGACACAACAATCCAACTACTGGGCATTTGCCTTGTGAAAACCATAATTCAAAAAGAGTTATGTAGCAAAATGTTCATTGCAGCTCTATTTACAATAGTCAGGACATGGAAGCAACCTAAGTGTCCATTGACAGATGAATGTTTAAAGAAGATCTGGCACATATATACAATGGAGTATTACTCAGCCATAAAAAGAAGCAAAACTGAGTTAGTTGTACTGAGGTGGATGGACTTAGAATCTGTCCTACACAGTGAAGTAAGTCAGAAAGGGAAAAACAAATACTGTATGTTAACAGAGATATACGGAATCTAATGAAGAAAAAAAAAGATTTTAAAGAACCTAGTGGTAGGACAGGATTAAGGACACAGACATAGAGAAAGGACTTGAGGACACCGGAAGGGGGATTGGTAAGCTGGGACGAAGTGAGAGAGGGGCATGGACATAAATACATTACCAAAGGTAACACCAATAGCTACTGGGAAGCAGCCACATAAAACAGGGAGATCAGCTTGGTGCTTTGTGACCACATAAAGGGGTGGGATATGGGGTGTGAGAAGGAGATGCAAGAGGGAGGGGATCTGGTGATATTTGTATATGTATAGCTGATTCACTTTTTTATACAGCAGAAACGAACACTCCATTGTAAATCAATTACACTCCAATAAACGTGTAAAAGGAAAAAAAAAAGAAAGCACAGGGATAAACCTACACATCTATGGTCACCTAATCTATGACAAATGAGGCAAGACTATACAATGGATATAAGACAGTCTCTTCAATCATTGGTGCTGGGAAATATGGACAGCTACATGTAAAAGAATGAAATTAGAACACTCCCCAACACCATACATAAAAATATATTCAAAATGGATTAGAGACCTTAATGTAAGACCGGATAGTATAAAACTCTGAGAGGAAAACTTACGAAGGATACTCTGACGTCAATCACAGCAAGATCTTTTTTCATCCACCTCTTATAGTAATGAAATAAAAAATAAAACTAAACAGATGGGACCTAAGGGAACGTAAAAGCTTTTGCAAAGCAAAGGAAACTACAAACAAGATGAAAAGACAACCCTCAGAAAGGCAGAAAATATTTGCAAACGAATCAATGGACAAATGATTAATCTCCAATATATATAAACAGCTCATGCAGCTCAATATTAATAAAACAAACAACCCAATACAAAAATGGAAGAAGATATAAATAGACATTTATTCCAAGAAGACATAGAGATGGCCAGTACGCACATGAAAATCTGCTCAACATCACTAATTATTAGAGAAATGGAAATGGACACTACAATGAGGTGTCATGTCACACCTGTTAGAATGGGCATCAACAGAGAATCTACAAACAACAAATGCTGGAGAGGGTATGGAGAAAAGGAACCTTCTTCCACTATTGTTGGGAATGTAAATTGATACAGTCTCTATGGGGAACAGTATGGAGGTTCCTTAGAAAAGTAAAAATAGAATTACCATATAATCCAGCAATCCCACTACTGGGCATATACCCAGAGAAAACCATAAATCGAAAAGACACATTCACCACAATGTTCACTGCAGCACTATTTACAATAGCCAGGTAATGAAAGCAAGCTAAGTGCCCACAGACAGACGAATGGATAAAGATGTGGTACATATATACAATGGAATATTACTCAGCCATACATAGGAATGAAACTGGGTCATTTGTAGAGACCTTAATGGATCTAGAGACTGTCATACGGAGTGAAGTAAGTCAGAAAGAGAAAAACAAATATTGTATATTAATGCATATATGTGGAACCTAGAAAAATGGTACAGATGAACCGGTTTGCAGGGCCGTTACAGAGACACAGATGTAGAGAACAAACATATGGACACCAAGGGGGAAACGCCATGTGAGGGTGGTGGTGGGATGAATTGGGAGACTGGGATTCACATGTGCACACTTATATGTATAAAATAGATATCCAATAAGAACCTGCTGTATAAAAGAAATAAATTTAAAAAAAATAAAAATAAATAGCATTTAATAAAAGAAAACAGAAAAAAAGTATTTCCCTTCACATAGACGTCTTTATATTAATGCATTATTTCCATGTTTATATCTCCAAATTAAAAAAAAAAGAGGAATAAATAAAATCTACCTTGAACCAAAAAGAAAAAAAAAAGAAAAAAACAAAACAGAACCCACCAGTTATACAGAGGAAAATCGTATCAGGGCACTTGCTCCAGTGGTAAAAAATTCTTAAGTTGGTCAGAGGCGGGAAATCGTCTCCCATGGAGTCAGCAGCGCTCCCCCCGAGAAGGAGCATCCTCATTGCAAAGCTGGGGGGACTGTGTTGAGGCGTCTGTGAGTAAATGTGAGCTGAGCCCCAGTCCTGCTGCAGCTGCACTCTTCCCACCCTTTCCAGGTAAAACACCTGAATACGTACAAGCACTTGCAAGCCTAGAAGAAGGGCGGTGGAGCCACACCAGCGACAGCACGCAGGCCGACTTGGTGCCTGCAGGCCAGTCAGGATGGTCCTGGCCCCAGATGCTCTTCTGGAAGCTTTCCATTTCCCTGCCTGAGATACCCCTCCTGCCACGGCCCCCACTGCTTTTTTACTTCCTCACCTCTGCCTGGGGAGAAATTCAAGCGTCAGGTATGGATGACACATCCTCTTCTTTAGCAGGTGGCAGCCTAGCAACTCCTGTAGAAAGTCCAGCAGAGCCCCACTCACACTGGGCCACCCACAAACCCACGGCCCCTCACTCCCTACCACCACCCCAGCCCCGACACTGCTGACGGGGCAGAGAATATGGCATCAGGCACAGCTAAAGGGGCTCTAGCTGCCTGGAGAGGTGTTTATATTGACCTCAACCCACGCACACCTGTGGGGGGGTTGGCAGGCAGTGTCAGGCTGCCCAAATCAGCCAATCCTCACCCCTCAGGGGCTCACAGTAGCAGAAAATGAACCTTGCTAAACGGGCCAGGCCCAAGGAACAGGTGTGGGCCCTTGAGAGTCAGGCTAGACAAGGGGCTGCAGCTGCGGCTTGTTTTCTTATCATTTTATCTGGTCCATGAGTGGAAAACAACTTCAAGAAGACCCTATCCTAATGAGAGGAACCCAGGAGTCAGGGAGAGGAGTGATGGTGGGTGGAGACAGAGGCCTGGTGCCCTGGCTGCAGTGGAAGTGTCTGGAAGACCAGGCAGAGAGAGGCTGCACAGAGTGATAGCCAGGGTCACAGACTTGTCAGAGCTGCTGTTTGTTAGTTCAAGTCCTGCTCTGAGGTTTTCTGTGTCAGCTGTGAGCGACAGGTGAGCTGGGGGTTCTCTGCAAGGTGGGCTATGTGCACTGTTCCTGTGTGTCCAGCCCTGCTTGGGTACCTGCCCATGGGAGCTCTGTATCCTGGGAAGGGCCTGACTATGAGAGCCCCATGGGCTGCTGGGTAGCTGCACAGGTGAGCTCCATACCCTGGGAGGGTCTTGAACATGAGAGCCCCGTGGGCTGTGGGGATGGGTGGTGCAGCCCAGGTGAGCTCCATATCCTGAGATTGGCCTGACCACGAGAGCCCCATGGGCTGCTGGAGACGTGGTAAAGGATATCAGGACAGTCAGTGAAGCCACCGAGGATATACATCCAGTAGCTCCTATTTCCTACACCCTGCTGCTCATTCTACCATCCACCAGGCCATGGCATTCTTTATTACACTTCAATGATGCCTTCTTCTGTATTCCATTCATCTCAGAGTCACAAGAATTTTTGGCTTGTGAGTGGCAGGACACAACATGCAACAAAAGCAATAATGCTGGGCCGTCCTGCCCCAATGGTACAAAAATCCCCACACCATCATTGGGGAAATGTCCTCTAAAAACCTAAAAGTTCTACCTCTGTAAAAGGGAACCCTCCTTCAATATGCAGATGACATTCTGATCGCCAGGCCTACTAAAGACGCCTCTGAACTACCTAGCCAAGAAAGGATAGAATTTGTCCAAGGAAAAGGCTCAAATATCCCAGGCTCTGGTGACATGCCTGGGCCTCATTCTCACAGATATTCAGAGAAACGCATCCCAGGATAGGGAAGAAGCCATTTGCAGCCTTACCTCTTCTAAAACTAGAAGACAGCTTAGGGGTTCCTGGGGAGGCCAAGGTTTTCTGCATCTGGATCCCTAACTACAGTCTAATAGCTGGGCCTCTACATGAAACACTGACACGAAAAGATGATGATCCTTTTGTATAGAATCCAGAAGCGGCCTTTCCAGAATGGAAAGAGCAGTCAATTCAGACCCTTGCCCAGGAACTCCCTAATTTAGCTAAACCCTTTGACCTTTACATACCCGGTCAAAGTTTAATTGCCCTTGGAGCCTTAGTGCAAAAACTGGGACCACTTGAAATGGAGCAACACAAGAATGCCCTTCAGGTATGATAAACTATGGTCACCAAGGGCTTTGCCCACCGACTCATCAGGTCAGGATACTGGGGTATCTAAAAAGCTAGAAATCAGCAGCCCACAAGGCCAGCTCCCTCCTAAGGGAAAAGGACCCCACGTCGTGATCCTAACCACCCATCATGCCCTGATGTTGCTGGGGTCGCTCTGTGGACACACTGACCTCGAGTGAGGAGGCCCTCCAACTGCAACCTCCAGAGAGACAAATGGGGGCAACGGGCCCCCAAGATGACTCATGTGACCATCACTTGACCTGGAGTTTCTCTCAGAATACAAGAACACTGTGCCCCGAAAGAGCAGACTACTGCTTGAAGGACTTACTGCACCCAGAGGGGAGCTAATAAGCTTGGCGGGGGAAACGTATATCACGCTTTCACCATAGAAAACCCTACATACAACACGGTGATGGTGGCCAATATGACCGGCTGGACTGCTGGCTACTTCTAAAGGCCGTTGACTCAGTGGACGTCATGGTCCTGGATCACCACTGACCCTGGACTGTCTGGGAGTTGCACGGGCAGGGTTCTGACACATGGTGCTGTTTGTACATTTATTCAGGGACCTAATTAAAGAAAGCACAGACTACTGGTCAGAGCATCTACGCAGGCAAAAACCGTCAGACTAAGGTCGCCGAACAAATGTGGGGTGGGGTGAAACCTGCCACCTCAGCATCTCTGTGCATCTCTTTCCTGGACCCTAAAAGGTCATTAGAATCTATAACACTTCCAATGCTGGTGCTCAGGCGGACGAGAAGTGAGGCAGGAGGCCTTGGGACAATCAACCTCACCTGGAGGCTGGTGGGGAGACGTTTTGCCCCTCCCCCCAGGTATCAGGGCTCCCACCACAGCATGAAGCAGTTAAAAAAGAGGGGTCTGCACCCTCAACACCCCACGAATGAGGAACGGAACAAAAAGCAGAGGAGGGGTTCGTCTCCGGCAACGTTCATTAAAAATTCCTGGGAGATAAAAAGAGAATCTGGGCAATAAAATAAAGTCTAACCTGTTTTTCCTTTGTGCTTTGTCTAATTTCACGTGCTCCTAGGGTTCCGCATGCAGAGGTCCCACACCCGGCACTTCAGACCCGATTTCCTAGAGCAGAATGGCTGGGTCGACACCTCAGCTAGCGGGGTCCCATGCAGACTCCACGGCATATAGCCTGTGCTGCAGCCAACCCAGCCCTCGAGAGCTCCATCCCCTCCCTCCCACTGACACTGCCGGGATCCCTACACAGCAGACCAGCCCACAGCCCGTGGGGGACTGCACGCTCTCACCTCTCCATTCTGTTTTCAAAATAATGTTTCCTTTGCTTCTGAACCAAACTCAGTCTTGATCTGTTGGCTCCAATGACACTGGGCATGGTGAATCCTGTTGGGGTCCACTCTGGAGGATCAGTAACGGAAATTGAGAACATTGTAACTTCAATGAACAGATGTGTGAGCCAAACTGTAGTTAACATACAGCAGTGTATAATGCTCGGGTAAAATAAGATGTTTCTAAGACTTACATTTGATATTTCCATCACTTTACTATAAGCAAGTTCAGTGAAGACGTCTGTCTTATTTGTCAGGTCAACATTAGAGAAATGAAGTAATTTATTTCCATGGATGTACATCGAATACTCTTGGCTGAAGCTTCAATCTTGTTTTGAATGCTTTTCCATTGAAAAGGATACCTCTCTTTCAGCTCCCCCATTTCTGAGAAGTATAAAATCTTATAATTTATTATTACCAAAGGGGAAAGGTAGGAGACGGGATAAATTAACAGTTTGGGATTAACACATACACACTGCTATGTATAAAATAGATCATCAACAAGGAACTACTGTATAGCACAGGGAACTACACTGAATATTTTGCAATAACCTATAAGGGGAAATAATCTGAAAAAGAATAGATATTTTTATTGACATCATCTATCAATGACAGATAAAATGTAACCTAAGCAAGGCCGATGGTGAGCGCTTCTGACCCTGAAGATTTCAATCATCTAAAGTTTGGGCTCTGCCTATTTCCCAAGGCCTTTAATGGACATACGTGTAGCTGTAGCTTAAAAATTCCCCAGTTTGGGGTACGGGGAGGCACTGATTTGGAAAAATCCCTGGTGTTCTCCTTCCATGCACGGGACCCTTCCTACAGCTAAAACATGCCTGTCACACCTAGAGGATGGTACACCGTTTGATCGGAAAGAGTTTGGAAAAGGCACCTCATCTCCTCATCACCTGGTGCTCGGGTTCACCCCTCCAGCATCTTTCCTAACAATCTCCTCTCTTGGGGATATCAGCACCGTCAACATCCTGTTGCACACAGTTTGGAATTTGTCCAGAGGATGAAGCAGAAGGATGAGAAAAATTTAGAGACAAGTCTTAGTTGTTTGGACAGGCACATGCCACTCTAATTTCCAATCTGGAAGACAAATTCATCAAAGGCTAGAATTGCCCACGGAAACAGAATAGGTCTAGAGGAAATCCCGCTGTTTTGTGTCCAGTTTCCAAAAACACAAGTTGAAAAATGGAACTCAGGGGCACTAAAATTCATGAAACTGCAGAGTTGAAAATATCTATCATCGAAAAATGTCTTGAGGTAAGTCACAGAAAAGGAGTTGTAAGCAAGGGAGAGTGGCAGGAAACAGATTTGAAGAGGTAGAAAGGACTCCCCATTAAAGCACAAGAAAAGGGGCTGAACATCGCCAATGATGCTGTTGGCCCAAAAGGGCGTATGAATTTTTTCTGAATATATTCAAGTAAAGGCCATACACACTTTTTATCCAACCAAACAGGTGGGCACTGGAAATCAATACTACAAAATGTATCACTTCCCATCAGTCAGAAGGGCTATCCACATAAAGTGTAAACACCAGAAATGCAGGACAGGGCGAGGAGAAAAGGGAGCCCTGTGAGGCTGATAGTGGAAATGTAATTTGCCAATGGCCACTCTGGAGAAGTGTATTGTGTTTGCTAAGACATCTAAAAGATGAGCTACAGAGCATAGGGCATTTGCACTCATGGGCGTATACCTTGGGAAAAACAAAAATGGACAGAAAACAGGCACCCCAACGTTTACCACCTCTCTGTTAAAAAGGGCCTCCACTTGGATATAACCTAAATGTCCCTGGAAGGATAAAATGGATAAAAGAGATGGCGTACTTATGTAGAATGGAATATTACTCATCCCGAAATCAATGAAATAAGGCCAGTTGGAACAACTCTGGAGGAGTTACATACGATCATTCTAAGTGACATATGTCAGAAAGAAAATGACACATATCATAAGATGTCACTTAAAGGTGGAATCAAACATGGCTACACATGAAATAAACTACAAAACAGAAACATAGTCAAATATGTAGAAAATAGACATAAGGCTGCTAAATGGGAAAGGTGGGGAATGGTGAGGTATTATCCAGGAGTTTGAAATTAGCAAATATACCATTCCAAGTACCAAATTGAATAACTGACAAGGCCTACACGGTACCTCAAAGAACTGCACTCAGCCCACTCAAGTCACTGGACAATAATACATATGACTCGTAAGCATCTGAAAAATAATTTCTTGTTGTCTCACAGTACATGAATCAAGTGGATGTACAGCAGCAAAAAACAGAGCTTTGAAAATCAGCTGTAACCAATATAAAAATAAATTTAAAAATATTTATAAAAACGGTGAGACAGACAAAAATTCTTACAACTTTTTTTGAAGGGCTACGATTTAACATGGATTGAACACATGTAGACCCACAGCAGGATGATATATAAGGCTGGAAGCTATGCACGCTAAGAGATGTTAGAGAGGCTGGGTGAGGAAATGCAGACCTTTTAAAGTAATACCGCCTGGTACCCATTCCATGGGTCCCAAATCGGCAGGTTCAAGGGAATCTTCTGACAGCGAAAACATGCCTGCGAAACCGAGATGAATGTACACCGTGTGCTCAGGAAAGGTGTATAAAATGCACCTCATTTTTGATCTCCTGGTGCTGGGGTTCGCCATTCCAGCCACATTATTAACAATATCCCCTCTTGGAGAATCAGCACCTTTAACCTCCTGTTTCACACAGTTTGCAATTTGTGCAGAGGATAAATGGGAAGGGGGGAACCAATGAGAGATAAGCTGTAGGAGTTTTGACAGGCACATGTCACTCTAATTTCCCATTAGGAACAAGAATTAACCAAAGGCTCAGTCTGCCTCCTCAGAACCAGAAAAGGGCCAGAATCAATCCAATGGTTTGGCGGCGAGCTCACAATAAAAGCGAGTTGTAAAATGGAGCTCAGGAGCAGACAATTCAAAGACCTGCAAAGATATAAATGATAACCAACGTCCAAAAATATATTCAGGTAAGGCAACGAAGAGGATCTGAATGAGAGGCAGAATTGCAGGAAACAGATTTCAAAAGGTAGATTGTACTCACATTTAAAGCATATGAAAAGCAGCAGAATTTCTAAAATGATGCAGTTGGGCAAAAGGGTGTATGCCTTTTTTTCGTGAATATCTTCAGGAAAAAAACACATACAGAGTTTTTGGCCAACCAAGCAAGCGGGAAATGCAAATCCGCACAACAAAGAAGTCTCAATTTCCACTGCTCAGAAAGGCCATCCAAAAAATGTGTACAAACCAGAAATGCTGGAGAGGCCATGGAGAACAGGGAGCCTAGTCACGCTGATGGGTGGGGTATAAATATCCAAGAGCCACTCTGAAGAAGTGTATGCTGTTTCCTAAAACATTTAAATACAAAGCCCCCGAGCAAAGGGGACTTCAACTCATGGACATATAACTTGGGAAGACTAAATATCGACAACACACAGGCACTCCAAAGTTTAGGGCTGCTCTGCATACAAGAACCTCAACTTCGGTACACCTAAAATATCCCAGGAAAAAGAGAAATGCATAAATTACTTGTGGTAAATTTGTACAACGGAATATCACTCAGACGTGAAATCAATGTCATAAGGCCAGTAGCAGCATAAAGAGTGGATTTAGGTATGATGATTCTAAGTGAAATTAATCACACAGAAAAAGAATCTATTCATAAGATATCACTTACAGAGGGAATGTCAACATCACAACATATGAACTGAATTAAGAAAGAGAACAGAGTCTCACATTTAGAAAACACTCTTATGCCTGTTTAATGGGAAAGGAGAGGTGGGGTGATGCATAAAACCAGAGTTTGATATTAGCACAGGTACCATTCCATAAACCAAATAGAGAACAGATGAGACCTACCCCTTCCTCAGTGAACGGGACTCAAACCCCCTATTCCCCGCAGAGGAATATATCTGACTAGTGAGAATCTTAAAACCAATGTATTGATTTGTCTTCATAAGGGAATCAAGTGTGTCTAGACTGGCATAAACACGTCAGTGAAAATCAGCTCAACCCCATTATATAAATGAATTTCAAAAACAAACAAAAAAACAGCGAAATTCTTACACAATTCCTTCAGGGGTTCTGATGAAACCGGGAATGACCCTATCTGTAAAGACAGCTGGATGAGACATAAGGCTGGACACTTGGGACTGAGAGGACTGGTGAGATTGGGAGACAAAATGCAGACCCTTTAAAGTAGTAATGCATGCCACGATTCCATGGATCCCAAATCTCCAGGTAGTAGGGAATATCACTACAGTTATAACATGTATGGGAAACCTAGAGAATGGACACCCTGTGATGGTGAAAGGTTTCTAAAAGTCTCCTAATTTTTCCTCTCCTTGTGCTCCAGTTTGGCATTCCAACTGCTTTACTATCAATCTCCCAACTTAGGAGAGCCAGCCCCTATAACCTCCTGGTTCGCACAGTTTGCTAATTGTGCAGAGGATGAAAGGGAAGAGGGAGAACCAATCAGAGAGTAGATGTAGGCTTTTGGACAGGCACATGTCACTCTAAATTCCCGTCAGGAAGAAGAATTAACCAAAGCCTCAGCCACCTGCAGGGAACAGTATAGCCACCCCTGGAACAAGTATAGGTCCTGAAGCAAAATTGTGGATTTGCAGTCAGCTCCCAAAAATGGGATTTGAAAATTGGAGCTCACGGGCACAGCAATTCACAAACCTACAGTTATAAAGGACTACTGTCTTCCAAAAATCTGTTGAGGGAAGGCAACGAAGCTGACTTGAAAATGAGGCAGAATTGCACAAAACATATTTCATGAGGTAAATTGGAATCGCCTTTAAAGCACAGGAAAAGCATCACAACTTCGACAGTGATGCACTTGGCCAAAAAGGGCGTATGCGTTTTCTCCTGAATATATTCAGGAGAAAACGCATACGACCTTTTTGGACAATCAAGCAAGCGCGCAATGCAAATCCACACTACAAAGAATTGTCACTTCCCACGGGTCAAAAGGGACATCCGAAAATCTGTGAAAACCAGAAAGGCAAGAGGGAGATGCCAAGGCATGAAGCAATATGATCCAAAGTGTCATGAAGGATTGTGATGACAAGAACATGGAGCATTGTGATGACAAGATTATGTAGCATATTGCTGACAAAGGCATGGAGCATTGTGATGACAAGGTTCATGGAGCACTGTGATGACAAGCGTCACGGAGCATTGTGATTACAAGCGTCATGGAGCATTGGGATGACAAGGGCATGGAGCATTTTGATGACAAGAGTCCCGGATCATTGTGTTGTCAGTGTTCATGGATCGTTGTGATGACAGGAGTCATGGAGCATTGTGATGACAGGGGTCATGGAGCATTGTGATGAGAAGGTCAAGGAGCATTGGGCTGAAAACGTTCATGGAGTATTGTGATAACAGGAGCCATGGAGGCTTGTGATGACAAGGTACTGGAGCATTGTGATGAGAAGACCATGGAGACTTGTGATGACAAGTCTCATGGAATATTCTGATGAAAAGGGGCATGGAGCATTGTGATTACAGGGGTCTTGGGGCATTGTGATGACAAGGGCATGGAGCATTGGGATGAGATGGCCATGGGACGTTCTGATGACATGCATCATGGAACTTTGTGATGACAAAGGCATGGAACATTGTGATGAAAAAGGCATGGAGCCTTGTCATGACAGGGTTCAAGGAGCATACTGAGAACAAGTGTCAGGGAGCATTGTGATGACAAGTGTATTGAGCATTGTGATGAAAATGGTCATGGAGCATTGTGATGAGAAGACCATGGATAATTGTGATGACGAGCGTCATGGGATGTTGTGATGATAAGTGTTATGGAACATTTTGATCACAAGGATTTGGAGCATTGTGATGACAGAGATCATGGAGAATTTTGATTTCATTGTGATGACAATAGCATGAAGCATTTTGATGATGGGCATGGTGCATTGTGATGACCGGGTTCATGGATCATTGAGATGAAAAGGGGCATGGAGCATTGTGATTACAGAGGTCTTGGAACATTGTGATTAGAAGGGTCATGGAGCCTTGTGATGACAAGACCATGGAACATCGTGATGGCAGGGGTCATGGAGCACTGTTATGACAGGGTTAATGGAGAATTGTGATGGCAAGGGCATGGAACATTGTGATGAGAAGGCCATGGAGCCTTCTGATGACATGCGTCATGGAGCTTTGTGATGACAAGGTCATGGAGCAATGTGATGAGAGCATTCATGGAGCATTGTGATGACAATAACATTGAGCATTTTGATGAAAAGTTCATGGAGCATTGTGGTGACAAATTTCACAGAGCCTTGTGATGATGAGGGCATTGACTTTTGTGGTGACACACGTCATGGAGTCTTGTGATGACGTGACACATGGAGCATTGTGATGACTGGGGTCATGTAGCATTGTGATGACAGGAGCATGGAGCATTGGTCTGACAAGTTTCATGGATAATTGTGTTGACAGTGGACATGGCACATTGTGATGAAAAGGGCATGGAGCATTGTGATGACAAGGTCATGGAGTATTGTGAAGACATGTGTCAGGGAACATTGTGATGGCATATTTCATGTTCCATTGTGATGACAATGGCATGGAGCATTGTGATGCCGAGTGTTATGGAGGATTGTGATGACAAAGGTAATGGAGCATTGTGATGACAAGGGCTTGGAGCATTGTGATGACAAGGGCCATGGAGCATTACAATGACAAGGGCATGGAGCATTGTGATGACAACGGCCTTTGAGAATTTTGATGAAAACTTCGTGAAGCATTGTGATGACAAAGGCATGGAGCTTGCTATGACAGGGGTCATGGGACATTGCGATGACAAGTGCATGGAGAATTGTGATGACAAGAGCATGTAACATGGGGATGAGAACTGTCATGGAGCATTGTGATGACAAGGACCTGGATAATTGTGATGACAAGGGACATGGAGCATTGTGATGACCAGGGCATGGAGCATTGTTATGGCAAGACCGTGGAGCACTGTGATGAGAAGACCATGGATAATTCCGGTGACGAGCATCATGGAGCACTGTAATGACAAGGGGCATGGAGCATTGTGATGATACGTCTCATGGAGCATTGTGATGACAGGGGTCATGGATCATTGTGATGACCAGGGCATGGAGCATTGTGATGGCAATACCGTGGACACTGTGATGAGAAGACCATGGATAATTGTGATGACGAGCGTCATGGAGTGCTATAATGACAAGCGGCATGGAGCATTGTGATGACAAGGGCATGGATCATTGTGAAGAGAAGGCCATGGAGCATTCTGATGAATGTGTCATGGAGCACTGTGATGACAAGTGCATGGATCATTGTGATTACAGGTGTCTTGGAGCATTGTGATGAAAAGGGCATGGATCATTGTGATGAAAAAGGCATGGAGCCTTGTCATGACAGTGTTCAAGGAGCATACTGACGACAAGTGTCAGGGAGCATTGTGATGACAAGTGTATTGAGCATTGTGATGACAAAGGTTATGGAGCATAGTGATGAGAAGACCATGGATAATTGTGATTATGAGCATCATGGGGTGTTGTGATGAGAAGTGTTATGGAACATTGTGATCCCAAGGGTTTGGAGCATTGTGATGACAGAGGTCATGGAGCATTTTGATTTCATTGTGAGGAAAATAGCCTGAAGCATTATGATAATGGGCATGGTGCATTGTGATGATAGGATTCATGGAGATTTGAGATGAAAAGGGGCATGGAGCATTGTGATAAAAAGTGTCTTGGAGCATTGTGATGAGAAGTCCATGGAACATTCTAATGACATGAGTCATGGAGCTTTGTGATGACAAGAGCATGGAGCATTCTCATTACAGGGGTCTTGGGACATTGTGATGACAAGTGTCATGGAGCCTTGTGAATGAAAAGGCCGTGGAACTTTGTGATGGCAGGGGTCATGGAACATTGTTATGACAGGTGGAATGGAGCATTGTGATGAGAAGGACAGGAAGCATTGGTGTGAAATATTTCATGGATTACTGTGATGAGAGTGGGCATGGAGCATTGTGATGACAAGAGCACAGAACACTGTGATACAATGGTCATAGAGGATTGTAATGACAAGGGCATGGAGCATAGTGATGAGAAGGGCATCGAGCATTGTGATGACATGTGTCATGGAGCTTTGTGTTGACAAGGGCATGGAGAAATATGATGAGAGGGTTCATGGAGCATTGTGATGACAATGACATGGAGCATTGTGATGTCAAGGGTCAAGTTGATTTGTAATGACAAACGTCATGGAGCATTTTAATGACAAGGGCAGGGAGCATTTTGATGACAGGTTCATGCAGCAATTTGATGAAAATTGTAATGGAATATTTTGATGACAGTGGTTATAGAACATTGTGATGTCAGGGGTCATGGAGCTTTGGGATGAAAAGTGTCATGAAGCATTTAGATGACAGGTGTTGTGGAACATTGTGATGTCAGGTGTCATGGAACATTGTGATTACAGGGGTCTTGGAGCATTGTGATGAGAAGGGTCATGGAGCCTTGTGAGGAGAAGGCCATGGAACATCGTGATGGCAGTGGTCATGGAGCATTGTTATGACAGGGGTAATGGAATATTGTGATGGCAATGGCATGGAGGATTGTGATAAGAAGGCCATGGAGCATTCTGATGACATGTGTCTTGGAGCTTTGTGATGACAAGGGCATTGAGCAGTGTGATGAATGCGTTCATGGAGCATTGTGGTGAAAATGACATGGAGCATTGTGATGCCAAGTGTCATGTATCTTTGTGATGACAAAGGTCATGGAGGATTTTGATGACAAGGGCGTTGTGCACTGTGATGAGAAGGGCAGGGAGCATTGTGATGACAGGGTCATGGAGCAATTTGATGAAAAGGGTCATGGAACATTTTGCTGACAGGGGTTATTGAACATTGTGATGCCAGGGGTCATGGAGCATTTTGATGAAAAAGTTTTGGGAGCATTTTGATGACAGGGGTTATGGGACATTGTGATGTCAGGGGTCATCAAACATTGTGATGATATGTGCATGTAGCATTGTGATGACAGGAGTCATGGAACATTGTGATGACAGGGGTGAGGGAGTATTGTGATGAAAGGTGATGTAACATTGTGATATCAGTGGTGAGAGAGCATTTTGATGAGAAGTGCATGGAGCATTGTGATGACAAGTTTTATGGAGCATTGTGATGACAAGATTGTGGAGAACTGTGATGACAAGCGCATGGTGCATTTTGATGACATGTGTCATGGAGCACTGTGCTGACAAGCGCATGGAGCATTGTGATGACATGTGTCATGGAGCATTGTGCTGAGAAAGGCAGAGAGGATTGTGATGACAAGGGTCAAAGAGCATTGTGATGAAAAGTTCATGGAGCATTGTGGTTAAAATGGTCACAGAGACTGTTGAAGATGAGGGCATGGACCATTGAGATGACAAAGGTCATGAAGAATTGTGATGAATGAAGTCACGGAGCATAGTGATGACAGGGGTCATGGAACAATGTGATAACAAGGGCATGGAGCATTGTGATGACAGGTGTCATGGAGCACTGTGATGACAAGCGTCACGGAGCATTGTGAATACAGGGGTGATGGAGCATTGGGATGACAAGGGCATGGATCATTTTGATGAAAAGGGTCATGGAGCATTGGGCTGAAAATGTTCATGGAGTATTGTGATGACAGGGGTCATGGAGCATTTTGATGAGAAGGTCATAGAGCATTGGGCTGAAAATGTTCATGGAGTATTGTGATGAAAGGGATCATGGAGCATTTTGATGACAAGTTCCTAGAGCACTTTTATGAGAATACAATGGAGACTTGTGATGACAAGTCTCATGGAGCACTCTGATGAAAAGGGACATGGAGTATTGTGATTACAGGGATCTTGGAGCATTGTGATGACAAGGGCATGGAGCATTGTGAGGAGAAGGCCATGGAGCATTCTGATGACATGCGTCATTGAGTTTTGTGATGACAAGGGCATGGAGCATTGTGATTACAGGGGTCTTGGAGCATTGTGATTAAAAGGGCATGGATCATTGTGATGAAAAAGGCATGGAGACGTGTCATGACAGGGTTAATGGAGCAGACTGATGACAATTGTCAGGGAGCATTGTGATGACAAGTGTACTGAGCATTGTGATGACAAAAGTCATGGAGCATTGTGATGAGAAGACCATGGATAATTGTGATGATGAGCATCATAGGGTGTTGTGATGATAAGTGTTATGGAACATTGTGATCACAAGGGATTGGAGCATTGTGATGACAGAGGTCATGGAGCATATTGATTTCCTTGTGATGAAAATAGCCTGAAGCATTATGATGATGGGCATGGTCCATTGTGATGACAGGGTTCATGGAACATTGAGATGAAAAGACGCATGGAGCATTTTGATTACAATGGTCTTGGAGCATTGTGATGGCAAGGGCATGGAGCATTGCAGTGAGAGGGCCATGGAACATTCTGAAGACATGCGTCATGTAGCTTTTTGATGAAAAGTGCATGGAGTATTTTGATTAGAGGGTTCGTGGAGCATTGTTATGACAAGTGTCATGGAGCCTTGTGATGACAAGGCCGTGGAACATTGTGATGAAAAGGGCATGGAATTTTGTGATGACAAGCATCATGGAGCATTGTGATGACAAGTGTTATGGAACATTGGGATCACAAGGTTTTGGAGCATTTTGATGACAGAGGTCATGGATCATTTTGATTTCAAGGAGCATGGAGCATTTTGATGACAAGGGCATGAAGCAATGTGATCCCAAAGTTCATGGAGTTTAGTGATGACAAGGGAAATGGAGTATTGTGATGACAAGAACATAGAGCATTGTAATGACAAGGTCATGTAGCATTTTGCGGACAAAGTCATGGAGCATTGTGATGACTAGGCCGTGGAACACTGTGATGACAGGGGTCATGGAGCATTGTTATGACAGGGGTAATGGAGCATTGTGATGAGAAGGGCATGGAATATTGATCTGAAATGTTTTATGGATTATTGTGATGAGAGTGGTCATGGAGCATTGTGATGACAAGGGCACAAAACCTTGTGATACATGGGTCATGCAGGATTGTAATGACTTGGGCATGGAGCATTGTGATGAGAAGGGCATCCAACATTGTGATGACAAGTGTCATGGAGCTTTGTGATGACAAGTGCATGGAGCAATGTGATGAGAGGGTTCATGGAGCATTGTGATGTCAATGACATGGAGCATTGTGATGCCAAGGGTCATGGAGCTTTGTGATGACAAGTCATGGAACATTTTGATGACAAGGGAATGGTGCATTGTGATGAGAAGTGCAGGGAGCATTTTGATGACCGTGTCATGCAGCAATTTGATGAAAAGTGAAATGGAACATTATAATGGCAGGGGTTATAGAATATTGTTATGTCAGGGTTCTTGGAACTTTGGGATGAAAAGGGTCATGGAGCATTTTGATGACAGGGGTTATGGAACATTGTTATGTCAGGGGTCATGGAACATTGTCATGATAAGGGGATGTAGCATTGTGATGACAGGGTCATGGAACATTGTGATTACAGGGGTGTGGGAGTATTGTGATGACTAGTGATGGAACATTGTGATATCTCTGTTGAGAGAGCATTTTGATGAGATGTGCATGGACCATTGTGATTACAAAGTTTATGGAGCATTGCAATGATAAATTTGTGGACCTTTGTGATGACATTGGTCATGGAGCATTGTTCTCACAAAGAAATGGAGCATTGTGATGACAAGGGTCAGAGTGAATGGTGTTGAAAAGTTCATGGAGCATTGTGGTTACAAATGTCACAGAGCCTTGTGATGACGCGGGCATGGACCATTGTGATGACAAACGTTATGAAGCATTGTGATGACTGGAGTCACGGGGCATTCTGATGACTGGGGTCATGGAGCATTGTGATGACAAGGGCATGGAGTATTGTGATGACAGGTAATGGAGCAGTGGTCTGACAAATTTCATAGATTATTGTGATGACAGTGGGCATGGTGCATTGTGATGACAAGGGCATGGAGCATTTTGATGAGAAGGTCACGGAGTATTGTGAAGACAGATGTCAGGGAACATTGTGATGACATATGTCATGGTCCATTGCATGACAATGGCATGGAGCATTGTGATGCCAAATGTAATGGAGGATTGTGATGACAAATATAATGGAGCATTGTGATGATTAGGGCTAGGAGCATTATGATGACAAGGGGATTGAGAATTTTCATGACAATGCCGTGAAGGATTGTGCTGACAAGTTCCTGGAGCATTGTGATGACAAAACTATGGAGCCTTGTGATGACAAGTCTCATGGAGCATTCTGATGAAAAGGGGCATGGAGCATTGTGGTTACAGGGGTCATGGAACATTGTGATGACAAGGGCATGGAACATTGTGAGGAGAATACCAAGGAGCATTCTGATGGCATGCGTCATTGAGCTTTGTGAGGACAAGGGCATGGAGCATTGTAATTACATGGGTCTGGGAGCATTGTGATGAAAAGGGAATGGATCATTGTGATGAAAAAGGCATGGAGCCTTGTCATGACAGGTTTCAAGGAGCATACAGACAACAAGTGTCAGGGAGCATTTTGATGACAAGTGTATTGAGCATTGTGATGACAATGTTCATGGAGCATTGTGATAAGGATACCATGGATAATAATGATGACGAACGTCATGTGGCATTGTGATGAAAAGTGATATGGAATATTGTGATCACAAGGGTTTGGAGCATTGTTATGACAGAGGTCATGGAGCATTTTGATTTCATTGTGATGACAATAGCATGAAGCATTATGATGATGGGCATGGTGCACTGTGATGACAGGGTTCATGGATCATTGAGATGAAAAGCGGCATAGAGAATTGTGATTACAAGGTTCTTGGAGCATTGTGATGAGAAGGGTCATGGAGCTTTGTGATGACAAGGATATGGAACATCGTGATGGCAGGGGTCATGGAGCATTGTTATGTCAGGTGTAATGGAGCATTCTGATGGCAAGGGCGTGTAGCATTGTGATGAGAAGGCCATGGAGCATTCTGATGACATGTGTCATGGAGCTTTGTGAAGACAAGGGCATTGAACAATGTGATGAGAGCGTTCAGGGAGCATTGTGATGACAATGACATGGAGCATTGTGAGGCCAAAGGTCATGGATCTTTGTGATGAAAAAACTCATGGAGAATTTTGATAGCAAGGGCGTAGTGCATTGTGATGAGAAGGGCAGGGAGCATTGTGATGACAGTGTCTTTGAGCAATTTGATGAAAAGTGTCATGGAACATTTTGATGACAGGTGTTATGGAACATTGTGATGTCAGGGGTCATCGAACATTGTGATGATAAGTGCATGTAGCATTGTGATGACAGGAGTCATGGAACATTGTGATGACAGGGTTGAGGGAGTATTCTGACAAATAGTGATGTAGCATTGTGATATCAGTGGTGAGAGAGTATTTTGATGAGAAGTTCATGGAGCATTTTGATGAGAAATTTTATGGAGCATTGTGATGACAAGATTGTAGAGCACAGTGATGACAAGCGTATGGTGCATTGTGATGACATGTGTCATGGAGCATTGTGGTGACAAGCACATGGAGCATTGGGATGACAAGGGTCAAAGAGCATTGTGATGAAAAGTTCATGGAGCATTGTGGTTAAAATGGTCACAGAGTCTGTTGATGATGAGGGCATGGACCATTGTGATGACAGAGGTCATGAAGCATTTTGATGACTGGAATCACGGATCATTGTGATGACAGAGGTCATGGAGCATTGTGATAACAAGGGCATGGAGCATTGTGATGACAAGGGCATGAAACATTGGTCTAATAAGTTTCATTGATTATTGCGATGACAGTTGGAATGGCACATTGTGATGACAATGTCATGGAGCATTGTAATGACCATGTTATGCAGTATTGTGAAGACTGGTGTCAGGGAGCATTGTGATGATATATGTAATGGCCCAGTGTGATGACAATGGCATGGAGCATTGTGATGACAAATGTCATGGAGGATTCTGATGACAAAAGTAATGGAGCATTGTGATGACAATGGCTTGGTGCATTGTGATGAAAACGGTCAGGGAGCATTGTGCTGACAAGTGCATGGAGAACTGTGATGACAATGGTCATGGAGCATTATGATGACAAGCTTGTGGAGTGTTTTGATGACAATGGCATGGAGCATTGTGATGAAAACGGCTTAGGGTATTGTGATGAATATCGCATGGAGCCTTTTAGTGACAGGGTTCAATGAGCATTCTGATGACAAGTGTCAGGGAGCATTGTGATGACAAGTGTACTGAGAATTGTGATGACAAAAGTCATGGAGCATTGGGATGAAAAGGGCATGGAGTATTGTGATGACAGGCATCATGGAGCGTTGTGATGACAAGTGTTATGGAACATTGTTATCACAAGGGTTTGGAGCATTGTGATAACAGAGGTCATGGATCATTTTGATTTCAAGGAGCATGGAGCATTGTGATGAAAAGGGCATGAAGCAATGTGATCCCAAGGTTCATGGAGTATTGTGATGACAAGCGCATACAGCATTGTAATGACAAGGTCATGTAGCATTTTGCTGAAAAAAGCATGGAGCATTGTGATGACAGGTATCATGGAGCACTGTGATGACAAGCGTCATGGAGCATTGTGAATACAGGGGTCATGGAGCATTGGGATGACATGGGCATGGATCACTGTGATGACAAGTGTCATGGAGCACTGGGCTGAAAATTTTCAAGGAGTGTGGTGATGACAGGGTTCATGGAGCTTTGTGAGGACTAAGGAATGGAGCATTGTGATGACAAGAGTCCTGGATCATTGTGTTGTCAGGTGTCATGGAGTGTTGTGTTAACAGTGGTCATGGAGCATTGTGATGATATTGGCCATGGAGCATTGTGATAAGTAGGTCGTGGAGCACTGGGCTGAAAATATTCATGGATTATTGTGATAACAGGGGTCATGGAGCATTGTGATGAATAGGGAATGGATCATGGTGATGACAATGTCCTGGAGCATTGTGAAGAGAAGTCCATGGCGACTTGTGATGACAATTCTCATGGAGCATTCTGATGAAAAGGGGAATGGAGCATTGTGATTACAGGCGTCTTGGAGCTTTGTGATGACTAGGGCATGGAGCATTGTGATGAGAAGGCCATGGAGCATTCTGATGACATGCGTCCTGGAGTTTTGTGATGACAAGGGCATGGAGCATTGTGATTACAGGGATCTTGGAGCATTGTGATGAAAATGGCATGGATCATTGTTATGAAAAAGGCATGGATTCTTGTCATGACATGGATCAAGGAGCATACGACGACAAGTGTCAGGCAGCATTGTGATGACAAGTGTATTGAGCATTGTGATGACAAAGATCATGGAGCACTGTGATGAGCAGATCATGGATAATTGTGATGATGAGCGTCATGGGGTGTTGTGATGATAAGTATTATGGAACATTGTGATCACAAGGGTTTGGAGCATTATGATGACAGAGGTCATGGAGAATATTGATTTCATTGTGATGATAATAGCCTGAAGCATTATGATGATGGGCATGGTGCATTGTGATGACAGGTTTCATGGAACATTGAGATGAAAAGGGGCATGGAGCATTGTGATTACAAGGGTCTTGGAGCATTATGATTACAAGGGCATGGAGCATTGTGATGAGAAGGCCATGGAACATTCTGATGACATGCATCATGGAGCTTTGTGATGACAAGGGCATGGAGCATTGTGATTTCATGGGTCTTGAGCATTGTGATGGCAAGTGTCATGGAACCTTGTGATGACTAGGCCGTGGAATATTGTGATGGCAAGGGCCATGGTGCATTGTTATGACAGGGGTAATGGCGCATTTTGATGAGAAAGGCATGGAACATTGGTCTGAAATGTTTCATGGATTATTGTCATGAGAGTTGGCATGGAGCATTGTGATGACAAGGGCACAGAACACTGTGATACATGGGGCATTCAGGATTGTAATGACAAGGGCATGGAGCATTGTGATGAGAAGGGCATCGAGCATTGTGATGACAAGTGTCATGGAGCTTTGTGATGACAAGGACATGGAACAATGTGATGAGAAGATTCATGGAGCATTGTGATGACAATGACATGGAGCATTGTGATGCCAAGGTTCATGGAGCTTTGTGATGACAAGTCATGGAGCATTTTGATGACAAGGGCATGGTGCATTATGATGAGAAGGGCAGGAAGCATACTGATGACCGGGTCATGCAGCAATTTGATGAAAATTGTAAAGGAACATTGTGATATCAGGGGTCTTGGAGCTTTGGGATGAAATGTTCATGGAGAATTTTGATGACAGGGGTTATGGAACATTGTAATGGCAGGGGTCGTGGAACATTGTGATGATAAGGGGATGTAGCATTGGGATGACAGGGTCATGGAACATTGTGATTACAGGTGTGAGGGAGTATTGTGATGACTAGTGATGGTACATTGTGATATCTCTGGTGAGAGAGCATTTTGATGAGAAGTGCATGGACCATTGTGATTACAAGGTTAATGGAGCATTGCGATGACAAAGTTGTGAACCGTTGTGATGAAATGTGTGTGGCACATTGTGATGACAATGGTCATGGAGCATTGTTCTGACAAAGACATGGAACATTGTGATGAGAAGGGTCAAAGAGAATTGTGATGAAAATTTATGGCGCATTGTGGTTACAAAGGTCACAGAGACTTGTGATGATGCGGGCATGGACCATTGTGATGACAAACGTTATGAAACATTGTGATGACTGGAGTCACGGAGCATTGTGATGACAGGGGTAATGGAGCATTGTGATGACAAGGGCATGGAGCATTGTGATGACAGGGGCATGGAGCACTGCTCTGACAAGTTTTATAGATTATTGTGATGACAGTGGGCATGGTGCATTGTGACGACAAGGGCATGGAGCACTGTGATGAGAAGGTCATGGAATATTGTGAAGACAGGTGTCAGGGAGCATTGTGATGACATATGTCATGGTCCATTGCGATGACAATGGCATGGAGCATTGTGATGCCAAATGTAATGGAGAATTGTTTTGACAAATATAATGGAGCATTGTGATGATTAGGGCATGGAACATTATGATGACAAGGGCCATTGAAAATTTTCATGACAAGGTCTTGAAGCATTGTGATGACAAGTTCCTTGAGCATTGTGATGACAAAACCATGGAGCCTTGTGATGACAAGTCTCATGGAGCATACTGATGAAAACGAGCATGGAGCATTGTTATTAAAGGGGTCTTGGGACATGGTGATGACAAGGGCATGGAATATTGTGAGGCGAAAACCAAGGAGCATTCTGATGGCATGCGTCATTGAGCTTTGTGATGACAAGGGCATCGAGCATTGAGATTACATGGGTCTTGGAGCATTGTGATGAAAAGTGCATGGATCATTGTGCTGAAAAAGGCATGAGGCCTTGTCATGACAGGGTTCAAGGAGCATACAGACAACAAGTGTCAGGGAGCATTTTGATGACAAGTGTATTGAGCATTGTGATGACAATGATCATGGAGCATTGTGATGAGAAGACCATTGATAATTGTGATGACACGAGTCATGGGGCATTGTGATGACAAGTGTTATGGAATATTGTGATCACAAGGGTTTGGAGCATTGTTATGACAGAGGTCATGGAGCATTTTGATTTCATTGTGATGACAATAGCATGAAGCATTATGATGATGGGCATGGTGCATTGTGATGACAGGGTTCATGGATCATTGAGATGAAATGGGGCATAGAGCATTGTGATTACAGAGTTCTTGGCGCCTTGTGATGAGAAGGGTTAATCAGCTTTGTGATGACAAGGCCATGGAACATCGTGATGGCAGAGGTCATGGAGCATTGTTATTACTGGGGTAATGGAGCATTGTGATGGCAAGGGCATGGAGCATTGTGATGAGAAGGCCATGGAGCATTCTGATGACATGTGTCATGGAGCTTTGTGAAGACATGGGCATGGAGCAATGTGATGAGAGCGTTCATGGAGCATTGTGATTACAATGACATGGAGCATTGTGATGCCAAGTGTCATGGATCTTTGTGATGACAAAGGTCATGTAGCATTTTGATGGCAAGGGCGTTGTTCATGGTGATGAGAACGGCAGGGATCATTCTGATGACAGGGTCATGGAGCAATTTGCTGAAAAGTGTCATGGAACATTTTGATAACAGTTGTTATGGAACATTGTGATGTCAGGGGTCATTGAACATTGTGATGATAAGTGCATGTAGCATTGTGATGACAGGAGTCATGGAAAATTGTGATGACAGGGGTGAGGGAGTATTGTGACAAATAGTGATGTAGCATTGTGATATCAGTGGTGAGAGAGCATTTTGATGAGAAGTACATGGAGCATTGTGATGACAAATTTTAAGGAGCATTGTGATGACAAGATTGTGGAGCACTGTGATGACAAGCGCTTGGTGCATTGTGATGACATGTGTCATAGAGCACTGTGCTGACAAGCACATGGAGCATTGTGATGACAAGGGTCAAAGAGCATTGTGATGAAAAGTTCATGGAGCATTGTTGTTAAAAATGTCACAGAGACTGTTGATGACGAGGGCATGGACCATTGTGATGACAAAGGTCATGAAGCATTGTGATGACTGGAGTCACGGAGCACTGTGATAACAAGGGCATGGAGCATTGTGATGACAAGGGCATGGAACATTGGTCTAATAAGTTTCATGGATTATTGTGATGACATTTGGAATGGCACATTGTGATGACAAGGCCATGTAGCATTGTGATGACCAGGTCATGCATTATTGTGAAGAGAGGTGTCACGGAGCATTGTGATGACATATGTAATGGCCCATTGTGATGACAATGGCATGGAGAATTGTGATGACAATGGCTTGGAGCATTGTGATGACAAGGGAATGGAGCATGGTGATGATAAGGTCCTGGAGCATTGTGATGAGAAGACCATGGAGACTTGTGATGACAAGTCTCCTGGAGCATTCTGATGAAAAGGTGCATGGAACATTGTGATTACAGGGGTCTTGGAGCATTGTGATGAAAATGGCATGGATCATTGTGATGAAAAAGGCATGGAGCCTTGTCATGTCAGGGTTCAAGGAGCATACTGACGACAAGTGTCAGGGAGCATTGTGATGACAAGTGAATTGAGCATTGTGATGACAAAGATCATGGAGCATTGTGATGAGAGGACCAGGGATAATAGTGATGATGAGCGTCATTGGGTGTTGTGATGATAAGTGTTATGGAACATTGTGATCACAAGGGTTTGGAGCATTATGATGACAGAGGTAATGGAGAATATTGATTTCATTGTGATGACAATAGACTGAAGCATTATGATGATGGGCATGGTGCATTGTGATGACAGGGTTCATGGAGCATTGAGATGAAAAGGGCCATGGGGCATTGTGTTTACATGGGTCTTGGAGCATTGTCATGACAAGGGCATGGAGCATTGTGATGAGAAGGCCATGGAACATTCTGATGACATGCGTCATGGAGCTTTGTGATGACAAGGGCATGGAGAATTGTGATTACAGGGGTCTTCAGCATTGTGATGACAAGTGTCATGGAACCTTGTGATGACTAGGCCGTGGAACATTGTGATGGCAGCGGTCATGGTGCATTGTTATGACAGAGGTAATGGAGCACTGTGATGGGAAGGACATGGAACATTGGTCTGAAATGTTTCATGGATTATTGTGATGAGAGTGGGCATGGAGCATTGTGATGACTAGGGTACGGAACACTATGATACATGGGTCATGCAGGATTGTAATGAAAACGACATGTAGAATTGTGATGAGAAGGGCATCGAGCATTGTGATGACAAGTGTCATGGAGCTTTGTGATGACAAGGGCATTGAGCAATGTGATGAGAGGGTTCATGGAGCATTGTGATGAAAATGACATGGAGCATTGTGATGCCAAGGGTCATGGAGCTTTGTGATGACAAGTCATGGAGCATTTTGATGACAAGGGCATGGTGCATTGTGATGAGAAAAGCAGGGAGCATTTTGATGACCGGGTCATGCAGCAATTTGAGGAAAAGTGTAATGGAACATTTTGATGGCAGGGGTTATAGAACATTGTGATGTCAGGGGTCTTGGAGCTTTGGAATGAAATGTGACATGGAGCATTTTGATGACAGGTGTCATGGAACATTGTGATGGTAAGGGGATGTAGCAGTGTGATGACAGGGTCATGGATCATTGTGATTACAGGGGTGAGGGAGTATTGTGATGACTATTGGGGGAACATTGTGATATCCCTGGTGAGAGAGAATTCTGATCAGAAGTGCATGGACCATTGTGATTACAAGGTTTATGGAGCATTGCAATGACAAGGTTGTGGACCATTGTGATGAAATGCACGTGGCACATTGTGAAGACAATGTTCATGGAGCATTGTTCTGACAAAGATATGCAGCTTTGTAATGACAAGGGTCACAGAGTATTGTGATGACAAGTTTATGGAGGATTGTGGTTACAAAGGTCACAGAGCCTTGTGATGACGCGCACATGGACCATTGTGATGACAAACGTTATGAAGCATTGAGATAACTGGAGTCAGGGAGCATTGTGATGACAGGGTTCACGGAGCATTGTGATGATAGGGGTCATGGAGCATTGTGATACCAAGGGCATGGAGCATTAGTCTAATAAGTTGCATGGATTATTGCGATGACAGTTGAAATGGCGCATTGTGATGACAAGGGCATGGAGCATTGTGATGACCAGGTCATGCAGTATTGTGAAGACAGGTGTCAGTGAGCATTGTGATGACATATGTAATGGCCCATTGTGATGACAATGACATGGAGCATTGTGATGCCAAGTGTCATGGAGGATTCTGATGACAAAGGTAATGGAGCATTGTGATGACAATGGCTTGGAGCATTGTGATGACAAGGGTCAGGGAGCATTGTGCTGACAAGTGCATGGAGAATTGTGATGACAAGGGTCATGGAGCATTCTGATGACAAGCTTGTGGAGTATTTTGATGACAATGGCATGGAGCATTTTGATGAAAACTGCATGGGGCATTGTGATGAAAAAGGCATGGAGCCTTTTCCTGACAGGTTTCCAGGAGCATTCTGATGACAAGTGTCAGGGAGCATTGTGATGACAAGTGAATTGAGAATAGTGATGACAAGTGTCAGGGAGCATTGTGATGAAAAGGGCATGGAGTATTGTGATGACAGGCATCATGCAGCGTTGTGATGACAAGTGTTATGGAACACTGTGATCACGAGTGTTTGGAGCATTGTGATGAGAGAGGTCATGGATCATTTTGATTTCAAGGAGCATGGAGCATTGTGATGACAAGGGCATGAAGCAATGTGATCCCAAGTTTCATGGAAGATTGTGATGACAATGGAAATGGAGTATTGTGATGACAAGCGCATAGAGCATTGTAATGACAAGGTCATGTAGCATTTTGCTGACAAAGGCATGGAGCATTGTGATGACATGTGTCATGGAGCACTGTGATGACAAGCGTCACGGAGCATTGTGAATACAGGGGTCATGGAGCATTGGGATGACAAGGGCATGGATCATTTTGATGACAAGGGTCATGGAGCACTGGGCTGAAAATGTTCATGGAGTGTTGTGGTGACAGTGGTCATGGAGCATTGTGATGACTAGGGAATGGAACATTGTGATGACAAGAGTCCCAGATCATTGTGTTGTCAGGTGTCATGGTGTGTTGTGATGACAGTGGTCATGGAGCATTGTGATGATATTGGCCATGGAGCATTGTGATGAGTAGGTCGTGGAGCATTGTTTTGAAAATGTTCATGGATTATTGTGATTACAGGGTTCATGGAGAATTGTGATGACAAGGGAATGGAGCATGGTGATGACAAGGTCCTGGAGCATTGTGATGAGAAGACCATAGAGAGTTGTGATGACAAGTCTCATGGAGCATTCTTATGAAAAGGGACATGGAACATTGTGATTACAGGGGTCTTGGAGTATTGTGATGACTAGTGCATGGAGCATTGTGATGAGAAGGCCATGGAGCATTCTGATGACATGCGTCATGGAGTTTTTTGATGACAATGGCATGGAGCTTTGTGATTACAGGCGTCTTGGAACACTGTGATGACAAGGGCAAGGAGCATTGTGAGGAAAAAAACAAGGAGCATTCTGATGGCATGAGTCATTGAGCTTTCTGATGAGAAGGGCATAGAGCTTTGAGATTACATGTTTCTTGGAGCATTGTGATGAAAAGGACATGGATCACTGTGATGAAAAAGGCATGGAGCCTTTTCATGACAGGATTCAAGGAGCATACAGACAACAAGTGTCAGGGAGCATTTTGATGACAAGTGCATTGAGCATTGTGATGACAATGGTCATGGCGCATTGTGATGAGAAGTCCATTGATAATTGTGATGACGAGCGTCATGGGGCATTGTGATGACAAGTGTTATGGAATATTGTGATCACAAGGTTTTGGAGCATTGTTATGACAGAGGTCATGGAGCATTTTTATTTCATTGTGATGACAATAGCATGAAGCATTATGATGATGGGCATGGTGAATTGTGATGACAGGGTTCATGGATCATTGAGATGAAAAAGGGCATAGAACATTGTGATTACAGGGTTCTTGGAGCATTGTGATGAGAAGGGTCATGGAGCTTTGTGATGACAAGGCCATGGAACATCGTGATGGCAGGGGTCATGGAGCATTGTTATGTCTTTTGTAATAGAGCATTGTGATGGAAAGGGCGTGCATCATTGTGATAAGAAGGCCATGGAGCATTCTGATGACATGTGTCATGAAGCTTTGTGAAGACAAGGGCAGGGAGCAATGTGATGAGAGCGTTCATGGAGCATTGTGATGACAATGACATGGAGCTTTTTGATGCCAAGGGTCATGAATCTTTGTGATGACAACGGTCATGGATCATTTTGATGGCAAGGGCGTTGTGCATTGTGTTGAGAAGCGCAGGGAGCATTCTGATGACAGGGTCATGGAGCAATTTGATGAAAAGTGTCATGGAACATTTTGATGACAAGTGTTATGGAACATTGTGATGTCAGGGGTCATCGAACATTGTGATGATAGGTGCATGTAGCATTGTGATGACAGGAGTCATGGAACATTGTGATGACAGGGGTGAGGGAGTATTGTGACAAATAGTGATGTAGCATTGTGATATCTGTGGTGAGAGAGCATTTTGATCAGAAGTGCATGGAGCATTGTGATGAAAAATTTTATGGAGCATTGTGATGACAAGATTGTGGAGCACTGTGATGACAAGCGTATGGTGCATTGTGATGACATGTGTCATGGAGCACTGTGCTGACAACCACATGGAGCACTGTGATGACAAGGGTCAAAGAGAATTGTGATGAAAAGTTCATGGAGCATTATGGTTAAAAATGTCACAGAGACTGTTGATGATGAGGGCAGGGACCATTGTGAAGACAGAGGTCATGAATCATTGTGATGACTGGAGTCACGGAGCATTGTGATGACAGGCGTCATGGAACATTGTGATAACAAGGGCATGGAACATTGTGATGATATGGGCATGGAACATTGGTCTAATAAGTTTCATGGATTATTGTGATGACAGTTGTAATGGCACATTGTGATGACAAGGGCATGGAGCATTGTGATGACCAGATCATGCAGAATTGTGAAGACAGGTGTCAGGGAGCATTGTGATGACATATGTAATGGCCCATTTTGGTGACAATGGCATGGAGCATTGTGATGCCAAGTGTCATGGAAGATTCTGATGACAAAGGTAATGGAGCATTGTGATGACAATGGCTTGGAGAATTGTGATGACAAGGTTCAGGGAGCATTGTGCTGACAAGTGCATGGAGAATTGTGGTTACAAGGTTCATGGAGCATTCTGATGACAAGCTTGTGGAGTATTTTGATGACAATGGCATGGAGCATTGTGATGAAAATGGCATGGGGCATTGTGATGAAAATGGCATGGAGCCTTTTCCTGACAGGGTACAAGGAGCATTCTGATTACAACTGTCAGGGAGCATTGTGATGACAAGTGTATTGAGCACTGTGATGACAAAGGTCATGGAGCATTGTTATGAAAAGGGCATGGAATATTGTGATGACAGGCATCATGGAGCGTTGGGATGACAAGTGTTATGAACACTGTGATCACAAGGGTTTGGAGCATTGTGATGAGAGAGGTCATGGATCATTTTGATTTCAAGGAGCATGGAGCATTGTGATCACAAGGGCATGAAGCAATGCGATCCCAAGTTCAGGGAGGATTGTGATGACAATGGAAATGGAGTATTGTGATGACAGGCGCATAGAGCATTGTAATGACAAGGTCATGTAGCATTTTGCTGACAAAGGCATGGAGCATGTGATGATACGTGTCATGGAGCACTGTGATGACAATCGTCATGGAGCATTGTGAATACAGGGGTCAAGGAACATTGGGATGACAAGGGCATGGATCATTGGGATGACAAGGGTCATGGAGCACTGGGCTGAAAATGTTCATGGAGTGTTGTGATGACACGCGTCATGGAGCATTGTGATGACAAGAGTCCGGGATCATTGTGTTGTCAGGTATTAGGGTGTGCTGTGATGAGAATGGTCAAGGAGCATTGTTATGACAAGGGAATGGAGCACGGTGATGACAAGGTCCTGGAGCGTTGTGATGAGAAGACCATGAAGAATTGTGATGGCAAATCTCATGGAGCATTCCGATGAATAGGGGCATGGAGCATTGTGATTACAGGGGTCTTGGAGCATTGTGATGACTAGGGCATGGAGCATTGTGATTAAAGGTTTCTCGGAGCATTGTGATGAGAAGGGTCATGGAGCTTTGTGATGACAAGGCCATGGAACATCATGATGGCAGGTGTCATGGTGCATTGCTATGTCTTGTGTAATGGAGCATTGTGATGGCAAGGGCATGGAGCATTGTGATGAGAAGGCCTTGGAGCATTCTGATGACATGTGTCATGGAGCTTTGTGAAGACAAGGGCATGGAGCAATGTGATGAGAGCGTTCATGGAGCATTGTGATGACAATGACATGGAGCATTGTGATGCCAAGGGTCATGGATCTTTGTGATGACAAAGTTCAAGGAGCATTTTGATGGCAAGGGCGTTGTGCATTGTGATGAGAAGTGCAGGGAGCATTCTGATGACAGGGTCATGGAGCAATTTGATGAAAAGTGTCATGGAACATTTTGATGACAGTTGTTATGGAACATTGTGATGTCAGGGGTCATCGAACACTGTGATGATAAGTGCATGTAGCATTGTGATGGCAGGAGTCATGGAAAATTGTGATGACAGGGGTGAGGGAGTATTGTGATAAATAGTGATGTAGCATAGTGATATCAGTGGTGAGAGAGCATTTTGATCAGAAGTGCATGGGGCATTGTGATGAAAATGGCATGGAGCCTTTTCCTGACAGGGTACAAGGAGCATTCTGATGACAACTGTCAGGGAGCATTGTGATGACAAGTGTATTGAGCACTGTGATGACAAAGGTCATGGAGAATTGTGATGAAAAGTGCATGGAGTACTGTGATGACAGGCATCATGGAGCGTTGTGATGACAAGTGTTATAGAACACTGTGATCACAAGGGTTTGGAGCATTGTGATGAGAGAGGTCATGGATCATTTTGATTTCAAGGAGCATGGAGCATTGTGATCACAAGGGCATGAAGCAATGCGATCCCAAGTTCAGGGAGGATTGTGATGACAATGGAAATGGAGTATTGTGATGACAGGCGCATAGAGCATTGTAATGACAAGGTCATGTAGCATTTTGCTGACAAAGGCATGGAGCATTGTGATGACAGGTGTCATGGAACACTGTGATGACAACCGTCACGGATCATTGTGAATACAGGGGTCATGGAGCATTGGGAAGACAAGGGCATGGATCATTGTGATGACAAGGGTCATGGAGCAATGGGCTGAAAATGTTCATGGAGTGTTGTGATGACAGGGGTCATGGAGCATTGTGATGACTAGGGAATGGAGCATTGTGATGACAAGAGTCCCGGATCATTGTGTTGTCAGGTGTCATGGAGTGTTGTGATGACAGTGGTCATGGAGCACTGTGAAGATATTGGCCATGGAGCATTGTGATGAGTAGGCCATGGAGCATTGGGATGAAAATAATCATGGATTATTGTGATGAAAGGTGTCATGGAGCATTGTGATGACAAGGGAATGGAGCATGGTAATGACAAGGTCCTGGAGCATTGTGATGAGAAGACCATGGAGACTTGTGATGACAAGTCTCAGGGAGCATTCTGATGAAAAGGGAAATGGAACATTGTGATTACAGGGGTCTTGGAGCATTGTGATGAGTAGGGCATGGAGCATTGTGATGAGAAGGCCATGGATCATTCTGCTGACATGCGTCATGGAGTTTTTTGATGACAAGGTAAAGGAGCATTGTGATTACAGGGGTCTTGGAACATTGTGATGAAAAGGGCATAGAGCATTGAGATTACATGTGTCTTGGAGCATTGTGTTGAAAAGGACATGGATCATTGTGATGAAAAAGGCATGGAGCCTTGTCATGACAGGATTCAAGGAGCATACAGGCAACAAGTGTAAGGGAGAATTTTGATGACAAGTGTATTGAGCATTGTTATGACAAAGGTCATGGAGCATTGTGATGAGAAGACCATTGATAATTGTGATGACGAGCGTCATGGGGCATTGTGATGACATGTGTTATGGAATATTGTGATCACAAGGGTTTGGAGCATTGTTATGACAGAGGTCATGGAGCATTTTGATTTCATTGTGATGACAATAGCATGAAGCATTATGATGATGGGCATGGTGCATTGTGATGACAGGGTTCATGGATCATTGAGATGAAAAAGGGCATAGAGCATTGTAATTACAGGGTTCTTGGAGCATTGTGATGAGAAGGGTCATGGAGCTTTGTGATGACAAAGCCATGGAACATCGTGATGGCAGGGGTCATGGAGCATTGTTATGGCAGAGGTAATGGAACATTGTGATGGCAAATGCATGGAGCATTGTGAGGAGATTGCAATGGAGCATTCTGATGACATGTGTCATAGAGCTTTGTGAAGACAAGGGCCTGGAGCAATGTGATGAGAGGGTTCATGGAGCATTGTGATGACAATGACATAGAGCCTTGTGATGCCAAGGGTCATGGATCTTTGTGATGACAAAGATCATGGAGCATTTTGATGGCAAGGGCGTTGTGCATTGTGATGAGAAGGGCAGGCAGAATTGTGAGGAGAGGGTCATGGAGCAATTTGATGAAAAGTGCCATGGAATATTTTGATGACAGGTGTTATGGAACATTGTGATGTCAGGGGTCATCGAAAATTGTGATGATAAGTGCATGTAGCATTGTGATGACAGGAGTAATGGAACATTGTGATGACAGGGTGAGGGAGTATTGTGAAAAATAGTGATGTAGCATTCTGATATCAATGGTGAGAGAGCATTTTGATGAGAAGTGCATGGAGCATTGTGATGACAAATTTTAAGGAGCAATGTGATGACAAGATTGTGGAGCACTCTGAAGACAAGGTCATGGTGCATTGTGATGACATGAGTCATGGAGCATTGTGCTGATAAGTGCATGGAGCATTGTGATGACAAGGGTCAAAGAGCATTTTGATGAAAAGTTCATGTAGCATTGTGGTTAAAAACGTCAGAGAGACTGTTGATGATGAGGGCAGGGACCATTGTGATGACAAAGGTCATGAATCATTGAGATGACTGGAGTCACGGAGCATTGTGATGACAGGGGTCATGGAGCATTTTGAAAACAAGGGCATGGAGCATTGTGATGACAAGTGCATGGAACATTGGTCTAATAAGTTGCATGGATTATTGCGATGACATTTGGAATGGCGCATTGTGATGACAAGGGCATGGAGCATTGTGATGTCGAGGTCATGCAGTATTGTGAAGAGAGGTGTCAGGGAGCATTGTGATGACATATGTAATGGCCCATTGTGATGACAATGACATGGAGCATTTTGATGCCACTATCATGGAGGATTCTGATGCCAAAGGAAATGGAGCATTGTGATGACAATGGCTTGGAGCATTGTGATGACAAGTGTCAGGGAGCATTGTGCTGACAAGTGCATGGAGAATTGTGATGACAAGGGTCATGGAGCATTCTGATGACAAGCTTGTGGAGTATTTTGATGACAATGGCATGGAGCATTTTGATGAAAACAGCATGGGGCTTTGTGATGAAAATTGCATGGAGCCTTTTCGTGACAGGATTCAAGGAGCATTGTGATGACAAGTGTCAGGGAGCATTGTGATGACAAGTGTATTGAGCATTGTGATGACAAAGGTCATGGAGCATTGTGATGAAAAGGGCATGGAGTATTGTGATGACAGGCGTTATGGATCATTGTGATGACAAGTGTTATGGAACACTGTGATCACAAGGGTTTGGAGCATTGTGATGAGAGAAGTCATGGATCATTTTGATTTCAAGGAGCATGGAGCATTGTGATGAAAAGGGCATAAAGCAATGTGATCCCAATGTTCATGGATGATTGTGATGAAAATGGAAATGGAGTATTGTGATGACAAGCGCATTAGAGCATTGTAATGATAAGGTAATGTAGCATTTTGCTGACAAATGCATGGAGCATTGTGATGACAGGTGTCATGGAGCACGGTGATGACAAGCGTCACGGAGCATTGTGAATACAGTGGTCATGGAGCATTGGGATGACAAGGGCATGGATCATTATGATGACAAGTGTCATGGAGCACTGGGCTGAAAATGTTCATGGAGTGTTGTGATGACTGGGGTCATGGAGCATTGTGATGACTAGGGAATGGAGCATTGTGATGAAAAGAGTCCCGGATCATTGTGTTGTCAGGTGTCATGGAGTGTTGTGATGACAGTGGTCATGGAGCATTGTGATGATATTTGCCATGGAGCATTGTGATGAGTAGGTCATGGAGCATTAGGCTGAAAATATTCATGGATTATTGTGACGACAGTGGTCATGTAGCATTGTGATGACAAGGGAATGGAGCATGGTGATGACAAGGTCCTGGAGCATTCTGATGAGAAGACCATGGAGACTTGTGATGACAAGTCTCATGGAGCATTCTGATGAAAAGGGACATGGAACATTGTGATTACAGAGGTCTTGGAGCATTGTGATGACTAGGGCATGGAACATTGTGATGAGAAGGCCATGGAGCATTCTGATGACATGCATCATGGAGTTTTGTGATGACAAGGGCATGGAGCATTGTGATTATAGGGATCTTGGAGCATTGTGATGAAAATGCCTGGGTCACTGTTATGAAAATTGCATAGAACCTTGTCATGACAGGGTTCAAGGAGCATACTGACGACAAGTGTCTGGGAGCATTGTGATGAAAAATGTATTCAGCATTGTGATGACAAAGATCATGGATCATAGTTAATAGAAGACCATGGATAATTGTGATGATGAGCGTCATGGGGAATTGTGATGATAAGTGTTATGGAACATTGTGATCACAAGGTTTTGGAGCATTATGATGACAGAGGTCATGGAGAAAATTGATTTCATTGTGATGACAATAGCCTGAAGCATTATGTTGATGGGCATGGTGCATTGTGATGACAGGGTTCATGGAGCATTGAGATGAAAAGGGGCATGGAGCATTGTGATTACAAGGGTCGTGGAGCATTGTGATGACAAGGGCATGGAGCATTGTGATGAGAAAGCCATGGAACATTCTGATGACATGCGTCATGGAGCTTTGTGATGACAAGGGCATGGAGCATTGTGATTTCAGAGATCTTGAGCATTGTGATGACAAGTGTCATGGAACCTTGTGATGACTAGGCCGTGGAACATTGTGATGGCAAGGGTCATGGTGCATTTTTTCACAGGGGTAATGGAGCATTTTGATGAGAAGTGCATGGAACATTGGTCTGAAATATTCATGAATTATTGTGATGAGATTTGTTATGGAGCATTGTGATGACAAGGGCACAGAACACTGTGATTCATGGGTCATGCAGGATTGTAATGACAAGGGCATGGAGCACTCTGTTGAGAAGGGCATCGAGAATTGTGATGACAAGTGTCATGGAGCTTTGTGATGACAAGTGCATGGAGCAATGTGATGAGAAAGTTCATGGAGCATTGTGATGAAAATGACATGGAGCATGTTGATGCCAAAGGTCATGGAGCTTTGTGATGACAAGTCATGGAGCATAGTGATGACAAATGTCAAAGAGTATTGTGAAGAAAATTTCATGGAGCATTGTGGTTAAATAGGTGACAGAGACTGTTGATGACGAGGGCATGGACCATTGTGATGACAAAGGTCATGAACTATTGTGATGACTGGAGTCACGGAGCATGGTGATGACAGGGGTCATGGAGCATTGTGATAACAAGGCCATGGAGCATTGTGATGACAAGGGCATGGAAAATTGGTCTAATAAGTTGCATGGATTATTGCGATGACAGTTGGAATGGCACATTGTGATGACAAGGGCATGGAGCATAGTGTTGACCAGGTCATGCAGTATTGGGAAGCCTGGTGTCAGGGAGCATTGTGATGACATAAGTAATGGCCCTTTGTGATGACAATGGCATGGAGCATTGTGATGCCAAGTGTCATGGAGGATTCTGATGACAAAGGTAATGGAGCATTGTGATGACTATTGCTTGGAGCATTGTGATGACAAGGGTCAGGGAACATTGTGCTGACAAGTGCATGGAGAATTGTGATGACAAGGGTCATGGAGCATTCTGATGACAAGCTTGTGGAGTATTTTGATGACAATGACATGGAGCATTGTGATGAAAAGGGCATGAAGTATTGTGATGACTGGCATTATGGAGCGTTGTGATGACAAGTGTTATGGAACAATGTGATCACAAGTGTTTGGTGCATTGTGATGACAGAGGTCATGGATCATTTTGATTTCAAGGAGCATCGAGCATTGTGATGACAAGGGCATGAAGCAATGTGATCCCAAGGTTCAAGGAGGATTGTGATGACAATGGAAATGGAGTATTATGATTACAAGCGCATAGAGCATTGTAATGACAAGGTCATGTAGCATTTTGCTGACAAAGTCATGGAGCATTTTGATGACAGTTGTCATGGAGCACTGTGATGACAAGCGTCATAGATCATTGTGAATACAGGGGTCATGGATCATTCGGATGACAAGGGCATGGATCATTGTGATGACAAGTGTCATGGAGAATTGGGCTGCAAATATTCATGTAGTGTTTTGATGACAGGGGTCATGGAGCATTGTGATGACAGAGGTCATGGAGAATTTTGATTTCATTGTGCTGACAATAGCCGGAAGCACTATGATCAAGGGTATGATGCATTGTGATGACAGGGTTCATGGAGCATTGAGATGAAAAGGGGCATGGAGCATTGTGATTACAGGGGTCTTGGAGCATTGTAATGACAAGGGCAAGGAGCATTATGATGAGAATGCCATGGAGCATTCTGATGACATGTGTCATGGAGTTTTTTGATGACAAGGGCATGGAGCATTGTGATTACATTGGTCTTGGAGCATTGTCATGAAAAGGGCATGGATCATTGTGATGAAAAAGGCATGGAGCCTTTTCATGACAGGGTTCAAGGAGCATACAGACAACAAGTGTCAGGGAGCATTTTGATGACAAGTGTATTGAGCATTGTAATGAAAAATGTCATGGAGCATTGTGATGAAAAGTGCATGGAGTACTGTGATGACAGGCATCATGTAGCGCTGTGATGACAAGTGTTATGGAACACTGTGATCACAAGGGCTTGGAGCATTGTGATGAGAGAGGTCATGGACCATTTTGATTTCAAGGAGCATGGATCATTTTGATGAAAAGGGCATGAAGCAATGTGATCCCAATGTTCATGGAGGATTGTGATGACAATGGAAAAGGAGTATTGTGATGACAAGCGCATAGAGCATTGTAATGAAAATGTCATGTAGCATTTTGCTGACAAAGGCATGGAGCATTTTGATGACAGGTGTCATGGAGCACTGTGATGACAACCGTCACGGAGCATTGTGAATACATGGGTCATGGAGCATTTGGATGACAAGGGCATGGATCATTGTGATGATAAATGTCATGGAAAAATGGGCTGAAAATTTTCATGGAGTGTTGTGATGACAGTGGTCATGGAGCACTGTGATGACTAGGGAATGGAGCATTGTGATGACAAGAGTCCCGGATCACTGTTTTGTCAGGTGTCATGGAGTGTTGTGAAGACAGTGGTCATGGAGCATTGTGATGATATTGGCCATGGAGCATTGGATGAGTAGGTCGTGGATCATTGGGATGAAAATAATCATGGATTATTGTGATGACAGGGGTCATGGAGCATTGTGATGACAAGGGAATGGAGCATGGTAATGACAAGGTCCTGGAGCATTGTGATGAGAAGACCATGGAGACTTGTGATGACAAGTCTCAGGGAGCATTCTGATGAAAAGGGAAATGGAACATTGTGATTACAGGGGTCTTGGAGCATTGTGATGACTAGGACATGGAGCATTGTGATGAGAAGGCCATGGAGCATTCTGATGACATGCGTCATGGAGTTTTATGATGACAAGGGAAAGGAGCATTGTGATTACATGGGTCTTGGAACATTGTGATGACAAGGGCATGGAGCATTGTGAGGCGAAGAACAAGGAGCATTCTGATAGCGTGCATCATTGAGCTTTGTGATGACAAGTGTTACGGAATATTGTGATCACAAGGGTTTGGAGCATTGTTATGACAGAGGTCATGGAGCATTTTCATTTCATTGTGATGACAATAGCATGAAGCATTATGATGATGGGCATGGTGCAGTGTGATGACAGGGTTCATGGATCATTGAGATGAAAAAGGGCATAGAGCATTGTGATTACAGGGTTCTTGGAGCATTGTGATGAGAAGGGTCAAGGAGCTTTGTGATGACAAGGCCATGGAACATCGTGATGGCAGGGGTCATGGAGCATTGTTATGTCTTGGGTAATTGAGCATTGTGATGGCAAGGGCATGGAACATTGTGATGAGAAGGCCATTGAGCATTCTGAAGACATGTGTCATGGAGCTTTGTGAAGACAAGGGCCTGGAGCAATGTGATGAGAGCGTTCATGAAGCATTGTGATGACAATGACATGGAGCATTGTGATGCCAAGAGTCATGGATCTTTGTGATGACAAAGGTCATGGAGCATTTTGATGGCAAGGGCATTGTGCATTGTGATGAGAAGGGCAGGGAGCATTCTGATGACTGGGTCATGGAGAAATTTGATGAAAAGTGTCATGGAATATTTTGATGACAGGTGTTATGGAACATTGTGATGTCAAGGGTCATCGAACATTGTGATGACAAGGGCATGGAGCATTGTGATGACCATGTCATGCAGTATTGTGAAGACAGGTATCAGGGAGCATGGTGATGACATATGTAATGGCCCATTGTGATGGCAATGGCATGGAGCATTGTGATGCCAAGTGTCATGGAGGATTCTGATGACAATGGTAATGGAGAATTGTGATGACAATGGCTTGGAGCCTTGTGATCACAAGGGTCAGGGAACATTGTGCTGACAAGTGCATGGAGAATTGTGATGACAAGGGTCATGGAGCATTCTGATGACAAGCTTGTGGTGTATTTTGATGACAATGACATGGAGCATTGTGATGAAAACGGCATGGGGCATTGTGATAAAAAAGGCATGGAGCCTTTTCGTGACAGGGTTCCAGGAGCATTCTGATGACAAGTGTCAGGGAGCATTGTGATGACAAGTGTATTGAGCATTGTGATGACAATGGTCATGGAGCATTGTGATGAAAAGGGCATGGAGTATTGTGATGACAGGCATCATGGAGCGTTGTGATGACAAGTGTTATGGAACAATGTGATCACAAGGGTTTGGAGCATTGTGATGACAGTGGTCATGGATCATTTTGACTTCAAGGAGCATGGAGCATTGTGATGACAAGGGCATGAAACAATGTGATCTCAAGGTTCATGGAGGATTGTGATGACAATGGAAATGGAGTATTGAGATGACAAGCGCATAGAGCATTATAATGACAAGCTCATGTAGCATTTTGCTGACAAAGGCATGGAGCATTGTGATGACATGTGTCATGGAGCACTGTGATGACAAGCGTCACGGAGCATTGTGAATACACGGGTCATGGAGCATTGGGATGACAAGGGCATGGATCATTGGGATGACAAGGTTCATGGAGCACTTGGCTGAAAATATTCATGGATTATTGTGATGACACGGGTCATGGAGCATTGTGATGAATAGGGAATGGAGCATTGTGATGACAAGAGTCCCGGATCATTGTGTTGTCAGGTGTCATGGAGTGTTGTGATGACAGTGGTCCTGGAGCATTGTGATGACCAGGAAATGGAGCATGGGGATGACAAGGTCCTTGAGCATTGTGATGAAAAGTCCATGAACACTTGTGATGACAAGTCTCATGGAACATTCTGATGAAAAGGGGCATGAATCATTGTGATTACAGGGGTCTTGGACCATTGTGATGACTACCGCATGGAGCTTTGTGATTAGAAGGCCATGGAGCATTCTGATGACATGCGTCATGGTGTTTTTTGATGACAAGGCCATGGAGTATTGTGATTACAGGGATCTTGGTACATTGTGATGACAAGGGCATGGAGCATTGTGAGGAGAAGACCACGGAGCATTCTAATGGCATGTGTCATTGAGCTTTGTGATGACAATGGCATGGAGATTGAGATTACATGGGTCTTGGAGCATTGTGATGAAAAGGGCATGGATCATTGTGATGAAAAAGGCATGGAGCCTTGTCATGACAGGGTTCAAGGAGCATACAGACAACAAGTGTCAGGGAGCATTTTGATGACAAGTGTATTGAGCATTGTGATGACAAAGGTCATGGAGCATTGTGATGAAAAGTGCATGGAGTATTGTGATGTACAGGCATCATCGAGCGTTTTGATGACAAGTGTTATGGAACACTGTGATCACTAGGGTTTGGAGCATTGTGATGAGAGAGGTCATGGATCATTTTGATTTCAAGGACATGGAGCATTGTGATGAAAAGGGCATGAGGCAATGTGATCCCAAGGTTCATGGAGGATTGTGATGACAATGGAAATGGAGTATTGTGGTGACAAGAGCATAAAGCATTGTAATGACAAGGTCATGTACCATTTTGCTGACAAAGGCATGGAGCATTGTGATGACAGGTGTCATGGAACACTGTTATGACAACCGTCATGGATCATTGTGAATACAGGGGTCATGGAGCATTGGGATTACAAGGGTCATGGAGCACTGGGCTGAAAATATTCATGGAGTGTTGTGATGACAGGGTTCATGTAGCATTGTGATGACTAGGGAATGGAGTATTGTGATGACAAGAGTCCCGGATCATTGTGTTCTGAGGTGTCATGGAGTGTTGTGATGACAGTGGTCATTGAGCAATGTGATGATATTGGCCATGGAGCATTGTGATGAGTAGGTCGTGGAGTATTGGGCTGAAAATGTTCATGGATTATTGTGATGAGAGGGGTAATGGAGCATTGTGATGACAAGGGAATGGAGCATGGCAATGACAAGGTCCTGGAGCATTGTGATGAGAAGACCATGGAGACTTGTGATGACAAGTCTCATGGAGCTTTCTGATGAAAATGAAAATGGAACATTGTGATTACAGGGGTCTTGGAGCATTGTGATGACTAGGGCATGTAGCATTGTGATGAGAAGGCCATGGAGCATTCTGATGACATACGTCATGGAATTTTTTGATGACAAGGGCAAGGAGCATTGTGATTACATGTGTCTTGGAGCACTGTGATGAAAAGGACATGGATCATTGTGGTGAAAAAGGCATGGAGCCTTTTCATGACAGGATTCAACGAGCATACAGACAACAAGTGTCAGGGAGAATTTTGATGACAAGTGTATTGAGCATTGTTATGACAAAGGTTATGGAGCATTGTGATGAGAAGACCATTGATAATTGTGATGACAAGCATCATGGGGCATTGTGATGACAAGTGTTATGGAATATTGTGATCACAAGTGTTTGGAGCATTCTTATGACAGAGGTCATGAAGCATTTTGATTTCATTGTGATGACAATAGCATGAAGCATTATGATGATGGGCATGGTGCATTGTGATGACAGGGTTCATGGATCATTGAGATGAAAAAGGGCATAGAACATTGTGATTACAGGGTTCTTGGAGCATTGTGATGACATGTGTCATGGAGCACTGTGATGACAAGCGTCACGGAGCATTGTGAATACAGGGGTCATGGAGCATTTTGATGACATGGTTCATGGAGCACTGGGCTGAAAATGTTCATGGAGTGTTGTGATGACAGGGGTCATGAAGCATTGTGATGACTAGGGAATGGAGCATTGTGATGACAAGAGTCCCTGATCATTGTGTTGTCAGGTGTCATGGAGTGTTGTGATGACAGTGGTCATGGAGCATTTTGATGATATTGGCCATGGAGCATTGTGATGAGTAGGTCGTGGAGCATTGGGCTGAAAATGTTCATGGTGTATTGTGATGACAGGGGTCATGGAGCATTGTGATGACAAGGGAATGGAGCATGGTGATGACAAGGTCCTGGAGCATTGTGATGAGAAGACCATGGAGACTTGTGATGACAAGTCTCATGGAGCATTCTGATGAGTAGGGCATGGAGCATTGTGATGAGAAAGCCATGGAGCATTCTGATGACATGTGTCGTGGAGTTTTGTGATGACAAGGGCATGGAGCATTGTGATTACAGGGATCTTGGAGCATTGTGATGAAAAGGGCATGGATCATTGTTATGAAAAAGGCATGGAGCCTAGTCATGACAGTGTTCAAGGAGCATACTGACGACAAGTGTCAAGGAGCATTGTGATGACAAGTGTATTGAGCATTGTGATGACAATGATCATGGAGCATTGTGATAAGAAGACCATGGATAATTGTGATGATGAGCATCATGGGGTGTTGTGATGATAAGTGTTATGGAACATTGTGATCACAAGGATTTGGAGCATTATGATGACAGAGGTCATGGAGAATATTGATTTCATTGTGATGACAATAGGCTGAAGCATTATGATGATGGGCATGGTGCATTGTGATGACAGTGTTCATGGAGCATTGACATGAAAAGGGGCAGGGAGCATTGTGATTACAAGGGTCTTGTAACATTGTGATGACAAGGGCATGGAGCATTGTGATGAAAAGGCCCCGGAACATTCTGATGACATGCGTCATGGAGCTTTGTGATGACAAGGGCATGGAGCATTGTGATTTCAGTGGTCTTAAGCATTGTGATGACAAGTGTCATGGAACCTTGTGATGCCTAGGCCGTGGAACATTTTCATGGCAAAGGTCATGGTGCACGGTTATGACAGGTGTAATGCAGGATTTTGATGAGAAGGGCATGGAACATTGGTCTGAAATATTTCATGGATTATTGTGATGAGAGTGGGCATGGAGCATTGTGATGACAAGGGCACGGAACACTGTGATACATGGGTCATGCAGGATTGTAATGACAAGGGCATGGAGCATTGTGATGAGAAGGGCATCGAGCATTCTGATGACAAGTATCAGGGAGCTTTGTGATGACAAGGGCATGGAGCAATGTGATAAGAGGGTTCACGGAGCATTGTGATGACAATGACATTGAGCACTGTGATGCCACGTTTCATGGAGCTTTGTGATGATATGTCATGGAGCATTTTGATGACAAGGGCATGTTGCATTGTGATGAGAAAGGCAGGGAGCATTTTGATGGCCGGGTCATGCAGCAATTTGATGAAAAGAGTAAAGGTACATTTTGATGGCATGGGTTATAGAACATTGTGATGTCAGGGGTCTTGGAGCTTTGGGATGAAAAGGGTCATGGAGCATTTTGTTGACAGGGGTTATGGAACATTGTGATGTCAGGGGTCATGGAACATTGTGCTGATAAGGGGATGTTGCACTGTGATGACAGTTTAATGGAACATTGTGATTAGAGGGGTGAGGGAGTATTGTGATGACTAGTGATGGAACATTGTGATATCTCTGGTGAGAGAACATTTTGATGAGAAGTGCATGGAGCATTGTGATTACAAGGTTTAGGGAGCATTGCAGTGACAATGTTGTGGACCGTTGTGATGAAATGCACGTGGCACACTGTCATGTCTATGGTCATGGAGAATTGTTCTGAAAAATACATGGAGCATTATGATGACAAGGGTCACAGAGAATTGTGATGAAAATTTCAGGGAGCATTGTGGTTACAAAGGTCACAGAGCCTTGTGATGACGCGGGCATGGACCATTGTGATGACAAACGTTATGAAACATTGTGATGACTGGAGTCAGGGAGCATTGTGAAGACAGGGGTCATGTAGCTTTGTGATGACAAGGGCATGGAGCATTGTGATGACAGGGGCATGGAGCATTGTTCTGACACGTTTCATAGATTATTGTGATGACAGTGGGCATGGTGCATTGTGATGACCAGGGCCTGGAGCATTTTGATGAGAACGTCATGGAGTATTGTGAAGACAGTTGTCAGGGAGCATTGTGATGACATATGTCATGGTCCATTGCCATTACAATGGCATGGAGCATTGTGATGCAAAATATAAGGGAGAGTTGTGATGACAAGTGTAATGGAGCATTTCGATGATTAGGGCTTGGAGCATTATGATGACAAGGGCCATTGAAAATTTTCATGACAAGGTCGAGAAGCATTGTGATGACAAGGTCATGGAGCATTGTGATGGCAAATCCATGGAGCCTTGTGATGACAAGTCTCATGGAGCATACTGATGAAAAGGGGCATGGAGAATTGTGATTAGAGGGGTCTTGGCACATTGTGATGACAAGGGCATGGAGCATTGTGAGGAGAAGACAAGGAGCATTCTGATGGCATGCGTCATTGAGCTTTGTGATGACAAGGGCATGGAGCATTGTGATTACATGGGTCTTGGAGCATTGTGATGAAAAGGGCATGGATCATTGTGATGCAAAAGGCATGGAGCCTTGTCATGACAGGGTTCAAGGACCATACAGACAACAAGTGTCAGGGAGCATATTGATGACAAGTGTATTGAGCATTGTGATGAGAAGACCATTGATAATTGGAATGACGAGTGTCATGGGGCATTGTGATGACAAGTGATATGGAATATTGTGATCACAAGGGTTTGGAGCATTGTTATGACAGAGGTCATGGAGCATTTTGATTTCATTGTGATGACAATAGCATGAGGCATTATGATGATGGGCATGGTGCACTGTGATGACAGGGTTCATGGATCATTGAGATGAAAAATGGCATAGAGCATTGTGATTACAGGGTTCTTGGAGCATTGTGATGAGAAGGGTCATGGAGCTTTGTGATGACAAGGCCATGGAACATCATGATGGCAGGGGTCATGGAGCATTGTTATGACTGTTGTAATGGAGCATTGTGATGGCAAGGGCATGGAGCATTGTGATGAGAAGGCCATGGAGCATTCTGATGACATGTGTCATGGAGCTTTGTGAAGACATTGGCATGGAGCAATGTGATGAGAGCGTTCATGGAGCATTGTGATGACAATGACATGGAGAATTGTGATGCCAAGTGTCATGGATCTTTGTGATGACAAAAGTCATGGATCATTTTGATGGCAAGGGCGTTGTGCATTGTGTTGAGAAGGGCAGGGAGCATTCTGATGACAGGGTCATGGAGCAATTTGATGAAAAGTGTCATGGAACATTTTGATGACAGGTGTTATGGAACACTGTGATGTCAGGGCTCATCGAACATTGTGATGATAAGTGCATGAAGCATTGTGATGAAAGGAGTCATGGAACATTGTGATGACAGGGGTGAGGGAGTATTGTGACAAATAGTGATGTAGCATTGTGATATCAGTGGTGAGAGAGCATTCTGATGAGAAATGCATGGAGCATTGTGATGACAAATTTTAAGGAGCATTGTGATGAAAAGATTGTCGAGCACTGTGATGACAAGCGCATGGTGCATTGTGATGACATGTGTCATGGAGCATTGTGCTGACAAGCGCATGGAGCACTGTGATGACAACCGTCACGGAGCATTGTGAATACATGGGTCATGGAGCATTTGGATGACAAGGGCATGGATCATTGTGATGATAAATGTCATGGAAAAATGGGCTGAAAATGTTCATGGAGTGTTGTGATGACAGTGGTCATGGAGCACTGTGATGACTAGGGAATGGAGCATTGTGATGACAAGAGTCCCGGATCACTGTTTTGTCAGGTGTCATGGAGTGTTGTGAAGACAGTGGTCATGGAGCATTGTGATGATATTGGCCATGGAGCATTGGATGAGTAGGTCGTGGATCATTGGGATGAAAATAATCATGGATTATTGTGATGACAGGGGTCATGGAGCATTGTGATGACAAGGGAATGGAGCATGGTAATGACAAGGTCCTGGAGCATTGTGATGAGAAGACCATGGAGACTTGTGATGACAAGTCTCAGGGAGCATTCTGATGAAAAGGGAAATGGAACATTGTGATTACAGGGGTCTTGGAGCATTGTGATGACTAGGACATGGAGCATTGTGATGAGAAGGCCATGGAGCATTCTGATGACATGCGTCATGGAGTTTTATGATGACAAGGGAAAGGAGCATTGTGATTACATGGGTCTTGGAACATTGTGATGACAAGGGCATGGAGCATTGTGAGGCGAAGAACAAGGAGCATTCTGATAGCGTGCATCATTGAGCTTTGTGATGACAAGTGTTACGGAATATTGTGATCACAAGGGTTTGGAGCATTGTTATGACAGAGGTCATGGAGCATTTTCATTTCATTGTGATGACAATAGCATGAAGCATTATGATGATGGGCATGGTGCATTGTGATGACAGGGTTCATGGATCATTGAGATGAAAAAGGGCATAGAGCATTGTGATTACAGGGTTCTTGGAGCATTGTGATGAGAAGGGTCAAGGAGCTTTGTGATGACAAGGCCATGGAACATCGTGATGGCAGGGGTCATGGAGCATTGTTATGTCTTGGGTAATTGAGCATTGTGATGGCAAGGGCATGGAACATTGTGATGAGAAGGCCATTGAGCATTCTGAAGACATGTGTCATGGAGCTTTGTGAAGACAAGGGCCTGGAGCAATGTGATGAGAGCGTTCATGAAGCATTGTGATGACAATGACATGGAGCATTGTGATGCCAAGAGTCATGGATCTTTGTGATGACAAAGGTCATGGAGCATTTTGATGGCAAGGGCATTGTGCATTGTGATGAGAAGGGCAGGGAGCATTCTGATGACTGGGTCATGGAGAAATTTGATGAAAAGTGTCATGGAATATTTTGATGACAGGTGTTATGGAACATTGTGATGTCAAGGGTCATCGAACATTGTGATGACAAGGGCATGGAGCATTGTGATGACCATGTCATGCAGTATTGTGAAGACAGGTATCAGGGAGCATGGTGATGACATATGTAATGGCCCATTGTGATGGCAATGGCATGGAGCATTGTGATGCCAAGTGTCATGGAGGATTCTGATGACAATGGTAATGGAGAATTGTGATGACAATGGCTTGGAGCCTTGTGATCACAAGGGTCAGGGAACATTGTGCTGACAAGTGCATGGAGAATTGTGATGACAAGGGTCATGGAGCATTCTGATGACAAGCTTGTGGTGTATTTTGATGACAATGACATGGAGCATTGTGATGAAAACGGCATGGGGCATTGTGATAAAAAAGGCATGGAGCCTTTTCGTGACAGGGTTCCAGGAGCATTCTGATGACAAGTGTCAGGGAGCATTGTGATGACAAGTGTATTGAGCATTGTGATGACAATGGTCATGGAGCATTGTGATGAAAAGGGCATGGAGTATTGTGATGACAGGCATCATGGAGCGTTGTGATGACAAGTGTTATGGAACAATGTGATCACAAGGGTTTGGAGCATTGTGATGACAGTGGTCATGGATCATTTTGACTTCAAGGAGCATGGAGCATTGTGATGACAAGGGCATGAAACAATGTGATCTCAAGGTTCATGGAGGATTGTGATGACAATGGAAATGGAGTGTTGAGATGACAAGCGCATAGAGCATTATAATGACAAGCTCATGTAGCATTTTGCTGACAAAGGCATGGAGCATTGTGATGACATGTGTCATGGAGCACTGTGATGACAAGCGTCACGGAGCATTGTGAATACACGGGTCATGGAGCATTGGGATGACAAGGGCATGGATCATTGGGATGACAAGGTTCATGGAGCACTTGGCTGAAAATATTCATGGATTATTGTGATGACACGGGTCATGGAGCATTGTGATGAATAGGGAATGGAGCATTGTGATGACAAGAGTCCCGGATCATTGTGTTGTCAGGTGTCATGGAGTGTTGTGATGACAGTGGTCCTGGAGCATTGTGATGACCAGGAAATGGAGCATGGGGATGACAAGGTCCTTGAGCATTGTGATGAAAAGTCCATGAACACTTGTGATGACAAGTCTCATGGAACATTCTGATGAAAAGGGGCATGAATCATTGTGATTACAGGGGTCTTGGACCATTGTGATGACTACCGCATGGAGCTTTGTGATTAGAAGGCCATGGAGCATTCTGATGACATGCGTCATGGTGTTTTTTGATGACAAGGCCATGGAGTATTGTGATTACAGGGATCTTGGTACATTGTGATGACAAGGGCATGGAGCATTGTGAGGAGAAGACCACGGAGCATTCTAATGGCATGTGTCATTGAGCTTTGTGATGACAATGGCATGGAGATTGAGATTACATGGGTCTTGGAGCATTGTGATGAAAAGGGCATGGATCATTGTGATGAAAAAGGCATGGAGCCTTGTCATGACAGGGTTCAAGGAGCATACAGACAACAAGTGTCAGGGAGCATTTTGATGACAAGTGTATTGAGCATTGTGATGACAAAGGTCATGGAGCATTGTGATGAAAAGTGCATGGAGTATTGTGATGTACAGGCATCATCGAGCGTTTTGATGACAAGTGTTATGGAACACTGTGATCACTAGGGTTTGGAGCATTGTGATGAGAGAGGTCATGGATCATTTTGATTTCAAGGACATGGAGCATTGTGATGAAAAGGGCATGAGGCAATGTGATCCCAAGGTTCATGGAGGATTGTGATGACAATGGAAATGGAGTATTGTGGTGACAAGAGCATAAAGCATTGTAATGACAAGGTCATGTACCATTTTGCTGACAAAGGCATGGAGCATTGTGATGACAGGTGTCATGGAACACTGTTATGACAACCGTCATGGATCATTGTGAATACAGGGGTCATGGAGCATTGGGATTACAAGGGTCATGGAGCACTGGGCTGAAAATATTCATGGAGTGTTGTGATGACAGGGTTCATGTAGCATTGTGATGACTAGGGAATGGAGTATTGTGATGACAAGAGTCCCGGATCATTGTGTTCTGAGGTGTCATGGAGTGTTGTGATGACAGTGGTCATTGAGCAATGTGATGATATTGGCCATGGAGCATTGTGATGAGTAGGTCGTGGAGTATTGGGCTGAAAATGTTCATGGATTATTGTGATGAGAGGGGTAATGGAGCATTGTGATGACAAGGGAATGGAGCATGGCAATGACAAGGTCCTGGAGCATTGTGATGAGAAGACCATGGAGACTTGTGATGACAAGTCTCATGGAGCTTTCTGATGAAAATGAAAATGGAACATTGTGATTACAGGGGTCTTGGAGCATTGTGATGACTAGGGCATGTAGCATTGTGATGAGAAGGCCATGGAGCATTCTGATGACATACGTCATGGAATTTTTTGATGACAAGGGCAAGGAGCATTGTGATTACATGTGTCTTGGAGCACTGTGATGAAAAGGACATGGATCATTGTGGTGAAAAAGGCATGGAGCCTTTTCATGACAGGATTCAACGAGCATACAGACAACAAGTGTCAGGGAGAATTTTGATGACAAGTGTATTGAGCATTGTTATGACAAAGGTTATGGAGCATTGTGATGAGAAGACCATTGATAATTGTGATGACAAGCATCATGGGGCATTGTGATGACAAGTGTTATGGAATATTGTGATCACAAGTGTTTGGAGCATTCTTATGACAGAGGTCATGAAGCATTTTGATTTCATTGTGATGACAATAGCATGAAGCATTATGATGATGGGCATGGTGCATTGTGATGACAGGGTTCATGGATCATTGAGATGAAAAAGGGCATAGAACATTGTGATTACAGGGTTCTTGGAACATTGTGATGACATGTGTCATGGAGCACTGTGATGACAAGCGTCACGGAGCATTGTGAATACAGGGGTCATGGAGCATTTTGATGACATGGTTCATGGAGCACTGGGCTGAAAATGTTCATGGAGTGTTGTGATGACAGGGGTCATGAAGCATTGTGATGACTAGGGAATGGAGCATTGTGATGACAAGAGTCCCTGATCATTGTGTTGTCAGGTGTCATGGAGTGTTGTGATGACAGTGGTCATGGAGCATTTTGATGATATTGGCCATGGAGCATTGTGATGAGTAGGTCGTGGAGCATTGGGCTGAAAATGTTCATGGTGTATTGTGATGACAGGGGTCATGGAGCATTGTGATGACAAGGGAATGGAGCATGGTGATGACAAGGTCCTGGAGCATTGTGATGAGAAGACCATGGAGACTTGTGATGACAAGTCTCATGGAGCATTCTGATGAGTAGGGCATGGAGCATTGTGATGAGAAAGCCATGGAGCATTCTGATGACATGTGTCGTGGAGTTTTGTGATGACAAGGGCATGGAGCATTGTGATTACAGGGATCTTGGAGCATTGTGATGAAAAGGGCATGGATCATTGTTATGAAAAAGGCATGGAGCCTAGTCATGACAGTGTTCAAGGAGCATACTGACGACAAGTGTCAAGGAGCATTGTGATGACAAGTGTATTGAGCATTGTGATGACAATGATCATGGAGCATTGTGATAAGAAGACCATGGATAATTGTGATGATGAGCATCATGGGGTGTTGTGATGATAAGTGTTATGGAACATTGTGATCACAAGGATTTGGAGCATTATGATGACAGAGGTCATGGAGAATATTGATTTCATTGTGATGACAATAGGCTGAAGCATTATGATGATGGGCATGGTGCATTGTGATGACAGTGTTCATGGAGCATTGACATGAAAAGGGGCAGGGAGCATTGTGATTACAAGGGTCTTGTAACATTGTGATGACAAGGGCATGGAGCATTGTGATGAAAAGGCCCCGGAACATTCTGATGACATGCGTCATGGAGCTTTGTGATGACAAGGGCATGGAGCATTGTGATTTCAGTGGTCTTAAGCATTGTGATGACAAGTGTCATGGAACCTTGTGATGCCTAGGCCGTGGAACATTTTCATGGCAAAGGTCATGGTGCACGGTTATGACAGGTGTAATGCAGGATTTTGATGAGAAGGGCATGGAACATTGGTCTGAAATATTTCATGGATTATTGTGATGAGAGTGGGCATGGAGCATTGTGATGACAAGGGCACGGAACACTGTGATACATGGGTCATGCAGGATTGTAATGACAAGGGCATGGAGCATTGTGATGAGAAGGGCATCGAGCATTCTGATGACAAGTATCAGGGAGCTTTGTGATGACAAGGGCATGGAGCAATGTGATAAGAGGGTTCACGGAGCATTGTGATGACAATGACATTGAGCACTGTGATGCCACGTTTCATGGAGCTTTGTGATGATATGTCATGGAGCATTTTGATGACAAGGGCATGTTGCATTGTGATGAGAAAGGCAGGGAGCATTTTGATGGCCGGGTCATGCAGCAATTTGATGAAAAGAGTAAAGGTACATTTTGATGGCATGGGTTATAGAACATTGTGATGTCAGGGGTCTTGGAGCTTTGGGATGAAAAGGGTCATGGAGCATTTTGTTGACAGGGGTTATGGAACATTGTGATGTCAGGGGTCATGGAACATTGTGCTGATAAGGGGATGTTGCACTGTGATGACAGTTTAATGGAACATTGTGATTAGAGGGGTGAGGGAGTATTGTGATGACTAGTGATGGAACATTGTGATATCTCTGGTGAGAGAACATTTTGATGAGAAGTGCATGGAGCATTGTGATTACAAGGTTTAGGGAGCATTGCAGTGACAATGTTGTGGACCGTTGTGATGAAATGCACGTGGCACACTGTCATGTCTATGGTCATGGAGAATTGTTCTGAAAAATACATGGAGCATTATGATGACAAGGGTCACAGAGAATTGTGATGAAAATTTCAGGGAGCATTGTGGTTACAAAGGTCACAGAGCCTTGTGATGACGCGGGCATGGACCATTGTGATGACAAACGTTATGAAACATTGTGATGACTGGAGTCAGGGAGCATTGTGAAGACAGGGGTCATGTAGCTTTGTGATGACAAGGGCATGGAGCATTGTGATGACAGGGGCATGGAGCATTGTTCTGACACGTTTCATAGATTATTGTGATGACAGTGGGCATGGTGCATTGTGATGACCAGGGCCTGGAGCATTTTGATGAGAACGTCATGGAGTATTGTGAAGACAGTTGTCAGGGAGCATTGTGATGACATATGTCATGGTCCATTGCCATTACAATGGCATGGAGCATTGTGATGCAAAATATAAGGGAGAGTTGTGATGACAAGTGTAATGGAGCATTTCGATGATTAGGGCTTGGAGCATTATGATGACAAGGGCCATTGAAAATTTTCATGACAAGGTCGAGAAGCATTGTGATGACAAGGTCATGGAGCATTGTGATGGCAAATCCATGGAGCCTTGTGATGACAAGTCTCATGGAGCATACTGATGAAAAGGGGCATGGAGAATTGTGATTAGAGGGGTCTTGGCACATTGTGATGACAAGGGCATGGAGCATTGTGAGGAGAAGACAAGGAGCATTCTGATGGCATGCGTCATTGAGCTTTGTGATGACAAGGGCATGGAGCATTGTGATTACATGGGTCTTGGAGCATTGTGATGAAAAGGGCATGGATCATTGTGATGCAAAAGGCATGGAGCCTTGTCATGACAGGGTTCAAGGACCATACAGACAACAAGTGTCAGGGAGCATATTGATGACAAGTGTATTGAGCATTGTGATGAGAAGACCATTGATAATTGGAATGACGAGTGTCATGGGGCATTGTGATGACAAGTGATATGGAATATTGTGATCACAAGGGTTTGGAGCATTGTTATGACAGAGGTCATGGAGCATTTTGATTTCATTGTGATGACAATAGCATGAGGCATTATGATGATGGGCATGGTGCACTGTGATGACAGGGTTCATGGATCATTGAGATGAAAAATGGCATAGAGCATTGTGATTACAGGGTTCTTGGAGCATTGTGATGAGAAGGGTCATGGAGCTTTGTGATGACAAGGCCATGGAACATCATGATGGCAGGGGTCATGGAGCATTGTTATGACTGTTGTAATGGAGCATTGTGATGGCAAGGGCATGGAGCATTGTGATGAGAAGGCCATGGAGCATTCTGATGACATGTGTCATGGAGCTTTGTGAAGACATTGGCATGGAGCAATGTGATGAGAGCGTTCATGGAGCATTGTGATGACAATGACATGGAGAATTGTGATGCCAAGTGTCATGGATCTTTGTGATGACAAAAGTCATGGATCATTTTGATGGCAAGGGCGTTGTGCATTGTGTTGAGAAGGGCAGGGAGCATTCTGATGACAGGGTCATGGAGCAATTTGATGAAAAGTGTCATGGAACATTTTGATGACAGGTGTTATGGAACACTGTGATGTCAGGGCTCATCGAACATTGTGATGATAAGTGCATGAAGCATTGTGATGAAAGGAGTCATGGAACATTGTGATGACAGGGGTGAGGGAGTATTGTGACAAATAGTGATGTAGCATTGTGATATCAGTGGTGAGAGAGCATTCTGATGAGAAATGCATGGAGCATTGTGATGACAAATTTTAAGGAGCATTGTGATGAAAAGATTGTCGAGCACTGTGATGACAAGCGCATGGTGCATTGTGATGACATGTGTCATGGAGCATTGTGCTGACAAGCGCATGGAGCACTGTGATGACAAGGGTCAAAGAGCATTGTGATGAAATGTTCATGGAACATTGTGGTTAAAAAGGTCACAGAGACTGTTGATGACGCGGGCATGGACCATTTTGATGACAAAATTCATGAAGCACTGTGATGACTGGAGTCACGGAGCATTGTGATGACAGGGGCCATGGAGCATTGTGATAACAAGGGCATGGAGCGTTGTGATGACAAGGGCATGGAACATTGGTCTAATAAGTTTCATGGATTATTGTGATGACAGTTGGAACGGCGCATTGTGATGAAAATGGCATGGAGCATTGTGATGACCAGGTCATGCAGTATTTTAAAAACACGTGTCAGGTAGCATTGTGATGACATATGTAATGGCCCATTGTGATGACAATGGCTTGGAGCATTGTGATGATAAGGGTCAGGAAGCATTGTTCTGACACGTGCATGGAGAATTGTGATGACAAGGGTCATGGAGCATTCTGATGACAAGCTTGTGGAATATTTTGATGACAATGGCATGATGTATTGTGATGAAAACGCCATGGTGCATTGTGATGAATAAGCCATGGAGCCTTGTCATGAAGAGTGCACGGTGCATACTGAGGTCAGTAGTCAGAGAGTATTGTGCTGACAAGGGTATTGAGCATTGTGCTGACAAAAGTCATGGTGCATTGTGATGAGAAGACCATGGATAACTGTGCTGACCAGTGTCATGGGGCATTGTGATGACAAGTGTTATGGGACATTGTGATCACAAGGGTTTGCAACAATTTGATGACAGATGTCATGGATCATTTAGATTTCATTGTGATGACAATAGCATGAAGCATTATGATGATCGGCATGGTGCATTTGGATGACAGCGTTCATGGAGCATTGTGATGAAAAGTGGCATGGAGCATTGGTCTGACAAGTTTCTTGGATTATTGTGATAAGTATGGGCATGACACATTTTGATGAGAAGGTCATGGAGCACTGTGATGACAATGTCATGGATTATTGTGAAGAAAGGTGTCAGGGAGCATTGTGATGAAATATGTCATGTTCCAGTTTGATGACAATAACATGGAGCACTGTGATGCCAATTTTTATGGAGGATTGTTGTGACAAAGTAAAGGAGCATTGTGATGACAAGGGCATGGAGCATTGTGATATCAAGGGCCATTGAGAATTTTAATGTCCTGGTCGTGAAACATTTTGATGAAAAGCGCATGGAGCTTCCTATGTCAGGGGTCATGGAGCATTGTGATGACAAGTGCATGGAGTATTGTGATGACAAGAGCTTATAATATTGTGATGTGAAGTGCCATGGAGCATTGTAATGACAAGGACGTGGAGAATTGTGAGGACAAGGGACATTGAGCTTTGAGATGACAAGGCATGGAGCATGGTGATGGCAAAACCGTGGAGCATTGTGATGAGAAGACATTGGGTAATTGTGATGTCGAGCATCATGGAGCACTGTAATGACAAGGGGCATGAAGCATTGTGATGACAGGTGTCAGGGAGCAATGTGATGACAGGGGTCATGGAGCAATGTGATGACAAAGGCATGGAGCATTGCAATGTCAAGAGAATGGAGAATTGTGATGACAAGAGCATCTAACATTTTGATGAGAAGTGTCATGTAGCATTGTGATGACAAGGACGTGGAGAATTTTGATGACAAGGGACATGGAGCATTTTGATAACCAGGGCATGGTGCATTGTGATGACAGGGGTCATGGAGCATTATTATGAGAACGGCCATGGTGCATTCTGACATAAGATACCACTTATGAAGGGAATGTAAACATGGCTACATATGAACTGATTTAGGGAAGAGAACAGAGTATCAGATTTAGAAAACACTCTAACGCTTGCTTAAGGGGAAAGACAGGTGGGGAGATGCACAAAACAAAAGTTTGATATTAGCACAGGTACCGTTCCATAATCCAAAAACAAAAGAAACAAGCCCTACTCCTTCCTCAGTAAACGGAACTCAACATCCCTATTCCCCGCAGAGAAATATATCTGACTAGTAAGAATTTTAAAACCTATGTTTTGATATGTCTCCGTAAGGTAACTAAGTGTGTCTAGAACGACATAAATATGGCAGTGAAAATCAGCTCAAACTCAATATAAAAATGAATTTCAAAACAAAACATAAAAACAGTAAAATTCTTACACAATACCTTCAGGGTCGCTGATGAAACCTGGAATAACCCTATCTACAACGACAGCTGGATGTGGCATAAGGCTGGACAATTGGGACTGAGAGGATTGGTGAGATTGGGTGAGCAAATGTAGACCCTTTAAAGCAATAATGCATGGCACCCATTCCATGGGTCCCAATTCTCCAGGTTGAAGACAATATTACTACAGCTATAACATGTACGGGAAACCTAGAGAATGGACACACAGTGAATACGAAAGATTTCTAAAACTCAATTAATAGTCCCTCTCCTGGTGCTCCGGTTTGACTTAACAACTGCTTTACTAACAATCTCCCCACTTGGAGAGACAGCACCTTTAACCTCCTGGTACACAGGTTGCCAATTTGGCAGAGGATGAATGGGAAGAAGGAGAACCAATGAGAGAGTAGTTGTTAGGCATTTGGACGGGCACATGTCACTCTAATTTCCCGGCAGGAAGAAGAAGTAACCAAAGTCTCAGCCACCCACCGTGATCCAGTATAGGTCCTGAACCAAAATTTTGGACTTGCCTTCAGCTCACAAAAATCGAGTTGAAAAACGGAGCTCAGGGGCACAACAATTCACAAACTGGCAGAATAGTGAAGGACAGCTATCGTCCAAAAATCTGTTGAGCGAAGGCAATGACACAGACTTGAAAGCAAGGCAGAATTGCAGGAAACAGCTTTCAAGAGATACGTTGGAATAGCCTTTAAAGCACAGGAAGAGGTGCACAACTTCGACAATGATGCACTTGGCCAAAAAGGGCATATGCATTACCACCTGAATATATTCAGGAGACAACGCATATGCCCTTTTTGGAAAAGCAAGCAAGCGGGCAATGCAAATCTTCACTACTAAGGAGTATCACTTCCGACCGGTCAATAGGGACATCCACAAAATGTGAAAAAACCAGAAAGTCAAGACAGGCACTGGACAACAGGGAGCCTTGTTATGCTGATGGGCGTAATGTAAATTGCCAACTGCCTCTCTGGAGGAGTGCATTGTGTTCCCTAAAACAAGTAAACAACAGAGCTACAGAGCCAAGGGCACTTCCAGTCTGGGGAATATACTGTGGGAAAGCTGAAAATCAATAAGACAGAGCCACCCCAAAAGTTAGGGCTGCACTGCTTACAAGAACCTCAACTTGGGTACACCTTAAATATCCCAGGAAAGATAAAAATGGTTCAAAAAATTATTGTACTTACGTACGATGGAATATCCCTCAGCCATGAAATCAATGTCATAAGACCAGTAGCAGCAAAATGAGTGGATTCAGGTACGATGATTCTAAGTGAAATAAGTCACACAGAAAAAGAAACTTATCATAAGATATCACTTAGGAAGATCCTGTAAACATGGCTACACATGAACTGAGTTAGGAAAGAGAACAGAGTCTCACATTTAGAAAACACTCTTATGCCTGCTTAAGGGGGAAGTAGAGGTGGGGTGATGCATAAAAGTAGAGTTTGATATATGCCCACGTACCGTTCCAAAAACCAACTATGGAATAGACAAGACCTACACATTCCTCAGTGAAAGGGACTCAAAACACCATATTTCCCGCAGAGGAATATATCTGACTAGTAAGAATCTTAATACATATGTATTGATATGTCTCTGTAAGGGAATCAAGTGTTTCTAGCCTGGCATAAATATGGCAGCGAGAATAAGCTCATAACCACTATAAAAAGGAATTTCAAAAACAAAACAAAAAAACAGGGAAATTCTTTACAATTCCTTCAGGGTCTCTGATGAAACTTGGAATGACCCTACCTACAACGACAGCTGGAGGTGGCATATGTCTGGACACATAGGACTGAGAGGATTGGTGAGACTGGGGGAGCAAATACAGACCTTTTAAAGCAATAATGCATGACACCCATTCCATGGGTCCCATGTCTCCAGGTTGAAGGGAATATTACTACAGTGATAACATGTACGGGAAACATAGAATATGGACACACTCTGAATACGAAACGTCTCCAAAACTCAACAAATTCTCCCTCTCTTGGTCCTCCCGTTTGACTTTCGAACTTCTTTACTATCAATCTCCCAACTTGGGAGACAGCCCCTTAGCCTCCGGGTTCGCACAGGTTGCCAATTTGGCAGAGGATGAAAGGGAAGAGGGAGAACCAATGAGAGGGTAGCTGTTAGGCATTTGGACGGGCACATGTCACTCTTATTTCCCGGGAGGAAGAAGAATTAACCAAATTTCAGCCACCCAGCGGGAAACAGTTTAGGTCCTCAACCAAAATATTGGACATGAGTTCAGCTCACAAAAAACGAGTTGAAAAATGGAGCTCAAGGGCACAACAATTCAAAAACTGGCAGAGTAAGAAAGGACAACTATCATCCAAAAATCTGTTGAGGGAAGGCAACGAGGCAGACTTGAAAGCGAGGCAGAATAACAAGAAACAGATTTCAAGAGGTAGGTTGGAATCACCTGTAAAGCACAGGAAGAGGGGCACAACTTCGACAATGATGCACTTGGCCAAAAAGGGCGTATGCATTTTCTCCTGAATATATGCAAGAGAAAACGCATGCGCCCTCTTTGGCCAAGCAAGCAAGCAGGCAATGCAAATCTGCACTACACAGAAGTATCCCTTCCCACCGGTCAAAAGAGACATCCACAAAATGTGTAAATATCAGAATGGCAAGACAGGCCCTGGAGAACAGGGAGCCTTGTTATGCTGATGGGCGGGATGTAAATTGCCAACTGCCTCTCTGGAGGAGTGCATTGTGTTCCCTAAAAAAAGTAAACAACAGAGCTACAGAGCCAAGGGCACTTCCAGTCTAGGGAATATACCCTCGGAAAACTGAAAATCAATAAGCCAGAGCCACCCTCAAATTTAGGGCTGCACTGCTTACAAGAACCTCAACTTGGGTACACCTTAAATATCCAAGGAAATATAAATATGGTTCAAAAAATTGTGGTACTTACGTACAATGGAATATCCGTCAGCCATGAAATCAATGTCATAAGACCAGTAGCAGCAAAATGAGTGGATTCAGGTTCGATGATTCTAAGTGAAATAATCACACAGAAAAAGAAGCTTATCATAAGATATCACTTATGAAGATCCTGTAAACATGGCTACACATGAACTGAGTTAGGAAAGAGAACAGAGTCTCACATTTAGAAAACACTCTTATGCCTGCTTAAGGGGGAAGGAGAGGTGGGGTGATGCATAAAACCAGAGGTTGATATAAGCACAGGTACCGTTCCCAAAACCAGTTATGGAATAGACAAGACCTACCTATACCTTCCTCAGTGAAAGGGACTCAAAACCCCATATTTCCCACAGAGGAATATATCTGACTAGTAAGAATCTAAAAACCTATGTATTGATATGTCTCCGTAAGGGAATCAAGTGTGTCTAGACTGGCATAAAGATGGCAGCGAGAATCAGCTCAAACCGACTATAAAAAATAATTTCAAAAACAAAACAAAAAAACAGGGAATTTCTTTACAATTCCTTTAGGGTCTCTGATGAAACGTGGAATGACCCTGTCTACAAGGACAGCTGGATGTGGCATAAGGCTGGACACTTGGGATTGAGAGGATTGGTGAGATTGGGTGAGCAAATGCAGACCCTTTAAAGCAATAATGCATGGCACCCATTCCATGGGTCCCAACTCTCCAGGTTGAAGGGAATATTACTACACCTATAACATGTACGGGAAACCTAGTGAATGGACACACTGTGAATACAAAAGGTCTCTAAAACTCAAAGAATAGTCCCTCTCCTGGTGCTCCGGTTTGACTTTCCAACTGATTTACTATCAATCTCCCAACTTGGAGAGAGAGCCCCTTTAACCTCCTGGTTCTCACAGGTTGCCAGTTTGGCAGAGGATGAAAGGGAAGAGGGAGAACCAATGAGAGAGTAGCTGTTAGGCATTTGGACGGGCATATATCACTCTAATTTCCCGGCAGGAAGAAGAATTAACCAAAGTCTCAGCCACCCAACTTGAACCAGTATAGGTACTGAACCAAAATTTTGGACATGCGTTCAGCTCACAAAAAACGACTTCAAAAATGGAGCTCAAGTGCACAGCAATTCACAAACTGGCAGAGTAATAAAGGACAACTTTCAGCCCGATATCTGTTCAGGGAAGGCAACGAGGCAGACTTGAAAGTGAGGCAGAATAGCAGGAAACAGATTTCAAGAGGTACGTTGGAATCACCTGTAAAGCACAGGAAGAGGGTCACAACTTCGACAATGATGCACTTGGCCAAAAAGGGCGTATGCATTTTCTCCTGAGTATATGCAGGAGAAAACGCATACGCCCCTTTTTGGCCAAGCAAGCAAGCGGGCAATGCAAATCTGCACTACAAAGAAGTGTCACTTCCCACCAGTCAAAAGGGACATCCACAAAATGTGTAAAAACCAGAAAGGCAAGACAGGCCCTGGAGAACAGGGAGCCTTGTTATGCTGATGGGCGTGATGTAAATTGCCAACTACCTCTCTGGAGGAGTGCATTGTGTTCCCTAAAACAAGTAAACAACAGAGCTACAGACCCAAGGGCACTTCCAGTCTAGGGAATATACCTTGGGAAAACTGATAATCAATAAGACAGATCCACCTTCAAATTTAGTGCTGCAGTGCTTACAAGAACCTCAACTGGGTACACCTGAAATATCCCAGGAAAGATAAAAATCGTTCAAAAAATTGTGGTACTTACATACGATGGAATATCCCTCAGCCATGAAATCAATGTCATAAGACGAGTAGCAGCAAAATGAGTGGATTCAGATACGATTATTTCAAGAGAAATAAGTCACACAGAAAAAGAAGCTTATCATAAGATATCACTTATGAAGGTCCTGTAAACATGGCTACACATGAACTGAGTTAGGTAAGAGAACAGAGTCTCACATTTAGAAAACAATCTTATGCCTGCTTATGGGGGAAGGAGAGGTGGGGTGATGCATAAAACCAGAGTTTGATATAAGCACAGGTACCTTTCCAAAAACCAACTATGGAATAGACAAGACCTACCTATACCTTCCTCAGTGAAAGGGACTCAAAACCCCATATTTCCCACAGAGGAATATATCTGACTAGTAAGAATCTTAAAACCTATGTATTGATATGTCTCTGTAAGGGAAACAAGTGTGTCTAGACTGGCATAAACATGGCAGCGAGAATCAGCTCAAACCGACTATAAAAAGGAATTTCAAAACAAAACAAAAAAACAGCGAAATTCTTTACAATTCCTTCAGGGTCTCTGATGAAACCTGGAATGAACCTATCTACAACTACAGCTTGATGTGGCATAAGGCTGGATACTTGGGACTGAGAGGATTGGTGAGACTGGGTGAGCAAACACAGACCGTTTAATGCAAAAATGCTTGGCCTCCATTCCATGGTTCCAAATCTCCAGGTTGAAGGGAATATTACTACAGCTAAAACATGTACGGGAGACCTAGAGAATGGAAACACTGTGTATAGAAAAGTTTTCTAAAACTCAACTAATTGTCCCTCTCCTGGTGCTCCAGTTTGACTTTCCAACTGCTTTACTATCAATCTCCCAACTTGGAGAGACAGCCGCTTTCTCCTCCTGGAAATCACAGGTTGCCAATTTGGCAGAGGGTGAAAGGGAAGAGGGAGAACCAATGAGAGAATACCGGTTAGACATTTGGACAGGCACATGTCACTCTAAATGCCTGGCACGAAGAAGAATTAACCAAAGTCTCAGCCACCCACCGGGAACCAGTATAGGTCCTGAACCAAAATTTTGGACTTGCGTTGAGCTCACAAAAAACGAGTTAAAAAATGGAGATCAGGGGCCCAGCACTTCATAAACTGGCAGAGTAATAAAGGACAACTATCGTCCAAAAATCTGTTGAGGGAAGGCAACGAGGCGGACATGAAAGCGAGGCAGAATAGCAGGAAACAGATTTCAATAGGTACGTTGGAATGGCCTTTAAAGCACAGGAAGAGGGGCACAACTTTGACAATGATGCACTTGGCCAAAATGGGCATATGCGTTTTCTCCTGAATATATTCAGGAGAAAACGCATACGCCCTTTTTGGCCAAGCAAGCAAGCGGGCAAGGCAAATCTGCAGTACAAAGAAGTATCCCTTCCCACTGGTCAAAAGGGACATCGGCAAAATGTGTAAAAACCAGAAAGGCAAGAGAGGACCTGGAGAACAGGGAGCCTTGTTATGCTGATGGGTGGGATGTAACTTGGCAACTGCCTCTCTGGAGGAGTGCACTGTGTTCCCTAAAACAAGTAAACAACAAAGCTACAGAGCCCAGGGCACTTCCAGTCTAGGGAATATACCTTGGGAAAACTGAAAATCAATAAGACAGAGCCACCCCAAAATTTAGGGCTGCACTGCTTACAAGAACCTCAACTTGGGTACACCTTAATTATCCCAGGAAAGTTAAAAAATTTACAAAAAATTATGGTACTTAGGTACGATGGAATATCCCTCAGCCACGAAATCAATGTCATAAGACCAGTAGCAACAAAATGAGTGGATTCAGGTTTGATGATTCTAAGTGAAATAAGTCACACAGAAAAAGAAGCTTATCATAAGATATCACTTACGAAGTTCCTGTAAAAATGGCTACACATGAACTGAGTTAGGAAAGAGAACAGAGTCTCACATTCAGAAAACACTCTTATGCCTCCTTAAGGGGGAAGGAGAGGTGGGGTGTTGCATAAAATCAGAGTTTAATATTAGAACAGGCACCGTTCCAAAAACGAAATACAGAATAGACAAGATCTACACCTTCGTCAGTGAAAGGGATTCAACAACCCATACTTCCTGCAGAGGAATATATCTGACTAGGAAGAATCTTAAAACCTATGTATTGGTATGTCTCCTTAAGGGAATCAAGAGTGTCTAGACTGGCATAAACATGGCAGTGAGAATCATCTCAAACCCACTATTAAAAGGAATTTCAAAAAAAAAAAAACGGAAATTCTTTACAATTCCTTCAGGGTCTCTGATAAAACCTGGAATGACGCTATCTATATGACAGCTGGATGTGGTATAAGGCTGGACACATGGGACTGAGAGGATTGGTGAGATTGGGTGAGCAAATGCAGACCCTTTAAAGCAATAATGCATGGCACCCATTCCATGGGTCCCATGTCTCCAGGTTGAAGGGAATATTACTACAGTTATAACATGTACGTGAAATGTAGAAAATGGACACACTGTGAATACGAAAGGTCTCTAAAACTCAACGAATAGTCCCCCTCCTGGTGCTCCGGTTTGACATTCCAACTGCTTTACTATCAATCTCCCAACTTGAAGAGACAGCACCTTTTACCTCCTGGTTCTCACAGGTTGCCAATTTTGCAGAGGATGAAGGGGAAGAGGGAGAACCAATGAGAGAGTAGCTGTTAGGCATTTGGACGGGCACAGGTCACTCTTATATCCCGTGTGGAAGAAGAATTAACCAAAGTCTCCGCCACCCAACGGGAACCAGTAGAGTTCCTGAACCAAAATATTGGACTTGCGTTCAGCTCACACAAAACGAGTTAAAAATTTGAGCTCAGGGGTACAGCACTTCACAAACTGGCAGAGTAATAAAGGACAACTATCGTCCAAAAATCTGTTGAGGGAAGGCGACGAGGCGGAGTTGAAAGCGAGGCAGAATAGCAGGAAAGAGATTTCAATAGGTACGTTGGAATCGGCTTTAAAGCACAGGAAGAGGGGAACTACTTCGACAATGATGCACTTGGCCAAAAAGGGCGTATGCGTTTTCTCCTGGATATATCCAGGAGAAAACGCATACGCCCTTTTTTGCCAAGCAAGAAAGCGGGCTTTGCAAATCTGCACTCCAAAGAAGTATCACTTCTCACCAGTCAAAATGCATATCCACAAAATGGATAAAAACCAGAAAGGCAAGACAGGCCCTGGAGAACAGGGAGCCTTGTTATGCTGATGGGCGGGATGTAAATTGCCAACTGCCTCACTGGAGGAGTGCATTGTGTTCCATAAACAAGTAAACAAGCGAGCTACAGAGCCAAGGGCAATTCCAGTCTAGGGAATATACCTTGGAAAAACTGAAAATCAATAAGACAGAGCCACCCCAAAATTTAGGGCTGCACTGGTACAAGAACCTCAACTTGGGCACACCTTAAATATCCCAAGAAAGATTAAAATGGTTCAAAAAATTGTGTTACTTACATACGATGGAATATCCCTCAGCCATGAAATCAATGTCATAAGACCATTAGCAGCAAAATGAGTGGATTCAGGTACGATGATTCTAAGTGAAATAAGTCACACAGAAAAAGAAACTTATCATAAGATATCACTTATGAAGATCCTGTAAACATGGCTACATATGAACTGAGTTAGGAAAGATAACAGAGTACTGAATCTTATAATAAGATATCACTTATAGTGGAAATGTACACTTGGCTACGAAAGATCTGAATTACAAACACAACAGAGTCACACACTTAGAAAACAATAATCTCCCTGCTTAAGGTCAAAGGCGAGGTGGGTTGATGCATAAAACCACAGTTTTAAATTAGCACAGATACCGTTACATAAACCAAGTATGTAATAGACATCACCTATTCCCCGCACAATGAACTCGACTCAACACCCCCTATTCATTGCAGAGGAATATATCTGACTCCAAGAATTTTAAAACATATGTATTATCATGTCTCCATAAAGGAATCATGTGTGTGTATAATGGCATGAACACAGCACTGAAATTCAGCTAAACACCATTATAAAAATAAATTTCAAAAGCAAAATGCAAAAACAGTGAAACAGAGGGAAAGCCTTAAGAATTACGTTCAGGGCCTGTGATGCAACCTGGATTGTCCACCTTTACACCCACAGCTGGATGAGACATAAAACTGGACACTTGGGGCTGACAAGATTGTTGAGGTTGTGTGAGCAAAAGAACACCACTTTGAGCAATACTGTGTACTACCCATTCTTGTGGTCCCAACTCTCCAAGTTTAAGGGAATCTTCCTACAGTTAAAGCATGCATGGGAAACCCAGTGGATGGTACACTGTGTAATTGGGAAAGTTTTCTAAAAGGTACCTCATTTTTCAGTTTGTCGTGCTCAGCTTCGCCATTCCATCTGCATTACTAAAAATCTCCCCACTTGGAGTGTCAGCGCCTTTACCCTCCTGTTATGCACAGTTTGCAAATTGTGCAGAGGATGAACAGGAAGAGGGGAAACAAATGAGAGATTAGCTGTAGGTGTTTGGATGGGCACATGTCACTCTAGTTTCCCATCAGGAAGAATAATTAACCAAAGGCTCAGCCTGACACCCCAGAACCAGACTAGGGCCTACAGCCATGCTGCGGTATTGCAGCCAGCTCACAAAGAGGCCAGTTGAAAAATGGAAATCAGGGGCACAGCAATTCACAAACTTGCAGAGTTATAAAGGACAACTATCATCCAGAAATATATTGAGGTAAGGCAGTGAAGAGGATTTGAATGCAAGGCAGAATTGAAGGAAACAGATTTCAAGAGGTAGATTGTAGTTGTCTTTAAAGCACATGAAAAGCGACAGAACTTTGACAATGTTGCCCTTGGCCGAAAAGGGAGTATGTGTATTTTCTTGAATATATTCGGGAAAAAATGCATATGCCCTTTTTGGCCAAGCAAGCCATCAGGCATTGCAAATACACACTACATAGAAGTGTCCCTTACCTCCAGTCAAAAGGGCCATCCACAAATAGTGTAAAAACCACAAATGCAGGACAGGCCATGGAGAAAAGGGAGCCTGGTTACGCTGATGGTCAGGATGTAAATTGCCAACAGCCTCTCTGGAGAACTGTATGTTGTTTTCTAAAACAGAGCTACAGAGCATAGCACACTTCAACTCATGGGCGTGTATTTTGGGAAAACTAAAAATCCACAACATACAGACAGCCCAAAGTTTAGGGCTGCTCTGTTTACAAGAACCTCAACTTCGGTACACTTTAAATATCCCAGGAAAGGGAAAAAAATGGATATAGATGTTGTGGTACTTATATACAATGGAATGTCACTCAGACATAAAATCAATGTCATAAGGCCAATAGCAGCATAATGAGTGGCTTTAGGTACGATGATGCTAAGTGAAATGAGCCACAAAGAAAAAGAAACTTATTGTAATATATCACTTATAGAGGAAATGTAAACATGGCTACACATGAACTGAATTTCAAAAGAGAACAGAGTTACACATTTAGAAAACACACTTATTCCTCCTTAAGGGGAAAGGTGACGTGGGGTGATGTGTAAAAGCAGAGTTTGAAATTAGCACAGATCCCATTCCATATACCAAATATGTAATAGACAAGACCTACTCCTTTCTCAATGAACTGGACACAAAACACCCTATTCACTGAAGAGGAATATATCTGACTGGTAATAACCTTGAAACCTATGTATTTATATGTCTCCATAATGGAATCAAGTGTATGTAGATTGGCATAAACACAGATCAATGGAACAGGACAGAAAGCCCAGAGATAAACCTACATACCTATGGCTATCTCATCTATGACAAAGGAGCTAAGGATATACAATGGAGAAAAGACAGTCTCTTCAGTAATTGGTGCTGGGAAAACTGGACCCCTACACATAAAAGAATGAAATTAGAACACTCCATAACACCATACACAAAAATAAACTCTAAATTGATTAGAGATCTAAATATAAGACCAGACACTATAAAACACTTAGAGGAAACCATAGGCAGAACACTCTATGACATAAATCAGAGCAAGATCCTTTTGGACCCACCTCCTAGAGAAATGAAAATAAAAACAGAAATCAACAAATGGGACCTAATGAAACTTAAAAGCTTTTACACAGTACAGGAAAACATAAACAAGATGCAAAAACAACCCTCAGAATGGGAGAAAATATTTTCAAATGAAGCCATTGACAAAGGATTAATCTCCTAACTTTACAAGCACCGCATGTAGCTCAATATCACAAAAACAAACAACCCAATCCAAAAACGGGCAGAAGACCTAAATAGACATTTATCCAAAGAAGATATACAGATTACCAAGAAACACATGAAAGGATGTTGAACATTACTAATCATTAGAGAAATCTAAATCAAAACTACCCTGAGGTATCACCTCACAGCAGTCAGAGTGGCAATCATCAAAAAAATCTACAAAACAATAAATGCTGGAGAGGTCTTTATTGGAGAAAAGGGAACACACTTGCACTGTGGGTGGGAATGTAAATTGATATGGGCACTAGGGAGAACAGTACGGAGGTTCCTTTAAATAACTAACAATAGAAGTACCATATGACACAACAATCCAACTACTGGGCATTTGCCTTGTGAAAACCATAATTCAAAAAGAGTTATGTACAAAAATGTTCATTGCAGCTCTATTTGCAATAGCCAGGACATGGAAGCAACCTAAGTGTCCATTGACAGATGAATGTTTAAAGAAGATCTGGCACATATATACAATGGAGTATTACTCAGCCATAAAAAGAAGCAAAACTGAGTTATTTGTTCTGAGGTGGATGGACTTAGAATCTGTCCTACACAGTGAAGTAAGTCAGAAAGGGAAAAACAAATACTGTATGTTAACAGAGATATACGGAATCTAATGAAGAAAAAAAAAAGATTTTGAAGAACCTAGTGGCAGGACAGGATTAAGGACACAGACATAGAGAAAGGACTTGAGGACACCGGAAGGGGGATGGGTAAGCTGGGACGAAGTGAGAGAGTGGCATGGACATAAATACATTACCAAATGTAACACCGATAGGTACTGGGAAGCAGCCACATAGAACAGGGAGATCAGCTCGGTGCTTTGTGACCACATAAAGGGGTGGGATATGGGGTGTGAGAGGGAGATGCAAGAGGGAGGGGATCTGGTGATATTTGTATATGTATAGCTCATTCATTTTTTTATACAGCAGAAACGAACACTCCATTGTAAATCAATTACACTCCAATAAACGTGTAAAAGGAAAAAAAAAAGAAAGCACAGGGATAAACCTCCACATCTATGGTCACCTAATCTATGACAAAGGAGGCAAGACTATACAATGGAGATAAGACAGTCTCTTCAATCATTGGTGCTGGGAAATATGGACAGCTACATGTAAAAGAATGAAATTAGAACACTCCCCAACACCATACAAAAAATATATTCAAAATGGATTAGAGACGTTAATGTAAGACCGGATAGTATAAAACTCTGAGAGGAAAACTTACGAAGGATACTCTGACGTAAATCACAGCAAGATCTTTTTTGATCCACCTCCTATAGTAATGAAATAAAAAAGAAAACTAAACAGATGGGACCTAATGGAACGTAAAAGCTTTTGCAAAGCAAAGGAAACTACAAACAAGACAAAAAGACAACCCTCAGAATGGCAGAAAATATTTTTAGACGAATCAATGGACAAATGATTAATCTCCAATATATATAAACAGCTCATGCAGCTCAATATTAATAAAACAAACAACCCAATACAAAAATGGAAGAAGATATAAATAGACATTTCTTCCAAGAAGACATAGAGGTGGCCAGTACGCACATGAAAATCTGCTCAATATCACTAATTATTAGAGAAATGGAAATGGAAACTACAATGAGGTGTCATGTCACACCTGTTAGAATGGGCATCAACAGAGAATCTACAAACAACAAATGCTGGAGAGGGTATGGAGGAAAGGAACCTTCTTCCACTATTGTTGGGAATGTAAATTGATACAGTCTCTATGGGGAACAGTATGGAGGTTCCTTAAAAAAGTAAAAATAGAATTACCATATAATCCAGCAATCCCACTACTGGGCATATACCCAGAGAATACCATAAATCAAAAAGACACATTCACCACAATGTTCACCGCAGCACTATTTACAATAGACAGGTAATGAAAGCAACCTAAGTGCCCACAGACAGACGAATGGATAAAGATGTGGTACATATATACAATGGAATATTACTCAGCCATACATAGGATTGAAATTGGGTCATTTGTAGAGACCTTAATGGATCTAGAGACTGTCATACGGAGTGAAGTAAGCCAGAAAGAGAAAAACAAATATTGTATATTAATGCATATATGTGGAACCTAGAAAAATGGTACAGATGAACCGGTGTGCAGGGCAGAGATAGAGACACAGATGTAGAGAACAAATATATGGACACCAAGGGGGAAACGCCAAGTGAGGGTGGTGGTGGGATGAATTGGGAGACTGGGATTCACATGTGCACACTTATATGTATAAAATAGATATCCAATAAGAACCTGCTGTATAAAAGAAATAAATTTTAAAAAATAAAAATAAATAGCATTTAATAAAAGAAAACAGAAAAAAAGTATTTCCCTTCACATAGACGTCTTTATATTAATGCATTATTTCCATGTTTATATCTGCAAATTAAAAAAAAAGAGGAATAAATAAAATCTACCTTGAACCAAAAAGAAAAAAAAGAAAAAAAATTAAAACAGAACCCACCAGTTATACAGAGGAAAATCGTATCAGGGCACTTGCTCCAGTGGTAAAAAATTCTTAAGTTGGTCAGAGGTGGGAAATCGTCTCCCATGCAGTCAGCAGTGCTCCCCCCGACAAGGAGCATCCTCATTGCAAAGCTGGGGGACTGTGTCGAGGCATCTGTGAGTAAATGTGAGCTGAGCCCCAGTCCTGCTGCAGCTGAACTCTTCCCACCCTTTCCAGGTAAAACACCTGAATATGTACAAGCACTTGCAAGCCTAGAGGAAGGGCTGTGGAGCCACACCAGCGACAGCACGCAGGCCGACTTGGTGCCTGCAGGCCAGTCAGGATGGTCCTGGCCCCAGATGCTCTTCTGGAAGCTTTCCATTTCCATGACTGAGATACCCCTCCTGCCACGGCCCCCACTGCTTTTTTACTTCCTCACCTCTGCCTGGGGAGAAATTCAAGCGTCAGGTATGGATGACACATCCTCTTCTTTAGCAGGTGGCAGCCTAGCAACTCCTGTGGAAACTCCAGCAGAGCCCCACTCACACTGGGCCACCCACAAAGCCACGGCCCCTCACACCCTCCCACCACCCCAGCCCCGACACTGCTGACGGGGCAGAGAATATGGCGTCAGGCACAGCTACAGGGGCTCTTGCTGACTGGAGAGGTGTTTATATTGACCTCAACCCAGGCACACCTGGGGAGGGCAGGCAGGCAGTGTCAGGCTGCCCAAATCAGCCAATCCTCACCCCTCTGGGGCTCACAGTAGCAGAAAATGAACCTTGCTAAACAGGCCAGGCCCAAGGAACAGGTGTGGGCCCTTGAGAGTCAGGCTAGACAAGGGGCTGCAGCTGCCGCTTGTTTTCTTATCATTTTATCTGGTCCATGAGTGGAAAACAACTTCAAGAAGACCCTATCCTAATGAGAGGAACACAGGAGTCAGGGAGAGGAGAGATGGTGGGTGGAGACAGAGGCCTGATGCCCTGGCTGCAGTGGAAGTGTCTGGAAGACCAGGTAGAGAGAGACTGCACAGAGTGATATCCAGGGTCACAGACCTGTCAGAGCTGCTGTTTGTTAGTTCAAGTCCTGCTCTGAGGTGTTCTGTGTCAGCTGTGAGCGACAGGTGAGCTGGGGGTTCTCTGCAAGGTGGGCTATGTGCACAGTTCCTGTGTGTCCAGCCTTGCTGGTGTACCTGCCCAGGGGAGCTCTGTATCCTGGGAAGGGCCTGACTATGAGAGCCCCATGGGCTGCTGGGTAGCTGCACAGGGGAGCTCCATACCCAGGGAGGGACTTGAACACGAGAGCCCCGTGGGCTGTGGGGAATGGGTGGTGCAGCCCAGGTGAGCTCCATATCCTGGGATTGGCCTGACCACGAGAGCCCCATGGGCTGCTGGAGACCTGGTAAAGGATATCAGGACAGTCAGTGAAGCCACCGAGGATATACATCCAGTAGCTCCTATTTCCTACACCCTGCTGCTCATTCTACCATCCACCAGCCAAGGCATTCTCTATTAGACTTCAATGATGCCTTCTTCTGTATTCCATTCATCTCAGAGTCACAAGAATTTTTGGCTTGTGAGTGGCAGGACACAACATGCAACAAAACCAATAATGCTGGGCCGTCCTGCCCCAACGGTACAAAAATCCCCACACCATCATTGGGGAAATGACCTCTAAAGACCTAAACGTTCTACCTCTGTAAAAGTGAACCCTCCTTCAATATGCAGATGACATTCTGATCACCAGGCCTACTAAAGTCGCCTCTAAACTACCTAGCCAAGGAAGGATAGAAGGTGTCCAAGAAAAAGGCTCAAATATCCCAGGCTCAGGTGACATGCCTGGGCTTCATTCTCACAGATATTCGGAGAAACGCATCCCAGGATAGGGAAGAAGCCATTTGCAGCCTTACCTCTTCTAAAACTAGAAGACAGCTTAGGGGTTCCTGGGGAGGCCAAGGTTTTCTGCATCTGGATCCCTAACTACAGTCTAATAGCTGGGCCTCTACATGAAACACTGACACGAAAAGATGATGATCCTTTTGTATAGAATCCAGAAGCAGACTTTCAAGAATGGAAATAGCAGTCAATTCAGACCCTTGCCCAGGAACTCCCTAATTTAGCTAAACCCTTTGACCTTTACATACCCGGTCAATGGTTAATTGCCCTTGGAGACTTAGTGCAAAAACTGGGACCACTTGAAATGGAGCAACACAAGAATGCCCTTCAGGTATGATAAACTATGGTCACCAAGGGCTTTGCCCACTGATTCATCAGGCCAGGATACTAGGGTATCTAAAAAGCAAGAAATCAGTAGCCCAAAAGGCCAGCTCCCTCCTAAGGGAAAAGGACCCCACGTGGTGATCCTAACCACCAATCATGCCCTGAAGTTGCAGGGGTCGCTCTGTGGACACACTGACCTCGAGTGAGGAGGCCCTCCAACTGCAACCTCCAGAGAGACAAATGGGGGCAACGGGCCCCCAAGATGACTCGTGTGACCATCACTTGACCTGGAGTTTCTCTCAGAAAACAACAAGACTGTGTCCCGAAAGAGCAGACTACTGCTTGCAGGACTTACTGCACCCAGAGGGGAGCTAATAAGCTTGGCGGGGGAAACGTATATCACGCTTTCACCATAGAAAACCCTACAGACACCGCGGTGATGGTGGCCAATATGACCGGCAGGACTGCTGGCTACTTCTAAAGGCCGTTGACTCAGTGGACGTCATGGTCCTGGATCACCACTGACCCTGGACTGTCTGGGAGTTGCGCGGGCAGGGTTCTGACACATGGTGCTGTTTGTACATTAATTCAGGGACCTAATTAAAGAAAGCACAGACTACTGGTCAGAGCATCTAGGCTGGCAAAAACCGTCAACCTAACGTCGCCAAACAAATGTGGGGTGGGGTGAAACCTGCCGCCTCAGCATCTCTGTGCATCTCTTTCCTGGACCCTTAAAGGTCATTAGAATCTATAACACTTCCAATGCTGGTGCTCATGCATATGAGAAGTGAGGCAGGAGGCCTTGGGACAATCAACCTCACCTGGAGGCTGGTGGGGAGAAGTTTTGCCCCTCCCCTCAGGTATCAGGGCTCCCACCACAGCATGAAGCAGTTAAAAAAGAGGGGTCTGCACCCTCAACACCCCAAGAATTAGGTCCGGAAGAAAAAGCAGAGGAGGTGTTCATCTCCGGCAACGTTCATTAAAAATTCCTGGGAGATAAAAAGAGAATCTGGGCAATAAAATAAAGTCTAACCTGCTTTTCCTTTGTGCTTTGTCTAATTTCACATGCTCCTAGGGTTCCGCATGCAGAGGTCCCACACCCGGCACTTCAGACCCGATTTCCTAGTGCAGAATGGCTGGGTCGACACCTCAGCTAGCGGGGTCCCATGCAGACTCCACGGCATAGACCCTGAGCTGCAGCCAACCCAGCCCTCAAGAGCTCCATACCCTCCCTCCCACTGACGCTGCTGGGATCCCTACACAGCAGCCTAGCCCACAGCCCGTGGGGGACTGCACGCTCTCACCTCTCCATTCTGTTTTCAAAATAATGTTTCCTTTGCTTCTGAAGCAAACTCAGTCTTGATCTCTTGGCTCCAATGACACTGGCACGGGGACTCCTGGTGGGGTCCACTCTGGAGGATCAGTAACAGAAATTGAGAACATTGTAACTTCAATGAACAGATGTGTGAGCCAAACTGTAGTTAACATAGAGCAGTGTATAATGCTCGGGTAAAATAAGATGTTTCTAAGACTTACATTTGATATTTCCATCACTTTACTATAAGCAAGTTCAGTGAAGAGGTCTGTCTTATTTGTCAGGTCAACATTAGAGAAATGAAGTGATTTATTTCCATGGATGTACATCGAATACTCTTGGCTGAAGCTTCAATCTTGTTTTGAATGCTTTTCCATTGAAAAGGATACCTCTCTTTCAGCTCCCCCATTTCTGAGAAGTATAAAATCTTATAATTTATTATTACCAAAGGGGAAAGGTAGGAGAAGGGATAAATTAACAGTGTGGGATTAACGCATACACACTGCTATGTATAAAATAGATCATCAACAAGGAACTACTGTATAGCACAGGGAACTACACTGAATATTTTGCAATAACCTATAAGGGGAAATAATCTGAAAAAGAATAGATATTTTTATTGACATCATCTATCAATGACAGATAAAATGTAACCTAAGCAAGGCCCATGGTGAACGCTTCTGACCCTGAAGATTTCAATCATCTAAAGTTTGGGCTCTGCCTATTTCCCAAGGCCTTTAATGGACATACGTGTAGCTGTATCTTAAAAATTCCCCAGTTTGGGGTACGGGGAGGCACTGATTTGGAAAAATCCCTGGTGTTCTCCTTCCATGCACGGGACCCTTCCTACAGCTAAAACATGCCTGTCACACCTAGAGGATGGTACACCGTTTGATCGGAAAGAGTTTGGAAAAGGCACCTCATCTCCTCATCGCCTGGTGCTCGGGTTCACCCCTGCAGCATCTTTCCTAACAATCTCCTCACTTGGGGATATCAGCACCGTTAACATCCTGTTGCACACAGTTTGGAATTTGTCCAGAGGATGAAGCGGAAGGATGAGAAAAATTTAGAGACAAGTCTTAGGTGTTTGGACAGGCACATGCCACTCTAATTTGCAATCTGGAAGACAAATTCCTCAAAGGCTAGAATTGCCCACGGAAAGAGAATAGGGCTAGAGGAAATCCCGCTGTTTTGTGTCCAGTTTCCAAAAACAAAAGTTGAAAAATGGAACTCAGGGGCACTAAAATTCATGAAACTGCAGAGTTGAAAATATCTATCGTCGTAAAATGTCTTGAGGTAAGTCACAGAAAAGGAGTTGTTAGCAAGGGAGAGTGGCAGGAAACAGATTTGAAGATGTAGAAAGGACTCCCCATTAAAGCACAAGAAAAGGGGCTGAACATGGCCAATGATGCAGTTGGCCCAAAAGGGCGTATGCATTTTTTTGTGAATATATTCAAGTAAAGGCCATACACACTTTTTATCCAACCAAACAGGTGGGCACTGGAAATCAATACTACAAAATATATCACTTCCCATCAGTCAGAGGGGCCATCCACATAAAGTGTAAACACCAGAAATGCAGGACAGGGCGAGGAGAAAAGGGAGCCCTGTGAGGCTGATAGTGGAAATGTAATTTGCCAATGGCCACTCTGGAGAAGTGTATTGTGTTTGCTAAGACATCTAAAAGATGAGCTACAGAGCATAGTGCACTTGCACTCATGGGCGTATACCTTGGGAAAAACAAAAATGGACAGAAAACAGGCACCCCAACGTTTACCACCTCTCTGTTAAAAAGGGCCTCCACTTGGATATAACCTAAATGTCCCTGGAAGGATAAAATGGATAAAAGAGATGGGGTACTTATGTAGAGTGGAATATTACTCATCCCGAAATCAATGAAATAAGGCCAGTTGGAACAACTCTGGAGGAGTTACATACGATCATTCTAAGTGACACATGTCAGAAAGAAAAAGACACATATCATAAGATGTCACTTAAAGGTGGAATCAAAAATGGCTACACATGAAATAAACTACAAAACAGAAACATAGTCAAATATGTAGAAAATAGACATAAGGCTGCTAAATGGGAAAGGTGGGGAATGGTGAGGTTTTATCCAGGAGGTTGAAATTAGCAAAGATACCATTCCAAGTACCGAATTGAATAACTGGCAAGGCCTACACGGTACCTCAAAGAACTGCACTCAGTCCACTCAAGTCACTGGAAAATAATACATATGACTCGTAAGTATCTGAGAAAGAATTTATTGTTGTCACACAGTACATGAATCAAGTGGATGTACAGCAGCAAAAAACAGAGCTTTGAAAATCAGCTGTAACCAATATAAAAATAAATTTAAAAATATTTATAAAAACAGTGAGACAGACAAAAATTCCTACAACTTTTCTTGAAGGGCTACGATGTAACATGGATTGAACACATGTAGACCCACAGCAGGATGATATATAAGGCTGGAAGCTATGCACGCTAAGAGATGTTAGAGAGGCTGGGTGAGGAAATGCAGACCTTTTAAAGTAATACCGCCTGGTACCCATTCCATGGATCCCAAATCGGCAGGTTCAAGGGAATCTTCTGACAGCGAAAACATGCCTGCGAAACCGAGATGAATGTACACCGTGTGCTCAGGAAAGGTGTATAAAATGCACCTCATTTTTGATCTCCTGGTGCTGGGGTTCGCCATTCCAGCCACATTATTAACAATATCCCCTCTTGGAGAATCAGCACCTTTAACCTCCTGTTTCACACAGTTTGCAATTTGTGCAGAGGATAAATGGGAAGGGGGGAACCAATGAGAGATAAGCTGTAGGAGTTTTGACAGGCACATGTCACTCTAATTTCCCATTAGGAACAAGAATTAACCAAAGGCTCAGCCTGCCTCCTCAGAACCAGAATAGGGCCAGAAGCAATCCAATGGTTTGGCGGCAAGCTCACAATAAAAGCGAGTTGTAAAATGGAGCTCAGGAGCAGACAATTCAAAGACCTGCAAAGATATAAATGATAACCAACGTCCAAAAATATATTCAGGTAAGGCAACGAAGAGGATCTGAATGAGAGGCAGAATTGCAGGAAACAGATTTCAAAAGGTAGATTGTACTCACATTTAAAGCATATGAAAAGCAGCAGAATTTCTAAAATGATGCAGTTGGGCAAAAGGGTGTATGCGTTTTTTTCGTGAATATCTTCAGGAAAAAAACACATACAGAGTTTTTGGCCAACCAAGCAAGCGGGAAATGCAAATCCGCACAACAAAGAAGTCTCAATTTCCACTGCTCAGAAAGGCCATCCAAAAAATGTGTACAAACCAGAAATGCTGGAGAGGCCATGGAGAACAGGGTGCCTAGTCACGCTGATGGGTGGGGTATAAATATCCAAGAGCCACTCTGAAGAAGTGTATGCTGTTTCCTAAAACATTTAAATACAAAGCCCCCAAGCAAAGGGGACTTCAACTCATAGACATATAACTTGGGAAGAGTAAATATCGACAACACACAGGCACCCCAATGTTTAGGGCTGCTCTGCATACAAGAACCTCAATTTCGGTACACCTAAAATATCCCAGGAAAAAGAAAAATGTATAAATAACTTGTGGTAATTTTGTACAACAGAATATCACTCAGACGTGAAATCAATGTCATAAGGCCAGTAGCAGCATAAAGAGTGGATTTAGGTATGATGATTCTAAGTGAAGTTAGTCACACAGAAAAAGAATCTTATCATAAGATATCACTTACAGAGGGAATGTCAACATCACAACACATGTACTGAATTAAGAAAGAGAACAGAGTCTCACATTTAGAAAACACTCTTATGCCTGTTTAATGGGAAAGGAGAGGTGGGGTGATGCATAAAACCAGAGTTTGATATTAGCACAGGTACCATTCCATAAACCAAATAGAGAACAGACGAGACCTACCCCTTCCTTAGTGAACGGGACTCAAACCCCCTATTCCCCACAGAGGAATATATCTGAATAGTGAGAATCTTAAAACCTATGTATTGATTTGTCTCCATAAGGGAATCAAGTGTGTCTAGACTGGCATAAACACGTCAGTGAAAATCAGCTCAACCCCATTATAAAAATGAATTTCAAAAACAAACAAAAAAACAGCGAAATTCTTACACAATTCCTTCAGGGGTTCTGATGAAACCGGGAATGACCCTATCTGCAAAGTCAGCTGGATGAGACATAAGGCTGGACACTTGGGACTGAGAGGACTGGTGAGATTGGGAGAGAAAATGCAGACCCTTTAAAGTAGTAATGCATGCCACCATTCCATGGATACCAAATCTCCAGGTAGTAGGGAATATCACTACAGTTATAACATGTATGGGAAACCTAGAGAATGGACACCCTGTGATGGTGAAAGGTTTCTAAAAGTCTCCTAATTTTTCCTCTCCTTGTGCTCCAGTTTGGCATTCCAACTGCTTTACTGTCAATCTCCCAACTTAGGAGAGCCAGCCCCTATAACCTCCTGGTTCGCACAGTTTGCTAATTGTGCAGAGGATGAAAGGGAAGAGGGAGAACCAATCAGAGAGTAGATGTAGGCATTTGGACGGGTACATGTCACTGTAAATTCCCGTCAGGAAGAAGAATTAACCAAAGCCTCAGACACCTGCAGGGAAGAGTATAGCCACCCCTGGAACAAGTATAGGTCCTGAAGCAAAATTGTGGATTTGCGGTCAGCTCCCAAAAATGGGATTTGAAAATTGGAGCTCACGGGCACAGCAATTCACAAACCTACAGTTATAAAGGACTACTGTCTTCCAAAAATCTGTTGAGGGAAGGCAACGAAGCTGACTTGAAAATGAGGCAGAATTGCACAAAACATATTTCAAGAGGTAAATTGGAATCGCCTTTAAAGCACAGGAAAAGCATCACAACTTCGACAGTGATGCACTTGGCCAAAAAGGGCGTATGCGTTTTCTCCTGAATATATTCAGGAGAAAACGCATATGACCTTTTTGGACAATCAAGCAAGCACGCAATGCAAATCCACACTACAAAGAATTGTCACTTCCCACGGGTCAAAAGGGACATCCGAAAATCTGTAAAAACCAGAAAGGCAAGAGGGAGATGACAAGGGCATGAAGCAATATGATCCAAAGTGTCATGAAGGATTGTGATGACAAGCGCATGGAGCATTGTGATGACAAGATTATGTAGCATATTGCTGACAAAGGCATGGAGCATTGTGAAGACAAGGTTCATGGAGCACTGTGATGACAAGCGTCACGGAGCATTGTGATTACAGGGGTCATGAAGCATTGGGATGACATGGGCATGGAGCATTTTCTTGACAAGAGTCCCGGATCATTGTGTTGTCAGGGTTCATGGATCGTTGTGATGACAGGAGTCATGGAGCATTGTGATGACAGGGGTCATGGAGCATTGTGATGAGAAGGTCAAGGAGCATTGGGCTGAAAACGTTCATCGAGTATTGTGATGACAGGGGCCATGGAGGCTTGTGATGACAAGGTACTGGAGCATTGTGATGAGAAGACCATGGAGACTTGTGATGACAAGTCTCATGGAATATTCGGATGAAAAGGGGGATGGAGCATTTTGATTACAGGGTTCTTGGGGCATTGTGATGACAAGGACTTGGAGCATTGGGATGAGATGGCCATGGTACGTTCTGACGACATGCATCATGGAGCTTTGTGATGACAAGTGCATGGAGCATTGTGATGAAAAAGGCATGGAGCCTTGTCATGACATGGTTCAAGGAGCATACAGAGGACAAGTGTCAGGGAGCATTGTGATGACAAGTGTATTGAGCATTGTGATGAAAAAGGTCATGGAGCATTGTGATGAGAAGACCATGTATAATTGTGATGACGAGCGTCATGGGACGTTGTGATGATAAGTGTTATGGAACATTTTGATCACAAGGATTTTGAGCATTGTGATGACAGAGATCAGGGAGAATTTTGATTTCATTGTGATGACAATAGCATGAAGCATTTTGATGATGGGCATGGTGCATTGTGATGACGGGGTTCATGGATCATTGAGATGAAAAGGGGCATGGAACATTGTGATTACAGAGTTCTTGGAGCATTGTGATTAGAAGGGTCATGGAGCCTTGTGATGACAAGGCCATGGAACATCGTCATGGCAGGGGTCAAGGAGCATTGTTATGACAGAGTTAATGGAGAATTGTCATGGCAAGTGCATGGAACATTGTGATGAGAAGGCCATGGAGCATTCTGATGACATGCGTCATGGAGCTTTGTGATGACAAGTTCATGGAGCAATGTGATGAGAGCGTTCATGGAGCATTGTGATGACAATGACATTGAGCATTTTGATTAAAAGTTCATGGAGCATTGTGGTGACAAATTTCACAGAGCCTTGTGATGATGAGGGCATTGACTTTTGTGGTGACACAGGTCATGGTGTCTTGTGATGACGGGACACACGGAGCATTGTGATGACTGGGGTCATGTAGCATTTTGATGACAGGAGCATGGAGCATTGGTCTGACAAGTTTCATGGATATTTGTGTTGACAGAGGGCATGGCACATTGTGAAGACAAGGGCATGGAGCATTGTGATGACATGGTCATGGATTATTGTGAAGACAAGTGTCAGGGAGCATTGTGATGGCATATTTCATGTTCCATTGTGATGACAATGGCATGGAGCATTGTGATGCCGAGTGATATGGAGGATTGTGATGACAAAGGTAATGGAGCATTGTGATGACAAGGGCTTGGAGCATTGTGATGACAAGGGCCATGGAGCATTGTGATGACAAGGGCATGGAGCAGTGTGATGACAACGGCCTTTGAGAATTTTGATGAAAACGTCGTGAAGCATTGTGATGACAAAGGCATGGAGCTTGCTATGACAGGGGTCATGGGACATTGCGATGACAAGTGCATGGAGAATTGTGATGACAAGAGCATGTAACATGGGGATGAGAACTGTCATGGAGCATTGTGATGACAAGGACCTGGATAATTGTGATGACAAGGGACATGGAGCATTGTGATGACCAGGGCATGGAGCATTGTTATGGCAAGACCGTGGAGCACTGTGATGAGAAAACCATGGATAATTCTGGTGACGAGCATCATGGAGCACTGTAATGACAAGGGGCATGGAGCATTGTGATGATAGGTCTCATGGAGCATTGTGATGACAGGGGTCATGGATCATTGTGATGACAAGGGTCATGGAGTATTCTGATGACAAGCTTGTGGAGTATTGTGATGACAAAGCATTTAACACTGTGATGGGAAGTGTCATGGAACATAGTGATGCCAAGAACGTGGAGAATTGTGATGAAAGGGAACATAGAGCATTGTGATGACCAGGGCATGGAGCATTGTGATGGCAAGACCGTGGAGCACTGTGATGAGAAGACCATGGATAATTGTGATGATGAGCATCATGGAGTGCTATAATGACAAGCGGCATGGAGCATTGTGTTTACAGGGGTCTTGGAGCATTGTGATGACAAGGGCATGGAGCATTGTGAAGAGAAGGCCATGAAGCATTCTGATGAATGCGTCATGGAGCACTGTGATGACAAGTGCATGTAGCATTGTGATTACAGGTGTCTTTGAGCATTGTGATGAAAAGGGCATGGATCATTGTGATGAAAAAGGCATGGAGCCCTGTAATGACAGTGTTCAAGGAGCATACTGACGACAAGTGTCAGGGAGCATTGTGATGACAAAGGTTATGGAGCATAGTGATGAGAAGACCATGGATAATTGTGATTATGAGCATCATGGGGTGTTGTGATGAGAAGTGTCATGGAACATTGTGATCCCAACGGTTTGGAGCATTGTGATGACAGAGGTCATGGAGCATTTTGATTTCATTGTGAGGAAAATAGCCTGAAGCATTATGATAATGGGCATGGTGCATTGTGATGATAGGATTCATGGAGCTTTGAGATGAAAAGGGGCATGGAGCATTGTGATAAAAAGTGTCATGGAGCATTGTGATGAGAAGTCCATGGAACATTCTAATGACATGCGTCATGGAGCTTTGTGATGACAAGGGCATGGAGCATTGTGATTACAAGGGTCTTGGAACATTGTGATGACAAGTGTCATGGAGCCTTGTGAATGACAAGGCCGTGGAACTTTGTGATGGCAGGGGTCATGGAACATTGTTATGACAGGTGTAATGGAGCATTGTGATGAGAAGGACAGGAAGCATTGGTGTGAAATGTTTCATGGATTATTGTGATGAGACTGGACATGGAGCATTGTGATGACAAGAGCACGGAACACTGTGATACAATGGTCATAGAAGATTGTAATGACAAGGGCATGGAGCATAGTAATGAGAAGGGCATCGAGCATTGTGATGACATGTGTCATGGAGCTTTGTGATGACAAGGGCATGGAGAAATGTGATGAGAAGGTTCATGGAGCATTGTGATGACAATGACATGGAGCATTGTGATGTAAAGGGTCAAGGAGATGTGTGATGACAAAAGTCACGGAGCATTTTCATGACAAGGGCGTGGTGCATTGTGATGAGAAGGCCAGGGAGCATTTTGATGACAGTGTCATGCAGCAATTTGATGTAAATTGTAATGGAATATTTTGATGACAGGGGTTATAGAACATTGTGATGTCAGGGGTCATGGAACTTTGGGATAAAAAGTGTCATGGAGCATTTTGATGACAGGGGTTGTGGAACATTGTGATGTCAGTTGTCATGGAACATTGTGATGATAAGGGGATGTAGCATTGTGATGACAGGGGTCATGGAACATTGTGATTACCGGTTCTTGGAGCATTGTGATGAGAAGGGTCCTGTAGCCTTGTGATGACAAGGCCATGGAACATCGTGATGGCAGGGGTCATGGAGCATTGTTATGACAGGGGTAATGGAACATTGTGATGGCAATGGCATGGAGGATTGTGATGAGAAGGCCATGGAGCATTCTGATGACATGTGTCATGGAGCTTTGTGATGACAACGGCATGGAGCAATGTGATGAATGCGATCATGGAGCATTGTGATGAAAATGACATGGAGCATTGTGATGCCAAGGGTCATGTATCTTTGTGATGACAAAGGTCATGGAGGATTTTGATGACAAGGGCCTTGTGCATTGTGATGAGAAGGGCAGGGAGCATTGTGATGACAGGGTCATGGAGCAGTTGGATGAAATGTGTCATGGAACATTTTGATGACAGGGGTTATTGAACATTGTGATGCCAGGGGTCATGGAGCATTTTGATGTAAAGGATTTGGGAGCATTTTGATGACAGGGGTTATGGAACATTGTGATGTCAGGGGTCATCGAACATTGTGATGATATGTGCATGTACAATTGTGATGACAGGAGTCATGGATCATTGTGATGACAGGGGTGAGGGAGTATTGTGACGAATAGTGATGTAACATTGTGATATCAGTGGTGAGAGAGCATTTTGATGAGAAGTGCATGGAGCATTGTGATGACAAGTTTTATGGAGCATTGTGATGACAAGATTGTGGAGCACTGTGATGACAAGCGCATGGTGGATTTTGATGACATGTGTCATGGAACATTGTGCTGACAAGCGCATGGAGCATTGTGATGACAAGTGCCATGGAGCATTGTGCTGAGAAAGGCAGAGAGGATTGTGATGACAAGGGTCAAAGAGCATTGTGATGAAAAGTTCATGGAGCATTGTGGTTAAAATGGTCACAGAGACTGTTGATGATGAGGGCATGGACCATTGAGATGACAAAGGTCATGAAGCATTGTAATGAATGAAGTCACGGAGCATAGAAATGACGGGGTCACGGAACAGTGTGATAACCAGGGCATGGAGCATTGTGATGACAGGTGTCAAGGAGCACTGTGATGACAAGCATCACGGAACATTGTGAATACAGGGGTCATGGAGCATTGGGATGACAAGGGCATGGATCATTGTGATGACAAGGGTCATGGAGCATTGGGCTGAATATGTTCATGGAGTAATGTGATGACCGGGGTCATGGAGCATTTTGATGAGAAGGTCATAGAGCATTGGGCTGAAAATATTCATGGAGTATCGTGATGACAGGGATAATGGAGCATTATGATGAAAAGTTCCTGGAGCACTTTTATGAGAATACAATGGAGACTTGTGATGACAAGTCTCATGGAGCATTCTGATGAAAAGGGACATGGAGCATTGTGATTACAGGGGTCTTGGAGCATTGTGATGACAAGGGCATGGAGCATTGTGAGGAGAAGGCCATGGAGCATTCTGATGACATGCGTCATTGAGTTTTGTGACGACAAGGGCATGGAGCATTGTGATTACAGGGGTATTGGAGCATTGTGATTAAAAGGGCATGGATCATTGTGATGAAAAAGGCATGGAGACGTGTCATGACAGGGTTAATGGAGCAGACTAATGACAAGTGTCAGGGAGCATTGTGATGACAAGTGTACTGAGCATTTTGCTGACAAAGGCATGGAGCATTGTGATGACAGATGTCATGGAGCACTGTGATGACAAGCGCCACAGAGCATTGTGAATACAGGGGTCATGGAGCATTGGGATGAGAAGGTCATGGAGCATTGGGCTGAAAATGTTCATTGAATATTCTGATGACAGTGTTCCTGGAGCATTGTGATGACAAGGTCCTGGGACATTGTGATGAGAAGACCATGGAGACTTGTGATGACAAGTCTCATGGAGCATTCTGATGAAAAGTGGCATGGAGCATTGTGATTACATGGGTCTTGGAGCATTGTGATGAGAAGGGCTTGGAGTATTGTGATGACAGGCATCATGGAGCGTTGTGATGACAAGTGTTATGGACCAATGTGATCACAAGGGTTTGGAGCATTGCGATGACAGAGGTCATGGATCATTTTGATTTCAGGGAGCATGGAGCATTGTGATGACTAGGGCATGAATCAATGCGATCCCAGTGTTCTTGGAGGATTGTGATGACAATGGTAATGGAGTATTGTGATGACTAGCGCATAGAGCATTGTAATGACAAGATCATGTAGCATTTTGCTGACAAAGGCTTGGAGCTTTGTGATGACAGGTGTCATGGAGCACTGTGATGACAAGCATCACGGACCATTGTGAATACAGGGGTCATGGAGCATAGGGATGACAAGGGCATGGATCATTGTGATGACAAGTGTCATGGAGCACTGGGATGAAAATGATCATGGAGTATTGTGATGACAGGGGTCATGGAGCATTGTGATGACAAGGGAATGAAGCACGGTGATGACAAGGTCCTGGAGCATTGTGATGAGATGACAATGGAGACTTGTGATGACAAGTCTCAAGGAGCATTCTGATGAAAAGTGGCATGGAGCATTGTGATTACAGGGGTCTTGGAGCATTGTGATGACAAGAGTCCTGGATCATTGTGTTGTCAGGTTTCATGGAGTGTTGTGATGACAGTGGTCATGGAGCATTGTGATGATATTGGTCATGGCACATTGTGATGAGAAGGTCATGGAGCATTGGGGTGAAAATGTTTATGGAATATTGTGATGACAGGTGTCATGGAGCATTGTGATGACAAGGGAATGGAGCGTGGTGATGAGAAGGTCCTGGAGCATTGTGATGAGATGACCATGGTGACTTGTGATGACAAGTCTCATGGAGCATTCTGATGAAAAGGGGCATGGAGCATTGTGATTACAGGGGTCTTGGAGCATTGTGATGACAAGGGCATGGAGCAGTGTGAGGAGAAGTCCATGGAACATTCTGATAACATGCGTCAGGGAGATTTGTGATGACAAGGGCACGTACACTGTGATACATGGGTCATGGGAGATTGTAATGACAAGGGCATGGAGCATTGTGATGAGAAGGGCATCGAACATTGTGATGACAAGTGTCATGGAGCTTTGTGATGACAAGGGCATTGAGCAATGTGATGAGAGGGTTCATGGAGCATTATGATGACAATGACATGGAGCATTGTGATGCCAAGAGTCATGGAGCTTTGTGATGACAATAGTCATGGAGCATTTTGATGACAATGGTGTGGTGCATTGAGATGAGTAGGGCAGGAAGCATTTTGATGACAGGTTCATGCAGTAATTTGATGAAAATTGTAATGGAACATTTTGATGACAGGTGTTAGAGAACATTGTGATGCCAGGTGGCATGGAGCTTTGGGATGGAAAGGGTCATTGAGTATTTTGATGACAGGGGTTATTGAACATTGTGATGTCAGGGATCATGGAATATTGTGCTGATAAGGGGATGTAGCATTGTGATGACAGGGGTCATGGAAAATTGTGATAACTGGGGTGAGGGAGGATTGTGATGACAAGTGATGGTACATTGTGATATCTCATGTGAGAGAGCATTTGGATGAGAATTGCATGGAACATTGTGATTACAAGGTTTATGGAGCATAGCGATGACAAAGTTGTGGATCATTGTGATGAAAAACGCATGGCACATTGTGATGACAAGGGTCATGGAGCATTGTTCTGAAAAACGCATGGAGCATTGTCATGACAAGGGTCACGGAGAATTGTGGTGAAAAGTTCATGGAGCATTGTGGTTTCAAATGTCACAGAGCCTTGTGATGATGCGGGCATGGACCGTTGTGATGAGAAACGTTATGAAGCATTGAGATGACTGGAGTCACTGAGCATTTTGATGACAGGGGTCATGGAGCATTGTGATGACAGGGGCATGGAGCATTGGTCTGACAATTTTCATAGATTATTGTGATGACAGTGGGCATGGTGCATTGTGATGACAAGGGCATGGAGCATTTTGAAGACAAGGGAATGGAGTACTGTGAATACATGTGTCAGGGAGCATTGTGATGACATATGTCATGGTCCATTGCGATGACAATGGCATGGAGCATTGTGATGCCAAATGTAATGGAGGATTGTGATGACAAATATAATGGAACATTGTGATGACTAGGGCTTGGAGCATATTGATGACAAGGGCCATTGAGAATTTTCATGACAATGTCGTGAATCACTGTGATGACAAGGTCCTGGAGCATTGTGTTGAGAAAACCATGGAGCCTTGTGATGACAAATCTCATGGATCATTCTGATGAAAAGGGGCATGGAGCATTCTGATTACAGGGGTCTTGGAAAATTGTGATAACAAGGGCATGGAGCATTGTGATGACAAGGGCATGGAGCATTGGTCTAATAAGTTTCATGGATTATTGTGATGACTGTTGGAATGGCGCATTGTGATGACAAGGGCATGGAGAATTGTGATGACCAGGTCATGCAGTATTGTGAAGAGAGGTGTCAGGGAGCATTGTGATGACATATGTAATGGCCCATTGTGATGAAAATGGCATGGAGCATTGTGATGCCAAGTGTTATGGAGGATTCTGATGACAAATATAATGGAGCATTGTGATGACAAGGGTCAGGGAGCATTGTGCTGACAAGTGCATGGAGAATTGTGATGACAAGGGTCATTGAGCATTCTGATGACGAGCTTGTGGAGTATTTGGATGACAATGGCATGGAGCATTGTGATGAAAATGGCATGGGGCTTTGTGATGAAAAATGCATTGAGCCTTTTCGTGACAGGGTTCAAGGAGCATTCTGACGACAAGTGTCAGGGAGCATTGTGATGACATGTATATTGAGAATTGTGATGACAAAGGTCATGGAGCATTGTGATGAAAAGGGCATGGAGTATTGTGATGACAGGCATCATGGTGCGTTGTGATGACAAGTGATATGGAACATTGTGATGAAAAAGGTCATGGATCATTTTGATTTCAAGGAGCATGGAGCATTTTGATGACAAGGGAATGAAGCAATGTGATACCAAGGTTCATGGAGGATTGTGATGACAATGGTAATGGAGTATTGTGATGACAAGCACATAGAGCATTGAAATGACAAGGTCATGTAGCATTTTGCTGACAAAGGCATGGAGCATTGTGATGACAGGTGTCATGGAGCATTGTGATGACAAGTGTTCACGGAGCATTGTAAATACAGGGTTTATGGAGCATTGGGATGACAAGGGCATGGATCATTTTGATGACAATATTCATGGAGCGTTGTGCAGGAAATGTGCATGGAGTATTGTGATGACAGGGGTCATGGAGCATTGTGATTACAGGGTTGTTTGAGCATTGTGATGACAAGTGTCCAGGATCATTGTGTTGTCAGGTGTCATGGAGTGTTGTGATGACAGTAGTCATTGAGCATTTTGATGATATTCGTCATGGAGCATTGTGATGAGAAAGTCATGGAGCATTGGGCTGAAAATATTCATGGAGTATTGTGATGACAGGCGTCATGGAGCATTGTGATGACAAAGAAATGGAGCATGGTGATGACAAGTTCCTGATGCACTGTGATGAGATGACCATGGAGACTTGAGATGACAAGTCTCATGGAGCATTCTAATGAAAACGGGCATGGAGCATTGGTCTGACATGTTTCATAGATTATTGTGATGACAGTGGGCATGGTGCATTGTGAAGACAATGGCATTGAGCATTATGAAGACAAGGGCATGGAGTATTGTGAAGGCATGTGTCCGGGAGCATTGTGATGACATTTGTCATGGTCCATTGCGAAGACAATGGCATGGAGCATTGTGATGCCTAATGTAATGGAGGATTGTGATGGCAAATATAATGGAGCATTGTGAAGACTAGGGCTTGGAAGATAATGATGACAAGGGCCATTGAGAATTTTCCTGACAATGTCGTGAAGCATTGTGATGACAAAGTCCTGGAGCATTGTGATGAGAAAACCATGGAGCCTTGTGATGACAAATCTCATGGATCATACTGATGAAAAGGGGCATGGAGCATTCTGATCACAGGGGTCTTGGAAGATTGTGATAACAAGGGCATGGAGCATTGTGATGACAAGGGCATGGAGCATTGGTGTAATAAGTTTCATGGATTATTGTGATGACAGTTGGAATGGCACATTGTGATGACAGGGGCATGGAGCATTATGATGACCAGGTCATGCAGTATTATGAAGAGAGGTGTCAGGGAGCATTGTGATGACATATGTAATGGCCCATTGTGATGACAATGGCATGGAGCATTGTGATGCCAAGTGTCATGGAGGATTCTGATGACAAAGATAATGGAGCATTGTGATGACAATGGCTTGGAGCATGGTGATGACAAGGGTCAGGGAGCATTGTGCTGACAAGTGCATGGAGAATTGTGATGACAACTGTCATGGAGCATTCTGATGACGAGCTTGTGGAGTATTTTGATGACAATGACATGGAGCATTGTGATGAAAATGGCATGGGGCTTTGTTATGAAAAAGGCATGGAGCCTTTTCGTGACAGGGTTCAAGGAGCATTCTGACGACAAGTGTCAGGGAGCATTGTGATAACAAGTGTATTGAGAATTGTGATGAAAAAGGTCATGGAGCATTGTGATGAAAAGGGCATGGATTATTGTGATGACAGGCATCCTGGAGTGTTGTGATGACAAGTGTTATGGAACACTGTGATCACAAGGGTTTGGAGCATTGTGATGACAGACGTCATGGATCATTTTGATTTCAAGGAGCATGGAGCATTGTGATGACAAGAGCATGAAGCAATGTGATCCCAAGGTTCATGGAGGATTGTGATGACAATGGTAATGGAGTATTGTGATGACAAGCGCCTAGAGCATTGTAATGACAAGGTCATGTAGCATTTTGCTGACAAAGGCATGGAGCATTGTGATGACAGGTGTCATGGAGCACTGTGATGACAAGCGTCACGGAGCATTGTGAATACAGGGGTCATGGAGCATTGGGATGACAAGGGCATGGATCATTGTGATGAGACGCGTCATGGAGCATTGGGTTGAAAATGTTCATGGAGTACTGTGATGACAGGGGTCATGGAGCATTGTGATGAGTAGGGAATAGAGCATTGTGATGACAAGAGTCCCGGATCATTGTGTTGTCAGGTGTCATGGAGTGTTGTGATGACATTGTTCATGGAGCATTGTGATGATATTGGTCATGGAGAATTGTGATGAGAAAGTCATGGAGCATTGGGCTGAAAATGTTCATGGAGTATTGTGATGACATGGGTCATGGAGCATTGAGATGAAAAGGGGCATGGAGCTTTGTGTTTACAGGAGTCTTGGAGCATTGTGATGACAAGGGCATGGAGCATTTTGATGAGAAGGCCATGGAACTTTCTGATGACATATGTCATGAAGCTTTGTGATGACAACAGCATGGAGCATTGTGATTAATGGGGTCTTGGAGCATTGTGATGAAAAGTGTCATGGAGCGTTGTTATGACAGAGGTAATGGAGCATTGTGATGAGAAGGACATGGAACATTGGTCTGAAATGTTTCATGGATTATTGTGATGAGAGTGGGCATGGAGCATTGTGATGACAAGGGTACAGAACACTATGATACATGGGTCATGCAGGATTGTAATGACAAGGGCATGGAGCATTGTGATGAGAAGGGCATCGAGCATTGTGATGACAAGTGTCATGGAGCTTTGTGATGACAAGTGCATTGAGCAATGTAATGAGACGGTTCATGGAGCATTGTGATGACAATGACATGGAGCACTGTGATGTCAAGGGTCATGGAGCTTTGTGATGACAAGTCATGGAGCATTTTGATGATAAGGGCATGGTGCATTGTGTTGAGAAGGGCAGGGAGCATTTTGATGACCTGGTCATGCAGCAATTTGATGAAAATTGTAATGGAACATTTTGATGACAGGGGTTATAGAACATTGTGATGCCAGGTTTCATGGAGCTTTGCGATGAAAAGGATGATGGAGCATTTTGATGACAGGGGTTATGGAACATTGTGATGTCAGGGGTCATGGAACATTGTGCTGATAAGGGGATGTAGCATTGTGATGACAGCGGTCATGGAACATTGTGATAACCGGGGTGAGGGAGGATTGTGATGACTAGTGATGGAATATTGTGATATCTCATGTGAGAGAGCATTTGGATGAGAAGTGCATGGAGCATTGTGATTACAACGTTTATGGAGCATAGCCATGACAAGGTTGTGGATCATTGTGATGAAAAGCACATGGCACATTGTGATGACAAGGGTCATGGAGCATTGTTCTGACAAAGACATGGAGCATTGTGATGACAAGGTTCACGGAGCATTGTGATGAAAGGTTCATGGAGCATTGTGGTTACAAATGTCACAGAGCCTTGTGTTGAGGCGGGCATGGACCGTTCTGATGACAAACGTTATGAAGCAGTGTGATGACTGGAGTCACGGAGCATTGTGATGTCAGGGGTCATGGAGCATTGTGATGACAAGGGCATGGAGCATTGTGATGACCACGTCATGCATTATTGTGAAGAGAGGTGTCAGGGAGCATTGTGATGACATATGTAATGGCCCATTGTGATGAAAATGGCATGGAGCATTGTGATGCCAAGTGTCATGGAGGATTCTGATGACAAAGGTAATGGAGCATTGTGATGACAAGGGTCAGGGAGCATTGTGCTGACAAGTGCATGGAGAATTGTGATGACAAGGGTCATTGAGCATTCTGATGACGAGCTTGTGGAGTATTTGGATGACAATGGCATGGAGCATTGTGATGAAAATGGCATGGGGCTTTGTGATGAAAAATGCATTGAGCCTTTTCGTGACAGGGTTCAAGGAGCATTCTGACGACAAGTGTCAGGGAGCATTGTGATGACATGTATATTGAGAATTGTGATGACAAAGGTCATGGAGCATTGTGATGAAAAGGGCATGGAGTATTGTGATGACAGGCATCATGGTGCGTTGTGATGACAAGTGATATGGAACATTGTGATGAAAAAGGTCATGGATCATTTTGATTTCAAGGAGCATGGAGCATTTTGATGACAAGGGAATGAAGCAATGTGATACCAAGGTTCATGGAGGATTGTGATGACAATGGTAATGGAGTATTGTGATGACAAGCACATAGAGCATTGAAATGACAAGGTCATGTAGCATTTTGCTGACAAAGGCATGGAGCATTGTGATGACAGGTGTCATGGAGCATTGTGATGACAAGTGTCACGGAGCATTGTAAATACAGGGTTTATGGAGCATTGGGATGACAAGGGCATGGATCATTTTGATGACAAGGTTCATGGAGCGTTGTGCAGGAAATGTGCATGGAGTATTGTGATGACAGGGGTCATGGAGCATTGTGATTACAGGGTTGTTTGAGCATTGTGATGACAAGTGTCTGGGATCATTGTGTTGTCAGGTGTCATGGAGTGTTGTGATGACAGTAGTCATTGAGCATTTTGATGATATTGGTCATGGAGAATTGTGATGAGAAAGTCATGGAGCATTGGGCTGAAAATATTCATGGAGTATTGTGATGACAGGCGTCATGGAGCATTGTGATGACAAAGAAATGGAGCATGGTGATGACAAGTTCCTGGAGCACTGTGATGAGATGACCATGGAGACTTGAGAAGACAAGTCTCATGGAGCATTCTAATGAAAACGGGCATGGAGCATTGGTCTGACATGTTTCATAGATTATTGTGATGACAGTGGGCATGGTGCATTGTGATGACAAGGGCATTGAGCATTATGAAGACAAGGGCATGGAGTATTGTGAAGGCATGTGTCCGGGAGCATTGTGATGACATTTGTCATGGTCCTTTGCGATGACAATGGCATGGAGCATTGTGATGCCTAATGTAATGGAGGATTGTGATGGCAAATATAATGGAGCATTGTGAAGACTAGGGCTTGGAAGATAATGATGACAAGGGCCATTGAGAATTTTCCTGACAATGTCGTGAAGCATTGTGATGACAAAGTCCTGGAACATTGTGATGAGAAAATCATGGAGCCTTGTGATGACAAATCTCATGGATCATACTGATGAAAAGGGGCATGGAGCATTCTGATCACAGGGGTCTTGGAAGATTGTGATAACAAGGGCATGGAGCATTGTGATGACAAGGGCATGGAGCATTGGTGTAATAAGTTTCATGGATTATTGTGATGACAGTTGGAATGGCACATTGTGATGACAAGGGCATGGAGCATTATGATGACCAGGTCATGCAGTATTATGAAGAGAGGTGTCAGGGAGCATTGTGATGACATATGTAATGGCCCATTGTGATGACAATGGCATGGAGCATTGTGATGCCAAGTGTCATGGAGGATTCTGATGACAAAGGTAATGGAGCATTGTGATGACAATGGCTTGGAGCATGGTGATGACAAGGGTCAGGGAGCATTGTGCTGACAAGTCCATGGAAAATTGTGATGACAAGTGTCATGGAGCATTCTGATGACGAGCTTGTGGAGTATTTTGATGACAATGGCATGGAGCATTGTGATGAAAATGGCATGGGGCTTTGTTATGAAAAAGGCATGGAGCCTTTTCGTGACAGGGTTCAAGGAGCATTCTGACGACAAGTGTCAGGGAGCATTGTGATAACAAGTGTATTGAGAATTGTGATGAAAAAGGTCATGGAGCATTGTGATGAAAAGGGCATGGATTATTGTGATGACAGGCATCCTGGAGTGTTGTGATGACAAGTGTTATGGAACACTGTGATCACAAGGGTTTGGAGCATTGTGATGACAGACGTCATGGATCATTTTGATTTCAAGGAGCATGGAGCATTGTAATGACAAGAGCATGAAGCAATGTGATCCCAAGGTTCATGGAGGATTGTGATGACAATGGTAATGGAGTATTGTGATGACAAGCGCCTAGAGCATTGTAATGACAAGGTCATGTAGCATTTTGCTGACAAAGGCATGGAGCATTGTGATGACAGGTGTCATGGAGCACTGTGATGACAAGCGTCACGGAGCATTGTGAATACAGGGGTCATGGAGCATTGGGATGACAAGGGCATGGATCATTGTGATGACACGCGTCATGGAGCATTGGGCTGAAAATGTTCATGGAGTACTGTGATGACAGGGGTCATGGAGCATTGTGATGAGTAGGGAATAGAGCATTGTGATGACAAGAGTCCCGGATCATTGTGTTGTCAGGTGTCATGGAGTGTTGTGATGACATTGTTCATGGAGCATTGTGATGATATTGGTCATGGAGAATTGTGATGAGAAAGTCATGGAGCATTGGGCTGAAAATGTTCATGGAGTATTGTGATGACATGGGTCATGGAGCATTGAGATGAAAAGGGGCATGGAGCTTTGTGTTTACAGGAGTCTTGGAGCATTGTGATGACAAGGGCATGGAGCATTTTGATGAGAAGGCCATGGAACTTTCTGATGACATATGTCATGAAGCTTTGTGATGACAACAGCATGGAGCATTGTGATTAATGGGGTCTTGGAGCATTGTGATGAAAAGTGTCATGGAGCGTTGTTATGACAGAGGTAATGGAGCATTGTGATGAGAAGGACATGGAACATTGGTCTGAAATGTTTCATGGATTATTGTGATGAGAGTGGGCATGGAGCATTGTGATGACAAGGGTACAGAACACTATGATACATGGGTCATGCAGGATTGTAATGACAAGGGCATGGAGCATTGTGATGAGAAGGGCATCGAGCATTGTGATGACAAGTGTCATGGAGCTTTGTGATGACAAGTGCATTGAGCAATGTAATGAGACGGTTCATGGAGCATTGTGATGACAATGACATGGAGCACTGTGATGTCAAGGGTCATGGAGCTTTGTGATGAGAAGTCATGGAGCATTTTGATGACAAGGGCATGGTGCATTGTGTTGAGAAGGGCAGGGAGCATTTTGATGACCTGGTCATGCAGCAATTTGATGAAAATTGTAATGGAACATTTTGATGACAGGGGTTATAGAACATTGTGATGCCAGGGGTCATGGAGCTTTGCGATGAAAAGGGTGATGGAGCATTTTGATGACAGGGGTTATGGAACATTGTGATGTCAGGGGTCATGGAACATTGTGCTGAAAAGGGGATGTAGCATTGTGATGACAGGGGTCATGGAACATTGTGATAACCGGGGTGAGGGAGGATTGTGATGACTAGTGATGGAACATTGTGATATCTCATGTGAGAGAGCATTTGGATGAGAAGTGCATGGAGCATTGTGATTACAACGTTTATGGAGCATAGCGATGACAAGGTTGTGGATCATTGTGATGAAAAGCACATGGCACATTGTGATGACAAGGGTCATGGAGCATTGTTCTGACAAAGACATGGAGCATTGTGATGACAAGGTTCACGGAGCATTGTGATGAAAGGTTCATGGAGCATTGTGGTTACAAATGTCACAGAGCCTTGTGTTGAGGCGGGCATGGACCGTTCTGATGACAAACGTTATGAAGCAGTGTGATGACTGGAGTCACGGAGCATTGTGATGTCAGGGGTCATGGAGCATTGTGATGACATCGCATGGAGCATTGCTCTAATAAGTTTCAGGGATTATTGTGATGACAGTGGGAATGGAGCATTGTGATGACAAGGGCATGGAGCATTGTGATGACCACGTCATGCAGTATTGTTAAGAGAGGTGTCAGGGAGCATTGTGATGACATATGTAATGGCCCATTGTGATGAAAATGGCATGGAGCATTGTGATGCCAAGTGTCATGGAGGATTCTGATGACATAGGTAATGGAGCATTGTGATGACAATGGCTTGGAGCATTGTGATGACAAGGGTCAGGGAGCATTGTGCTGACAAGTGCATGGAGAATTGTGATGACAAGGGTCATGGAGCATTCTGATGACAAGCTTGTGGAGTATTTTGATGACAATGGCATGGAGCATTGTGATGAAAATTGCATGGGGCTTTGTGATGAAAAAGACATGGAGCCTTTTCGTGACAGGGTTCCAGGAGCATACTGAAGACAAGTGTCAGGGAGCATTGTGATGACAATTGTATTGAGCATTGTGATTACAAAGATCATGGAGAATTGTGATAAGAAGACCATGGATAATTGTGATAATGAGCTTCATGGGGTGTTGTGATGATAAGTGTTATGGAACATTGTGATCACAAGTGTTTGGAGCATTATGATGACATGGGTCATGCTGAATACTGATTTCACTGTGATGACAATAGCTTGAAGCATTATGATGATGGGCATGGTTCATTGTGATGACAGGGTTCATGGAGCTTTGAGATGAAAAGAGGCATGGATCATTGTGATTACAAAGGTCTTGGAGCATTGTGATGACAAGGGCATGGAGCATTGTGATGAGAAGGCCATAGAACATTCTGATGACATGCGTCATGGAGCTTTGTGATGACAAGGGCATGGAGCATAATGATTTGAGGGGTCTTCAGCATTGTGATGAGAAGTGTCGTGGAACCTTGTGATGAAAAGGCCGTGGAACATTGTGATGGCAGGTGTCATGGTGCATTGTTATGACAGGGGTAATGGAGCATTGTGATGAGAAAGATATGGATCATTGGTCTGAAATGTTTCATGGATTATTGTGATGAGAGAGGGCATGGAGCATTGTGATGACAAGGGCACGGAACACTGTGATACATGGGTCATGCAGGATTGTAATGACAAAGGCATGGAGAATTGTGATGAGAAGGGCATCGAGCATTGTGATGACAAATCTCATGGAGCTTTGTGATGACAAGGGCATGGAGCAGTGTGATGAGAGGTTTCAAGGAACATTGTGATGACAATGACATGGAGCATTGTGATGCCAAGAGTCATGGTGCATTGTGACGAGAAGGGCAGGGAGCATTTTGATGACCGGGTCATGCAGCAATTTGATAAAAAGTGTAATGGAACATTTTGAGGGCAGGGGTTATAGAACATTGTGATGTCAGTGGTCTTGGAGCTATGGGATGAAATGGGTCATGGAGAATTTTGATGACAGGGGTTATGGAACATTGTGATGGCAGTGGTCATGGAATATTGTGATGATAAGGGGATGTAGCATTGTGATGACTGGGTCATGGAACATTGTGATTACAGGGGTGAGGGAGTATTGTGATGACTAGTGATGGAACATTGTGATGTCCCTGGTGAGAGAGCATTTTGATGAGAAGAGCATGGACCATTGTGATTACAAGGTTTATGGAGCATTGCAATGACAAAGTTGTGAACCGTTGTGAGGAAATGCACGTGGCACATTGTGATGACAATGGTCATGGAGCACTGTTCTGACAAAGACATGGAGCATTGTGATGACAAGGGTCACGGAGAACTGTGATGAAATGTTCATGGAGCACTGAGCTTACAAAGGTCACAGAGCCTTGTGATGACGCAGGCATGGCCCATTGTGATGACAAACTTTATGAAGCATTGTGATGACTGAAGTCACGGAGCATTGTGATGACAGGGGTCATGGAGCAGTTTGATGAAAAGGGCATGGAGCATTGTGATGACAGGGGCATGGAGCATTGGTCTCAGAAATTTCATAGATTGTTGTGATGACAGTGGGCATGGTGCATTGTGATAACAAGTGCATGGAGCATTGTGATGAGAAGGTCATGGAGTACTGTGAAGACAGGTGTCAGGGAACATTGTGATGACATATGTCATGGTCCATTGCGATGACAATGGCATAGAGCATTGTGATGCCAAATGGAATGGAGGATTGTGATGACAAATATAATGGAGCATTGTGATGATTAGGGCTTGGAGCATTATGATGACAAGGGCCACTGAAAATTTTCATCACAAGGTTGTGAAGCATTTTGATGACAATGCCCTAGAGCATTGTGATGACAAAACCATGGAGCCTTGTGATGACCAATCTCATGGAGCATACTGATGAAAACGGGCATGGAGCATTGTGATTACAGGGTCTTGGAACATTGTGATGACAAGGGCATGGAGCATTGTGATTACATGGGTCTTGGAGCATTGTGATGAAAAGAGAATGGATCATTGTGATGAAAAAATCATGGAGACTTGTTATGACAGGGTTCAAGGAGCATACAGACAACAAGTGTCAGGGAGCATTTTGATGAAAAGTGTATTGAGCATTGTGATGACGAAGGTCATGGAGCATTGTGATGAAAAGACCATGGATAATTTTGATGACGAGCGTCATGGGGCATTGTGATGACAAGTGTTATGGAATATTGTGATCACAAGGGTTTGGAGCATTGTTATGACAGAGGTGATGGAACATTTAGATTTCTTTGCTATGACAATCGCATGAAGCATTATGATGATTGGCATGGTGCACTGTGATAACAGGGTTCATGGATCATTGAGATGAAAAGTGGCATAGAGCATTGTGATTACAGTGTGCTTGGAGCAATGTGATGAGAAGGGTCATGGAGCCTTGTGATGAAAAGGCCATGGAACATCGTGATGGCAGGGGTCATGGAGAATTGTTATGACAGGGGTAATGGAGAATTGTGATGGCAAGGGCATGGAGCATTGTGATGAGAAGGCCATGGAGCATTCTGAGGACATGTGGCATGGAGCTTTGTGAAGACAAGGGCATGGAGCAATGTGATGAGAGCGTTCATGGAGCATTGTGATTACAATGACATGGAGCATTGTGATGCCAAGGGTCAAGGATCTTTGTGATGACAAAGGTCATGGAGCATTTTGATGGCAAGTGTGTTGTGCATTGTGATGAGAAGGGCAGGGAGCATTCTGATGTCAGGGTCATGGAGCAATTTGATGAAAAGTGTCATGGAACATTTTGATGACAGGTGTTATGGAACATTGTGATGTCATGGGTCATCGAACGTTGTGATGATAAGTGCATGTAGCATTGTGATGACAGGAGTCATGGAACAATGTGATGACAGGAGTGAGGGTGTATTGTGACAAATAGTGATGTAGCATTGTGATATCAGTGCTGAGAGAGCATTTGGATGAGAAGTGCATGGATCATTTTGATGACAAATATGGAGCATTGTGATGAGAAGATTGTGGAGCACTGTGATGACAAGCGAAAGGTGCATTGTGATGACATGTGTCATGGAGCATTGTGCTGACAAGCGCATGGAGCATTGTGATGACAAGGGTCAAAGAGCATTGTGATGAAAAGTTCATGGAGCATTGTGGTTAAAAAGGTCACAGAGACTGTTCATGACGAGGGCATGGACCATTGTGATGACAAAGGTCATGAAGCATTGTGATGACTGGAGTCACGGCACATTGTGATGACAGGGGTCATGGAGCATTGTGATAACAAGGGCATGGAGCATTGTGATGACAAAGTCATGGAACATTGTTCTAATAAGTTTCATAGATTATTGTGATGAGAGTTGGAATGGCACATTGTGATGACAAGGGCATGAAGCAATGTGATCCCAAAGTTCATGGAGGATTGTGATGACAATGGAAATGGAGTATTGTGATGACAAGCGCATAGAGCATTGTAATAACAATGTCATGTAGCATTTTGCTGACAAAGGCATGGAGCATTGTGATGACAGGTGTCATGGAGCACTGTGATGACAAGCGTCACGGAGCATTGTGAATTCAGAGGTCATGGAGCATTGGGATGACAAGGGCATGGATCATTGTGATGACAAGGGTCATGGAGCACTGGGCTGAAAATGTTCATGGAGTGTTGTGATGACAGGGGTCATGGAGCATTGTGATGACTAGGGAATGGAGCATTGTGATGACAATAGTCCCGGATCATTGTGTTGTCAGGTGTCATGGAGTGTTGTGATGACAGTGGTCATGGAGCATTGTGATGATATTGGCCATGGAGCATTGTGATGAGTAGGTCGTGGAGCATTGGGCTGAAAATGTTCATGGATTATTGTGATGACAGGGGTCATGGAGCATTGTGATGACAAAGGAATGGAGCACCGTGATGACAAGGTCCTGGAGCATTGTGATGAGAAGACCATGGAGACTTGTGATGACAAGTCTCATGGAGCATTCTGATGAAAAGGGGCATGGAGCATTGTGATTACAGGGGTTTTGGAGCATTGTGATGACTAGGGCATGGAGCATTGTGATGAGAAGGCCATGAAGCATTCTGATGACATGCGTCATGGAGTTTTTTGATGACAAGGGCATGGAGCATTGTGATTACAGGGGTTTTGGAACATTGTGATGACAAGGGCATGGAGCAATGTGAGGAGAAGACCAAGGAGCATTCTGATGGCCTGCGTCATTGAGCTTTGTGATGACAAGAGCATGGAGCATTGAGATTATATGTGTCTTGGAGCATTGTGATGAAAAGGACATGGATCATTGTGATGAAAAAGGCATGGAGCCTTGTCATGACAGGATTCAAGCAGCATACAGACAACAAGTGTCAGGGAGCATTTTGATGACAAGTGTATTGAGCACTGTGAGGACAAAGGTCGTGGAGCACTGAGATGAGAAGACCATTGATAAATGTGATGACGAGCATCATGGGGCATTATGATGACAAGTATTATGGAATATTGTGATCACAAGGGTTTGGAGCATTGTTATGACAGAGGTCATGGAGCATTTTGATTTCATTGTGATGACAATAGCATGAAGCATTATGATGATGGGCATGGTGCATTGTGATGACATGGTTCATGGATCATTGAGATGAAAAGCGGCATAGAGCATTGTGATTACAGGGTTCTTGGAGCATTGTGATGAGAAGGGTCATGGAGCTTTGTGATGACAAGGATATGGAACATCGTGATGGCAGGGGTCATGGAGCATTGTTATGTCAGGTGTAATGGAGCATTCTGATGGCAAGGGCGTGGATCATTGTGATGAGAAGGCCATGGAGCATTCTGATGACATTTGTCTTGGAGCTTTGTGAAGACAAGGGCATTGAACAATGTTATGAGAGCGTTCAGGGAGCATTGTGATGACAATGACAAGGAGCATTGTGAGGCCAAAGGTCATGGATCTTTGTGATGAAAAAACTTATGGAGAATTTTGATAGCAAGTGCGTAGTGCATTCTGATGAGAAGGGCAGGGAGTATTGTGATGACAGGGTCATGGAGCAAATTGATGAAAAGTGTCATGGAACATTTTGATGACTGGTGTTATGGAAAATTGTGATGTCAGGGGTCATCGAACATTGTGATGATAAGTGCATGTAGCATTGTGATGACAGGAGTCATGGAACATTGTGATGACAGGGGTGAGGGAGTATTCTGACAAATAGTGATGTAGCATTGTGATACCAGTGGTGAGAGAGCATTTTGATGAGAAGTGCATGGAGCATTGTGATGACAAATTTTATGGAGCATTGTGATGACAAGATTGTAGAGCACTGTGATGACAAGTGTATGGTGCATTGTGATGACATGTGTCATGGAGCATTGTGCTGACAAGCACATGGAACATTGTGATGACAAGGGTCAAAGAGCATTGTGATGAAAAGTTCATGGAGCATTGTGGTTAAAAAGGTCACAGAGACTGTTGATGACGAGGGCATGGACCATTGTGATGACAAAGGTCATGAAGCATTGTGATGACTGGAGTCACGGATCATTGTGATGACAGGGGTCATGGAGCATTGTGATAACAAGGGCATGGAGCATTGTGATGACAAGGGCATGGAACATTGTTCTAATAAGTTTCATTGATTATTGTGATGACAGTTGGAATGGCACATTGTGATGACAATGTCATGGAGCATTGTGATGACCAGGTCATGCAGTATTGTGAAGACTGGTGTCAGGGAGCATTGTGATGATATATGTAATGGCCCAGTGTGATGACAAAGGCATGGAGCATTGTGATGACAAATGTCATGGAGGATTCTGATGACAAAGCTAATGGAGCATTGTGATGACAACGGCTTGGTGCATTGTGATGAAAACGGTCAGGGAGCATTGTGCTGACAAGTGCATGGAGAACTGTGATGACAATGGTCATGGAGCATTATAATGACAAGCTTGTGGAGTGTTTTGATGACAATGTCATGGAGCATTGTGATGAAAACGGTTTAGGGTATTGTGATGAAAATCGCATGGAGCCTTTTAGTGACAGGGTTCAAGGAGCATTCTGATGACAAGTGTCAGGGAGCATTGTGATGACAAGTGTATTGAGAATTGTGATGACAAAGGTCATGAAGCATTGGGATGAAAAGGGCATGGAGTATTGTGATGACAGGCATCATGGAGCATTGTGATGACAAGTGTTATGGAACATTGTTATCACAAGGGTTTGGAGCATTATGATAACAGAGGTCATGGATCATTTTGATTTCAAGGAGCATGGAGAATTGTGATGAAAAGGGCATGAAGCAATGTGATCCCAAGTTTCATGGAGTATTGTGATGACAAGCGCATACAGCATTGTAATGACAAGGTCATGTAGCATTTTGCTGAAAAAGGCATGGAGCATTGTGATGACAGGTGTCATGGAGCACTGTGATGACAAGCGTCATGGAGCATTGTGAATACAGGGGTCATGGAGCATTGAGATGACATGGGCATGGATCATTGTGATGACAAGGGTCATGGAGCACTGGGCTGAATATGTTCAAGGTGTGTGGTGATGACAGGGGTCATGGAGCTTTGTGGGTACTAGGGAATGGAGCATTGTGATGACAAGTGTCCCGGATCATTGTGTTGTCAGGTGTCATGGAGTGTTGTGTTAACAGTGGTCCTGGAGCATTGTGATGATATTGGCCATGGAGCATTGTGATAAGTAGGTCGTGGAGCACTGGGCTGAAATTGTTCATGGATTATTGTGATGACAGGAGTCATGGAGCATTGTGATGAAAAGGGAATGGAGCATGGTGATGACAATGTCCTGTAGCATTGTGAAGAGAAGTCCATGGCGACTTGTGATGACAAGTCTCATGGAGCATTCTGATGAAAAGGGGAATGGAGCATTGTGATTACAGGGGTCTTGGAGCATTGTGATGACTAGGGCATGGAGCATTGTGATGAGAAGGCCTTGGAGCATTCTGATGACATGTGTCATGGAGTTTTGTGATGACAAGGGCATGGAGCATTGTGATTACAGGGATCTTGGAGCATTGTGATGAAAATGGCATGGATCATTGTTATGAAAAAGGCATGGAGCCTTGTCATGACAGGGATCAAGGAGCATACGACGACAAGTGTCAGGCAGCATTGTGATGACAAGTGTATTGAGCATTGTGATGACAAAGGTCATGGAGCATTGTGATGAAAAGGGCATGGATTATTGTGATGACAGGCATCATGGAGCTTTGTGATGACAAGTGTTACGGAACATTGTGATCACAAGGGTTTGGAGCATTGTGATGACAGAGGTCATAGATCATTTTGATTTCAAGGAGCAGGGAGCATTGTGATGACAAGGGCATGAAGCAATGTGATCCCAGGTTTCATGGAGGATTGTGATGACAATGGTAAAGGAGTATTCTGATGACAAGCGCAAAGAGCATTGTAATGACAAGGTCATGTAGCATTTTGCTGACAAATGCATGGAGCATTGTGATGACAAGTTTAATGGAGCACTGTGATGACAAGCGTCACGGAGCATTGTGAATAAAGGGGTCATGGAGCATTGGGATTACAAGGGCATGGATCATTGTGATGACAAGTGTCATGGAGCATTGGGCTGAAAATGTTCATGGAGTACTGTGATGACAGGGGTCATGTAGAATTTTGATTTCATTGTGCTGACAATAGCCGGAAGCATTATGATGATTGGCATGATGCATTGTGATGACAGGGTTCATGGAGCATTTGGATGAAGAGGGGCATGGAGCTTTGTGATTACAGGGGTCTTGGAGCATTGTGATGACAAGGGCATTGAGCATTTTGATGAGAAGTACATGGAACATTCTGATGACGTGTCATGGAGCTTTGTGATGACAAGGGCATAGAAATTTGTGATGGCTTGGGTCATGGAGTATTGTTATGACAGGGGTAATGCAGCATTGTGATGAGAAGGGCATGGAGCATTGTGATTACAAGGTTCATTGAGCATCGCGATGACAAATTTTTGGACCGTTGTGATGAAAAGCGCGTGGCACATTGTGATGACAAGGGTCATGGAGCATTTTTCTGACAAAGGCATGGAACATTGTGATGACAAGGATCACGGAGCATTGTGATGAAAAGTTCATGGAGCATTGTGGTTACAAAGGTAACAGAGCCTTGTGATGACGTGGGTATCTCCCATCGTGATGACAAATGTTATGAAGAATTTTGATGACTGGAGTCATGGAGCATTGTGATGACAGGGGTCATGAAGCATTGTGATGAAAAGGGCATGGAACACTGTGCTGAGAAAGGCATAGAGCATTGTGATGACATGTTTCATGGAGCACTGTGATGACAAGAGTCACGGACCATTGAGAATACTGGGGTCAAGGAGCATTAGGATGACAAGGGCATGGATCATTGTAATGACAAGGGTCATGGAGAATTGGGCTGAAAATGTTCCTGGAGTATTGTGATGACAGGTGTCATGGGGCACTGTGATTACAGGGGTCTTGGAGCATTATGATGACAGAGGTCCCGGATCATTGGGTTGTCAGCTGTCATGGAGTGTTGTGATGACAGTGGTCATGGATCATTGTGATGATACTGTTCATGGAGCATTGTGATGAGAAGGTCATGGAACAGTGGGCTGAAAATGTTCATGGAGTATTGTGATGACGGGGGACATGGAGCATTGTGATGACAATGGAATGGAGCATGGTGATGACAAGTTCCTGGAGCATTGTGATGAGATGACCATGGAGACTTGTGATGACAAGTCTCATGGAGCATTCTGATGAAAAGGGGCATGGAGTATTGTGATTACAGGGGTCTTGGAGCATTGTGATAACCAGGGAATGGAGCATTGTGAGGAGAAGGCCATGGAACATTCTGATGACATGCGTCATGGAGCTTTGTGATGACAAGGGCATGGAGCATTGTGATTACAGGGGTTTTGGAGCATTGTGATGACAAGGGTCATGGAGCCTTGTGATGACAAGGCCGTGGAACATTGTGATGGCAGGGGTCATGAAGCATTGTTATGACAGAGATAATGGAGCATTGTGAAGAGAAGGGCATTGAGCATTGGTCTGAATTGTTTCATGGATTATTGTGATGAGAGTGGGCATGGAGCATTGTGATGACAAGGGCCCGGAACAATTTGATACATGGGTCATGGAGGATTGTAATGACAAAGGCATGGTGAATTGTGATTGGAAGGGCATCGATCATTGTGATGACAAGTGTCATGGTGCTTTGTGATGACAAGGGCATGGAGCCATGTGATGAGAGGGTTCATGGAGCATTGTGATGACAATAGCATAGAGCATTGTGATGCCAAGGGCCATGGAGCTTTGTGATGACAATGGTCATGGAGCATTTTGATGACAAGTGTGTGGTGCATTGTGATGAGAAGGGCAGGGAGCATTTTGATGACAGGGTCATGCAGCAATTTGATGAAAATTGTAATGGAACATTTTGATGACAAGGGTTATGGAACATTGCGATGTCAGGGGTCATGGAACATTGTGCAGATAAGGGGATGTAGCATTGTGATGACAGGGGTCATGGAACATTGTGATAACATGGGTGAGTGAGGATTGTGATGACTAGTGGTGGAACATTGTGATATCTCATGTGAGAGAGCATTTGGATGAGAAGTTCATGGAGCATTGTGATTACAAGGTTTAGGGAGCATAGCGATGACAAGGTTGTGGATCATTGTGATGAAAAGTGCATGGCACATTGTGATGACAAAGGTCATGGAGCATTGTTCTGACAAAGGCATGGAGCATTTTGATGACAAGGGTCACGGAGCATTGTGATGAAATGTTCATGGAGCATTGTGGTTAAAATGGTCAGAGAGCCTTGTGATGACGCGGGCATGGACCGTTGTGATGACAAATGTTATGAAGCATTGTGATGACTGGAGTCACGGGGCATTGTGATGACAGGGTTCATGGAGCATTGTGATGACAAGGGCATGGAGCACTGTGATGACAGGGGCATGGAGCATTGGTCTGACAATTTTCATAGATGATTGTGATGACAGTGGACATGGTGCCTTGTGATGAAAAGGGCATGGAGCATTGTGATGACAAGTGCATGGTGTATTGTGAAGACAGGTGTCAGGGAGCATTGTGATGACATATGTCATGGTCCATTGCGATGACAATGGCATGGAGCATTGTGATGCCAAATGTAATGGAGGATTGTAATGACAAATATAATGTAGCATTGTGATGACTACGGCTTGGAGCATTATGATGACAAGGGCCAATGAGAATTTTCATGACAATGTCGTGAAGCATTGTGATGACAAGGTCCTTGAGCATTGCGATGAGTAAACCATGGAGCCTTGTGATGACAAGTCTCATGGAGCCTACTGATGAAAAGGGGCATGGAGCATTCTGATTACAGGGGTCTTGGAACATTGTGATAACAAGGGCATGGAGCATTGTGATGACAAGTGCATGGAGCATTGGTCTAATAAATTTAGTGGATTATTGTGATGACAGTTGGAATGGCGCATTGTGATGACAAGGGCATGGAGCATTGTGATGACCAGGTCATGCAGTATTGTGAAAAGAGGTGTCACGGAGCATTGTGATGACAAATATATTGGCCCATTTTGATGACAATGGCATGGAGCATTGTGATGAGAAGTGTCATGGAGGATTCTGATGACAAAGGTAATGGAGCATTGTGATCACAATGGCTTGGAGCATAGTGATGACAAGGTTCAGGGATCATAGTGCTGACAAGTGCATGGAGAATTGTGATGACAAGGGTCATGGAGCATTCTGATGAAAAGCTTGTGGATTATTTTGATGACAATGGCATGGAGCATTGTGATGAAAACGGCATGGGGCTTTGTGATGAAAAATGCATGCAGCCTTTTCGTGACAGGTTTAAAGGAGCATTCTGACGACAAGGGTCATGGAGCATTGTGATGACAAGTGTATTGAGAATTGTGATGACAAAGGTCATGGAGCATTGTGATGAAAAGTGCATGGAGTATTGTGATGACAGGCATCATGGAGCGTTGTGATGACAAATGTTATGGAACATTGTGATCACAAGTGTTTGGAGCATTGCGATGACAGTGGTCATGGATCATTTTGATTTCCAGGAGCATGTAGCATTGTGATGACATGGGCATGAAACAATGTGATCCCAAGGTTCATGGAGGAGAGTGATGACAATGGTAATGGTGTATTGTGATGACAAGTGCATAGAGTATTGTAATGAGAAATTCATGTACCATTTTGCTGACAAAGGCATGGAGCATTGTGATGACAGGTGTCATGGAGCACTGTGATGACAAGCGTCACAGAGCATTGTGAATACAGGGGTCATGGAGCATTGGGATGACAAGGGCATGGATCATTGTGATGACAAGCGTCATGGAGGATTGGGCTGAAAATATTCATGGAGTATTGTAATGACAGTGGTCATGGAGCATTGTGATGACTAGGGAATGGAGAATTGTGATGACAAGAGTCCCGGATCATTGTGTTGTCAGGTGTCATGGAGTGTTGTGATGACAGTGATCATGGAGCATTGTGATGATATTGGTCTTGGAGCATTGTGATAAGAAGGTCATGGGGCATTGGGCTGAAAATATCCATGGAGTATTGTGATGACAGGGGTCATGGAACATTGTGATGACAAGGGAATGGAGCATGGTGATGACAAGGTCCTGGAGCATTGTGATGATAAGAACATGGAGACTTGTGAGGACAAGTCTCATGGAGCATTCTGATGAAAAGGGGCATGGAGCATTGTGATTACATGGGTCTTGGAGCATTGTGATGACAAGGGCATGGAGCATTGTGTGGAGAAGGCCATGGAACATTCTGATGACATGCGTCATGGAGCTTTGTGATGACAAGGGCATGGAGCTTTGTGATGAAAAATTCATGCAGTATTTTGAAAAGTGGTGTCACGGAGCATTGTGATGACATATGTATTGGCCCATTGTGATGACAATGGCATGGAGCATTGTGATGCAAATTGTCATGGATGATTCTGATGACAAAGGTAATGGAGCATTTTGATGACAATGGCTTGGATCATAGTGATGACACGGTTCAGGGAGCATTGTGCTGACAAGTGCATGGAGAACTGTGATGGCCAGGGTCATGGAGCATTCTGATGACAAGCTTGTGGAGTATTTTGATGACAGTGGCATGGAGGATTGTCATGAAAACGGCATGGGGCTTTGTGATGAAAAAGGCATGCAGCCTTTTCGTGACAGGGTTCAAGGAGCATTCTGACGACAAGTGTCAGGGAGCATTGTGATGACAAGTGTATTGAGAATTGTGATGGCAAATGTCATGGAGCATTGTGATGACAATGGCATGGAGCATTGTGATTACAGGGGTTTTGGAGCATTGTGATGACAAGGGCCATGGAGCCTTGTGATGACAAGGCCGTGGAACATTTTGATGGCAGGGGTCATGGAGCATTTTTATGACATAGGTAATGGAGCATTGTGATGAGAAGGGCATTGAGCATTGGAATGAAATGTTTCATGGATTATTGTGATGAGAGTGGGCATGGAGCATTTTGATGACAAGGGCAATGTACACTGTGATACATGGGTCATGGAGGATTGTAATGACAAGGGCATGGAGCATTGTGATGAGAAGTGCATCGAGCATTGTGATGACAATTGTCATGGAGCTTTGTGATGACAAGGGCATGGAGCAATGTGATGAGAGTGTTCATGGAGCTTTGTGATGACAATGACATGGAGCATTGTGCTGTCAATGATCATGGAGATTTGTGATGACAAATAACAGGGAGCATTTCGATTTCAATGGTGTGGTGCATTGCGATGAGAAGGGCAGGGAGCATTTTGATAACAGGGTCATGAAGCAATTTGATGAAAATGTAATGGAATATTTTGAGGGCAGGAGTTATAGAACATTGTGCCCCCAGGGATCATTTAGCTTTGGGATGAAAAGGGTCATGGTGCATTTTGATGACAGGGGTTATGGAACATTGTGATGTCAGGGGTCATGGAACATTGTGATGATAAGGGTATGTAGCACTGTGATGACAGGGGTCATGGAACATTATGATTACAGGGGTGAGGGGTATTGTGATGACTAGTGATGGAACATTGTGATATCTCTGGTGAGAGAGCATTTGGATGAGAAGTGCATGGAGCATTGTGATTACAAGGTTTATGGAGCATAGCGCTTACAAGGGTGTGGACCGATGTGATGAACAGCACGTGGCACATTGTGATGACAAGGGTCATGGAGCATTGTTCTGACAAAGGCATGGAGCATTGTGATGACAAAGGTCACGGAGCGTTGTGATGAAAAGTTCATGGAGCATTGTGGTTACAAAGGTCACAGAGCCTTGTGATGACACAGGCAAGGACCGTTTTGATGACAAACGTTATGAAGCATTGTGATGAATGGAGTCAAGGAGCATTGTGATGATAGGGGTCATGGAGGATTGTGATGACAAGGGCATGGAGCATTGTGGTGACAGGGGCATGGAGCATTGGTCTGACAAGTTTCATAGATTATTGTGATGACAGTGGACATGGTGCATTGTAATGACAAGTGTATGGTTCATGGTGATGAGAAGGTCATGGAGTATTGTGAAGACAGGTGTCAGGGAGCATTGTGATGACATATGTCATGGTCCATTGCGATGATAATGGCATGGAGCATTGTGATGCTAAATGTAATGGAGGATTGTGATGACAAATAAAATGGAGCATTGTGATGACTAGGGCTTGGAGCAATATGATGACAAGGGCTATTGAGAATTTTCTTCACAAAGTTGTGAAGCATTGTGATGACAAGGTCCTGGAGCATTGTGATGAGAAATCCATGGAGCCTTGTGATGACAATTCTCATATAGCATACTGATGAAAAGGGGCATGGACCACTGTGATTACAGTGGTCTTAGAACATTGTGATGACAAGGGCATGGAGCATTGTGAAGAGAAGGCCAAGGAGCATTCTGAGGACATGCGTCATTGAGCTTTGTGATGACCAGCACATGGAGCATTTTGATTACAGGGGTCTTGTAGCAGTGTGATGAAAAGGGCATGGAACATTGTGATGAAAAATGCATGGAGCCTTGTCATGACAGGGTTCAAGGAGCATACAGACAACAAGTGTCATGGAGCATATTGATGACAAGTGTATTGAGCATTGTGATGACAAATGTCATGGGGCATTGTGATGAGAACGCCATGGAGCATTCTGATAACATGTGTCATGGAGCTTAGTGATGACAAGGGCATGGAGCAATGTGATGCCAAGGGTCATGGAGGATTCTGATGACAAATGTAATGGTGCATTGTGATGACAATGGCTTGGAGCATTGAGATGACAAGGGTCAGGGAGCATTTTGATGACGGGGGTTACGGAACATTGTGATGTCAGGGGTCATCGAACATTGTGATGATAAGTGCATGTAGCACTGTGATGACAGGAGTCATGGAACATTGTGATGACAGGGGTGAGGGAGTATTGTGGCGAATAGTGAAGTAACATTGTGATATCAGTGGTGAGAGAGCATTTTGATGAGAAGTTCATGGAGCATTGTGATGACAATGTTTATGGAGCATTGTGATGACAAGATTGTGGAGCACTGTGATGACAAGCGCATGGTGCATTGTGATGACATGTGTCATGGAGCATTTTGCTGACAAGCGCATGGAGCATTGTGATGACAAGGGTCATGGAGCATTGTGCTGAGAAAGGCATAGAGCATTGTGTTGACAAGTGTCAAAGAGAATTGTGATGAAAAGTTCATGGAGAATTGTGGTTAAAAAGGTCACAGAGACTCTTGATGACGAGGGCATGGACCATTGTGATGACAAACTTCATGAAGCACTGTGATGACTGGAGTCACGGAGCGCTGTGATGACAGGGGTCACGGAGCACTGTGATGACAAGGGGCATGGAGCATTGTGATGACAAGGGCATGGATCATTGGTCTCATAATTTTCATGTATTATTGTGATGACTGTTGGAATGGTGCATTGTGGTGACAAGGGCATGGAGCATTGTGATGCCAAGTGTCATGGAGGATTCTGATGACAAAAGTAATGGTGGATTGTGATGACAGTGGCTTGGAGCATTGAGATGACAAGGGTCAGGGAGCATTGTGCTGACAAGTGCATGGAGAATTGTGATGACAAAGGTCATGGAGCATTGTGATGACAAACTTGTGGAGTATTTTGATGACAGTGGCGTGGAGCATTGTGATGAAAACGGCATGGGGCATTTTGATGAAAAAGGCATGGAGCCTTTTCTTGACAGGGTTCAAGGAGCATTCTGACGACAAGTGTCAGGGAGCATCGTGATGACAAGTGTACTGAGAATTGTGATGACAAAGGTCATGGAGCATTGTGATGAAAAGGGCATGGAGTATTGTGATGACAGGCATCATGGAGCATTGTGATGACAATTGTTATGGAACATTTTGATCACAAGTGTTTGGAGCATTGTGATGACAGAGGTCATGGATCATTTTGATTTCAACGAGCATGGAGCATTGTAATGACAAGGGCATGATGCAATGTGATCCCAAGGTTCATGGAGGATTGTGATGACAATGGTAGTGGAGTATTGTGATGACAAGCGCATAGAGCATTGTAATGACAAGGTCATGAAGCATTTTGCTGACAAAGTCATGGAGCATTGTGATGACAGTTGTCATGGAGCACTGTGATGACAAGCGTCACAGAGCATTGTGAATAGAGGGGTCATGGAGAATTGGGATGCCAAGGGCATGGATGATTGTGATGACAAGTGTCATGGAGCATAGGGCTGAAAATGTTCCTGGAGTATTGTGATTACCGGGGTCTTGGAGCATTGTGATGAGAGGAGTCTCGGATCATTGTGTTGTCAGGTGTCATGGAGTGTTGTGATGACAGTGGTAATGGAGCATTGTGATGATATTGGTCATGGAGCATTGTGATGAGAAGGTCAAGGAGCATTGGGCTGAAAACGTTCATCGAGTATTGTGATGACAGGGGCCATGGAGGCTTGTGATGAGAAGGTACTGGAGCATTGTGATGAGAAGACCATGGAGACTTGTGATGACAAGTCTCAAGGAATATTCTGATGAAAAGGGGCGTGGTGCATTGTGATTACAGGGGTCTTGGGGCATTGTGATGACAAGGGTTTGGAGCATTGGGATGAGATGGCCATGGAAAGTTCTGATGACATGCATCATGGAGCTTTGTGATGACAAGGGCATGGAGCATTGTGATGAAAAAGGCATGGAGCCTTGTCATGACATGGTTCAAGGAGCATACTGACGACAAGTGTCAGGGAGCATTGTGATGACAAGTGTATTGAGCATTGTGATGAAAAAGGTCATGGAGCATTGTGATGAGAAGACCATATATAATTTTGATGACGAGCGTCATGGGACGTTGTGATGATAAGCGTTATGGAACATTTTGATCACACGGATTTGGAGCATTGTGATGACAGAGATCATGGAGAATTTTGATTTCATTGTGATGAAAATAGCATGAAATATTTTCATGATGGGCATGGTGCATTGTGATGACCGGGTTCATGGATCATTGAGATGAAAAGGGGCATGAAGCATTGTGATTACAGGGGTCTTGGAGCATTGTGATTAGAAGGGTCATGGAGCCTTGTGATGACAAGACCATGGAACATCGTGATGGCAGGGGTCATGGAGCATTGTTATGACAGGGTTAATGGAGTATTGTGATGGCAAGGGCATGGAACATTGTGATTACAAGGTCATGGATTATTGTGAAGACAGGTGTCAGGGAGCATTGTGATGGCATATTTCATGTTCCATTGTGATGACAATGGCATTGAGCATTGTGATGCCGAGTGTTATGGAGGATTGTGATGACAAAGATAATGGAGCATTGTGATGACAAGGGCTTGGAGCAATGTGATGAGAGCGTTCATGGAGCATTGTGATGACAATGACATTGAGCATTTTGATGAAAAGTTCATGGAGCATTGTGGTGACAAATTTCACAGAGCCTTGTGATGATGAGGGCATTGACTTTTGTGGTGGCACAGGTCATGGCGTCTTGTGATGACGGGACACAAGGAGCATTGTGATGACTGGGGTCATGTAGCATTGTGATGACAGGAGCATGGAGCATTGGTCTGACAAGTTTCATGGATAATTGTGTTGACAGTGGGCATGGCACATTGTGATGACAAGGGCATGGAGCATTGTGATGACAAGGTCATGGATTTTTGTGAAGACAGGTGTCAGGGAGCATTGTGATGGCATATTTCATGTTCCATTGTGATGACAATGGCATGGAGCATTGTGATGCCGAGTGTTATGGAGGATTGTGATGACAAAGGTAATGGAGCATTGTGATGACAAGGGCTTGGAGCATTGTGATGACAAGGGCCATGGAGCATTGTGATGACAAGGGCATGGAGCATTGTGATGACAACGGCCTTTGAGAATTTTGATGAAAACGTCGTGAAGCATTGTGATGACAAAGGCATGGAGCTTGCTATGACAGGGGTCATGGGACATTGCGATGACAAGTGCATGGAGAATTGTGATGACAAAAGCATGTAACATGGGGATGAGAACTGTCATGGAGCATTGTGATGACAAGGACCTGGAGAATTGTGATGACAAGGGACATGGAGCATTGTGATGACCAGGGCAAGGAGCATTGTTATGGCAAGACCGTGGAGCACTGTGATGAGAAGACCATGGATAATTCTGGTGACGAGCATCATGGAGCACTGTAATGACAAGGGGCATGGAGCATTGTGATGATAGGTCTCATGGAGCATTGTGATGACCGGGGTCATGGATCATTGTGATGACAAGGGTCATGGCGTATTCTGATGACAAGCTTGTGCAGTATTGTGATGACAAAGCATTTAACACTGTGATGGGAAGTGTCATGGAACATAGTGATGCCAAGAACGTGGAGAATTGTGATGAAAGGGAACATAGAGCATAGTGATGACCAGGGCATGGAGCATTGTGATGGCAAGACCGTGGAGCACTGTGATGAGAAGACCATGGATAATTGTGATGATGAGCGTCATGGAGTGCTATAATGACAAGCGGCATGGAGCATTGTGTTTACAGGGGTCTTGGAGCATTGTGATGACAAGGGCATGGAGCATTGTGAAGAGAAGGCCATGGAGCATTCTGATGAATGCGTCATGGAGCACTTTGATGACAAGTGCATGTAGCATTGTGATTACAGGTGTCTTTGAGCATTGTGATGAAAAGGGCATAGATCATTGTGATGAAAAAGGCATGGAGCCCTGTAATGACAGTGTTCAAGGAGCATACTGACGACAAGTGTCAGGGAGCATTGTGATGACAAAGGTTATGGAGCATAGTGATGAGAAGACCATGGATAATTGTGATTATGAGCATCATGGGGTGTTGTGATGAGAAGTGTTATGGAACATTGTGATCCCAACGGTTTGGAGCATTGTGATGACAGAGGTCATGGAGCATTTTGATTTCATTGTGAGGAAAATAGCCTGAAGCATTATGATAATGGGCATGGTGCATTGTGATGATAGGATTCATGGAGCTTTGAGATGAAAAGGGGCATGGAGCATTGTGATAAAAATTGTCTTGGAGCATTGTGATGAGAAGTCCATGGAACATTCTAATGACATGCGTCATGGAGCTTTGTGATGACAAGAGCATGGAGCATTGTGATTACAAGGGTCTTGGAACATTGTGATGACAAGTGTCATGGAGCCTTGTGAATGACAAGGCCGTGGAACTTTGTGATGGCAGGGGTCATGGAACATTGTTATGACAGGTGTAATGGAGCATTGTGATGAGAAGGACAGGAAGCATTGGTGTGAAATGTTTCATGGATTATTGTGATGAGAGTGGACATGGAGCATTGTGATGACAAGAGCACGGAACACTGTGATACAATGGTCATAGAGGATTGTAATGACAAGGGCATGGAGAATAGTGATGAGAAGGGCATCGAGCATGGTGATGACATGTGTCATGGAGCTATGTGATGACAAGGGCATGGAGAAATGTGATGAGAAGGTTCATGGAGCATTGTGATGACAATGACAAGGAGCATTGTGATGTCAAGGGTCAAGGAGATTTGTGATGACAAAAGGCACGGAGCATTTTGATGACAAGGGCATGGTGCATTGTGATGAGAAGGCCAGGGAGCATTTTGATGACAGGGTCATGCAGCAATTTGATGAAAATTGTAATGGAATATTTTGATGACAGCGGTTATTGAATATTGTGATGCCAGGGGTCATGGAGCATTTTGATGAAAAGGTTTTCGGAGCATTTTGATGACAGGGGTTATGGAACATTGTGATGTCAGGGGTCATCGAACCTTGTGATGATATGTGCATGTACAATTGTGATGACAGGAGTCATGGATCATTGTGATGACAGTGGTGAGGGAGTATTGTGACAAATAGTGATGTAACATTGTGATATCTGTGGTGAGAGAGCACTTTGATGAGAAGTGCATGGAGCACTGTGATGACAAGTTTTATGGATCATTGTGATGACAAGATTGTGGAGCACTGTGATGACAAGTGCATGGTGCATTGTGATGACATGTGTCATGGAGCATCGTGCTGACAAGCACATGGTGCATTGTGATGACAAGGGTCATGGAGCATTGTGCTAAGAAAGGCATAGAGAATTGTGATGACAAGGATCAAAGAGCATTGTGATGAAAAGTTCATGGAGCATTGTGATGCAAAGGGTCATGGAGCATTGTGATGACAAGGGCATGGAGCATTGGTCTAATAAGTTTCATGGATTATTGCGATGACTGTTGGAATGGTGCATTGTGGTGACAAGGTCATGGAGCACTGTGATGACCAGGCCATGCAGTATTGTGAAGACTGGTGTCAGGGAGCATTGTGTTGACATATGTAATCGTCCATTGTGATGACAATGGCATGGAGCATTGTGATGCCAAGTGTCATGGAGGATTCTGATGTCAAAGGTAATGGTGCATTGTGATGACAATAGCTTGGAGCATTGATATGACAAGGGTCAGGGAGCATTGTGCTGACAAGTGCATGGAGAATTGTGATGACAAGTGTCATGGAGCACTGTGATGACAAGCGTCACGGAGCATTGTGAATACAGGGGTCATGGATCATTGTTATGACAAGGGTCATGGAGAATTGGGCTGAAAATGTTCATGGAGTATTGTGATGACAGGGGTCATGGAGCATTGTGATGAAAGAGGTCATGGAGCATTTTGATTTCATTGTGATGACAATAGCATGAAGCATTATGATGATGGGCATGTGATGACAGGGTTCATGGATCATTGAGATGAAATGGGACATGGAGCATTGTGATTACAGGGGTCTTGGAGCACTGTGATGACAAGCGCATGGAGCATTTTGATGAGAAGGACATGGAACATTCTGATGGCATGTATCATGGAGCTTTGTTATGACAACGGCATGGAGCTTTTTGATTACTGGTGTCTTGGAGCATTGTGATGACAAGGGTCATGGAGCCTTATGATTACAGGGCCGTGGAACATTGTGATCGCAGGTGTCATGGAGCATTGTTATGACAGAGGTAAAGGAGCACTGTGATCAGAAGGGCATGGAGCATTGTGATTACAAGTTTTATGGAGCATTACCATGACAAATTTGTGGACCGTTGTGATGAAAAGCTCGTAGCACATTGTGATGACAAGTGTCATGGAGCATTGTTCTGACAAAAGCATGGAGCATTTTGATGACAAGGGTCACGAAGCATTGTGATGAAAAGTTTATGGAGCACTGTGGTTATAAAGGTCACAGAGCCTTGTGATGATGCGGGCATGGACCATTGTGATGACAAATGTTATGAAGCATTGTGATGACTTGAGTCACGGAGCATTGTGATGACATTGGTCATGGAGCATTGTGATGACAAGGGCATGGAGCATTGTGGTGACAGGGGCATGGAGCATTGGTCTGACAAGTTTCATAGATTATAGTGATGACAGTGGACATGGTGCATTGTGATGACAAGGGCATGGATCATTGTGAAGAGAAGGTCATGGAGTATTGTGAAGACAGGTGTCAGGGAGCATTGTGATGACATATGTCATGGTCCATTGCAATGACAATGGCAGGGAGCATTGTGATGCCAAATGTCATGGAGGATTTTGATGACAAATATAATGAAGCATAGTGATGACTAGGGCTTGGAGCATTTTGATGACAAGGGGCATTGAGAATTTTCATGAAAAGGTCGTGAAGCATTGTGATGACAAGGTCCTGGAGCATTGTGATGTGAAATCCATAGAGACTTGTGATGACAAATCTCATGGAGCATACTGATGAAAAGGGGCATGGACCATTGTGATTACAGGTGTCTTGGAACATTGTGATGACATGGGCATGGAGCATTGTGAGGAGAAGGCCAAGGAGCATTCTGAAGACATGTTTCATTGAGCTTTGTGATGACAAGAGCATGGAGCATTGGGTTTAAATGTGTCTTGGAGCATTGTGATGGAAAGGGCATGGATCATTGTGATGAAAAAGGCATGGAGCCTTGTCATGACAGGGTTCAAGGAGCATACTGACAACATGTGTCAGGGAGCATTTTGATGACAAGTGTATTGAGCATTGTGATGAGAAATGTCATGGCTCCTCGTGATGACAAGGCCATGGAACATCGTAATGGCAGGGGTCATGGAGCATTGTTATGACAAGGGTAATGGAGCACTGTGATGGCAATGGCATGGAGCATTGTGATGAGAAGGCCATGGAGCATTCTGATGACATGTGTCATGGAGCTTTGTGAAGACAAGGGCATGGAGCAATGTGATGAGAGCGTTCATGGAGCATTGTGATGACAATGACATGGAGCATTGTGATGCCAAGGGTCAAGGATCTTTGTGATGACAAAGGTCATGGAGCATTTTGATGGCAAGTGTGTTGTGCATTGTGATGAGAAGGGCAGGGAGCATTCTGATGTCAGGGTCATGGAGCAATTTGATGAAAATTGTCATGGAACATTTTGATGAAATGTGTTATGGAACATTATGATGTCAGGGGTCATCGAACATTGTGATGATAAGTGCATGTATCATGGTGATGACAGGAGTCATGGAACATTGTGATGACAGGGTGAGGGAGTATTGTGACAAATAGTGATGTAGCATTTAGATATCAGTGGAGAGAGAGCACTTTGATGAGAAGTGCATGGAGCATTATGATGACAATGTTTATGGAGCATTGTGATGACAAGATTGTAGAGCAATGTGATGACAAGCGCATGGTGCATTGTGATGACATATGTCATGGAGCATTGTGCTGACAAGCGCATGGAGCATTGTGATGACAAGGGTCATGGAGCATTGTGCTGAGAAAGGTATAGAGCATTGTGATGACAAGGGTCAAAGAGCAGTGTGATAAAAAGTTCATGGAGGATTGTGATGACATGGGTCATGGAGCATTGTGATGACAATGACATGGAGCTTTTTGATGCCAAGGGTCATGAATCTTTGTGATGACAACGGTCATGGATCATTTTGATGGCAAGGGCGTTGTGCATTGTGTTGAGAAGCGCAGGGAGCATTCTGATGACAGGGTCATGGAGCAATTTGATGAAAAGTGTCATGGAACATTTTGATGACAAGTGTTATGGAACATTGTGATGTCAGGGGTCATCGAACATTGTGATGATAGGTGCATGTAGCATTGTGATGACAGGAGTCATGGAACATTGTGATGACAGGGGTGAGGGAGTATTGTGACAAATAGTGATGTAGCATTGTGATATCTGTGGTGAGAGAGCATTTTGATCAGAAGTGCATGGAGCATTGTGATGAAAAATTTTATGGAGCATTGTGATGACAAGATTGTGGAGCACTGTGATGACAAGAGTGTGGTGCATTGTGATGACATGTGTCATGAAGCACTGTGCTGACAACCACATGGAGCACTGTGATGACAAGGGTCAAAGAGCATTGTGATGAAAAGTTCATGGAGCATTATGTTTAAAAAGGTCACAGAGACTGTTGATGATGAGGGCATGGACCATTGTGATGACAGAGGTCATGAATCATTGTGATGACTGGAGTCACGGAGCATTGTGATGACAGGCGTCATGGAGCATTGTGATAACAAGGGCATGGAACTTTGTGATGATAAGGGCATGGAACATTGGTCTAATAAGTTTCATGGATTATTGTGATGACTGTTGGAATGGCATACTGTGATGACAAGGGCATGGAGCATTGTGATGACCAGGTAATGCAGTATTGTGAAGACAGCTGTCAGGGAGCATTGTGATAACATATGTAATGGTCCATTGTGATTACAATGGCATGGAGCATTGTGATGCCAAGGGTCATGGAGGATTCTCATGAGAAAGGTAATGGAACATTGTGATGACAATGGCTGGGATCATTGTGATGACATGGGTCAGGGAGCATTGTGCTGACAAGTGCATGGAGAATTGTGATGACAAGGGTCATGGAGTATTCTGATGACAAGCTTGTGGAGTATTGTGATGACAATGGCATGGAGCATTGTGATGAAAACGGCATGGGGCATTGTGATGAAAAAGTCATGGAGCCTTTTCGTGACAGGGTTCAAGGAGCATTCTGATGACAATGTCAGGGAGCATTGTGATGACATGTATATTGAGAATTGTGATGACAAAGGTCATGGAGAATTGTGATGAAAAGGGCATGGAGTATTGTGTTGACAGGCATCATGGAGCGTTTTGATGACAAGTGTTATGGAACATTGTTGTCACATGGGTTTGAAGCATTGTGATGACGGAGGTCATGGATCATTTTGATTTCAAGGAGCATGGAGCATTGAGATGACAAGGGCATGAAGCAATGTGATCCCAAGGTTCATGGAGGATTGTGATGACAATGGAAATGGAGTATTTTGATGACAAGCGCATAGAGCATTGTAATGACAAGGTCATGTAGCATTCTGCTGACAAAGGCATGGAGCATTGTGATGAAATGTGTCATGGAGCACTGTGATGACAAGCGTCATGGAGCATTGTGAATACATGGGTCATGGAGCATTGGGATGACAAGGACATGGATCATTGTGATGACAAGTGTCATGGAGCACTGGGCTGAAAATGTTCATGGAGTGTTGTGATGACAGGGGTCATGGAGCATAGTGATGAGTAGAGAATGGAGCATTGTGATGACAAGAGTCCCGGATCATTGTGTTGTCAGGAGTCATGGATTGTTGTGATGACAGTGGTCATGGAGCATTTTGATGATATTGGCCATGGAGCATTGTGATGTGTAGGTCGTGGAGCTTTGGGCTGAATATGTTAATGGATTATTGTGATGACAAGTGTCATGGAGCATTGTATGACAAGGCAATGGAGAATGGTGATGACAAGGTCCTGGAGCACTGTGATGAGATGACCATGGAGTCTTGTGATGACAAGTCTCACGGAGCATTCTGATGAAACGGGGCATGGAACATTGTGATTACAGGGGTCTTGGAGCATTGTGATGACTAGGGCATGGATCATTGTGATGGGAAGGCCATGGAGCATTCTGATGACATGCTTCATGGAGTTTTGTGATGACAAGCCCATGGATCATTGTGATTACAGTGATCTTGGTGCATTGTGATGAAAAGGGCACGGAGCATTGTGATGAAAATGCATGGAGCCTTGTCATGACAGGGTTCAAGCAGCATACTGACGACAATTGTCAGGGAGAATTGTGATGAAAATAGTATTGAGCATTGTGATGACAAAGGTCATGGAGCATTGTGATGAGAAGACCATGGATAATTGTGATGATGAGCGTCATAGGGTGTTGTGATGATAAGTGTTATGGAACATTGTGATCACAAGTGTTTGGAGCATTATGATGACAGAGGTAATGGACCATTTTGATTTCACTGTGATGACAATAGCCTGAAGCATTATGATGATGGGCATGGTGCATTGTGATGACAGGTTTCATGGAGCATTGAGATGAAAAAGGGCATGGAGCATTGTGATTACAGGGGTCTTGGAGCATTGTGATGACAAGGACATGGAGCATTGTGATGAGAAGGCCATGGAACATTCTGATGACATGTGTCATTGAGCTTTGTGATGAAAAGGGCATGGAGCATTGTGATTACAGGAGTCTTGGAGCATTGTGATGACAATTGTCATGGAGCCTTGTTATGACAAGTCCGTGGAACATTGTGATGGCAGGGGTCATGGAGCATTGTTATGACAGATGTAATGGAGCATTGTGGTGAGAAGGGCATTGAGCATTGGCCTGAAAGCTTTCATGGATTATTGTGATGAGAGTGGGCATGGAGCATTGTGATGACAAGGGCACAGAACACTGTGATACATGAGTCATGGAGGATTGTGATGAAAATGGCATGGAGCATTTTAATGAGAAGTGCATCGAGCATTGTGATGACAAGTGTCATGGAGCTTTGTGATGACAAGTGCATGGAGCAATGGAATGAGAGGGTTCTTGGAGCATTGTGATGACAATGAAATGGAGCATTGTGATGCCAAGTGTCCTGGAGCTTTGTGATGACAAAGGTCATGGAGCGTTTTGATGACAAGCGTGTGGTGCATTGTGATGAGAATGTGAGGGATCATTTTTTTTAATGATTTAATAAAATTTGTTAGGGCCATTTTGAGAAATGTTTTTATTATAGTTTTTTTTAACCCACTTTTTATTTATTTATTTATTTATTTATTTATTTATTTATTTATGGCTGTGTTGGGTCTTCGTTTCTGTGCGAGGGCCTTCCCTAGTTGTGGGAAGTGGCGGCCACTCCTCATCACGGTGTGCGGGCCTTTCATTATCGTAGCCTCTCTTGTTGCAGAGCACAGGCTCCAGACGCGCAGGCACAGTAATTGTGTCTCACAGGGCTAGCTGCTCCGTGGCATGTGGGATCTTCCCAGACCAGGACTCGAACCCATGTCCCCTGCATTGGCAGACAGACTCTCAACCACTGCACCACCAGGGAAGCCCCCATAAGGTGAGGAATCATTTTGATGACAGGGTCATGCAGCAATTTGTTGAAAAGTGTAATGGAACATTTTGTTGACAGGGGTTACAGAACATTGTGATGCCATGGGTCATGGAGCGTTGGGATGAAAAGTGTCATGGAGCATTTTGATGAGAGTGGTTATGGAAAATTTTGATGTCAGAGGGGTCCTGGAACATTGTGATTACAGGGTTGAGGGGGGATTGTGATGACTAGTGATGGAACATTGTGATATCTCAGGTGAGAGAGCATTTGGATGAGAAGTGCATGGAGCATTGTGATTACACGTTTTATGGAGCATAGCGATGACAAGGTTGTGGATCATTGTGATGAAAAGCGTGTGGCACATTGTGATGACAAGGGTCAGGGAACATTGTTCTGACAAAGGCATGGAGCATTGTGATGACAAGGGTCACGGAGAATTGTGATGAAAAGTTCATGGAGCATTGTGGTTACAAAAGTCACAGAGCCATGTGATGAAGCGGGCATGGACCATTGTGATGACAAAAGTTATGAAGCAATGTGATGACTGGATTCACGGAGCATTGTGATGACAGGAGTCATGGAGCATTGTGATGACAAGAGCATGGAACATTGTGATGACAGGGACATGGAGAGTTGTGGTGACAATTTTCAGAGATTATTGTGATGACAGTGGACATGGTGCATTGTGAAGACAAGGGCATGGAGCATTGTGATGAGAAGGTCATGGAGTATTGTGAAGAGAGCTGTCAGAGAGCATTGTGATGACATATGTCATGGTCCATTGCGATGACAATGGCAGGGAGCATTGTGATGCCAACTGTAATGGAGGATTGGGATGACAAATATAATGGAGCATTGTGATGACTAGGGCTTGGAGCATTATGATGACTAGGGTCATTGAGAATTTTCATGACAAGGTCGTGAAGCATTGTGATGACAAGCTCCTGGAGCATTGTGATGAGAAAACCATGGAGCCTTTTGATGAATAGTCTCATGGAGCATACTGATGAAAAGGGGCAAGGAGCATTCTGATTACAGGGTTCTTGGAACTTTGTGATAACAAGGGCATGGAGCATTGTGATGACAAGTGCATGGAACATTGTTCTAATTAGTTTCATGGATTATTGCGATGACAGTTGGAATGGCACATTGTGATGACAAGGGCATGGAGCATTGTGATGACCAGATCATGCATTATTGTGAAGAGAGGTGTCAGGGAGCATTGTGATGACATATGTAATGGCCCATTGTGAAGACAATGGCATGGAGCATTGTGATGCCAAGTGTCATGGAGGATTCTGATGACAAATGTAATGGAGCATTGAGATGACAATGGCTTGGAGCATTGTGATGACAAGGGTCAGGGAGCATTGTGCTGACAAGTGCATGTAGAATTGTGATGACAAGTGAAATGGAGCATTCTGATGACAACCTTGTGGAGTATTTTGATGACAATGGCATGGAGCATTGTGATGAAAACGGCATGGGGCTTTGTGATGAAAAATGCATGGAGCACTTTTGTGACAGGGTTCAATGAGCATTCTGACGACAAGTGTCAGGAAGCATTGTGATGACAATTGTATTGAGAATTGTGATGAGAAAGGTCATGGAGCATTGTGATGAAAAGGCCATGGAGTATTGTGATGACAGGGATCATGGAGCGTTGTGATGACAAGGGCATGAAGCAATGTGATCCCAAGGTTCATGGAGGATTGTGATGACAATTGTAATGGAGTATTGTGATGACAAGCGCATAGAGCATTGTAATGAGAAGGTCATGTAGAATTTTGCTGACAAAGGCATGGAGCATTGTGGTGACAGGTGTCATGGAGCATTGGGATAACAAGGGCATAGATCATTGTGATGACAAGGGTCATGGAGCATTGGGCTGAAAAAGTTCATGGAGTATTGTGATGATAGGGGTCATGGAGCATTGGGATAACAAGGGCATGGAGCATTGTGATGACAAGGGCATGGAACTTTGGTCTAATAAAATTCATGGATTATTGCGATGACAGTTGGAATGAAGCATTGTGATGACAAGGACATGGAGCATTGTGATGACAAGAGTCCCGGATCATTGTGTTGTCAGGTGTCATGGAGTGTTGTGATGACAGTGGTCATGGAGCATCTTGATGATATTGGTCAGGGAGCATTGTGATGAGAAGGTCATGGAGCATTGGGCTGAAAATGTTCATGGAGTATTGTGATGAAAAGGGCATGGATCATTGTGATGAAAAAGGCATGGATCCTTGTCATGACAGGGTTCAAGGAGCATACTGACAACAAGTGTCAAGGAGCATTGTGATGACAAGTGTATTTAGCATTGTGATGACAAAGATCATGGAGCATTGTTATGACAAGACCATGGATAATTGTGATGATGAGCGTCATGTGGTGTTGTGATGATAAGTGTTATGGAACATTGTGATCACAAGGGTTTGGAGCATTATGATGACAGAGGTCATGGAGAATTTTGATTTCATTGTAATGCCAATAGCCTGAAGAATTATGATGATGGGCATGGTGCATTGTGATGGCAGTGTTTTTGGAGGATGGAGATGAAAAAGGGAATGGAGCATTGTGATTACAGGGTTCTTGGAGCATTGTGATGACAAGGGCATGGAGCATTGTGAGGAGAAGGCCATGGAACCTTCTGATGATATGCGTCATGGAGCTTTGTGATGACAAGGGCATGGAGCATTTTGATTACAGGTGTCTTGGAGCATTGTGATGACAAGGGTCATGGAGCCTTGTGATGACAAGGCCATGGAACTTTGTGATGGCAGGGGTCATGGAGCATTGTTATGACAGAGTTAATGGAGCATTTGATGAGAAGGGCATTGAACATTGGTCTGAAATATTTCATGGATTATTGTGATGAGAGTGGGCATGAAGCATTGTGATGACAAGGGCACGGAACACTGTGATACATGGGTCATGGATGATTGTAAGGACAAGGGCATGGAGCAATGTGATGAGAGAGTTCATGGAGCATTGTGATGACAATGACATGGAGCATTGTGAGGAGAAGGCCATGGAGCATTCCGATTACATGCATCAGGTAGATTTGTGATGACAAGGGCTAGGAGCATTGTGATTACAGTGGTCATGGAACATTGTGATGAAAAGGGCATGGATAATTGTGATGAAAAAGGCATGGAGCCTTGTCATGACAGGGTTAAAGGAGCATACTGACAAGTGTCAGGGAGCATTGTGATGACAAGTGTATTGAGCATTGTGATGACAAAGATCATGGAGCATTGTGATGACAAGACCATGGATAATTGTGATGATGATCGTCATGGGGTGTTGTGATGATAAGTGTTATGGAACATTATGATCACAACGGTTGGGAGCATTTTGATGACAGAGGTCATGGAGAATTTTGATTTCATTGTAATGATAATAGCCTGAAGCATTATAATGATGGGCATGCTGCATTGTGATGACAGGGTTCATGGAAAATTGAGATGAAAAAGGGCATGGAGCATTGTGATTTAAGGGGTCTTGGAGCATTGTGATGACAAGCGCATAGAGCATTGTAATGACAAGGTCATGTAGAATTTTGCTGACGAAGGCATGGAGCATTGTGATGACAGGTGTCATGGAGCACTGTGATGGCATGTGTCACGGATCATTGTGAATACAGGGGTCATGGAGCATTGGGATGACAAGGGCATGGATCATTGTGATGAAAAGTGTCATGGAGCACTGCCCTGAAAATATTCATGGAGTATTGTGATGAGAGGAGTCATGGAGCATTGTGATGACAGAGGTCATGGAGAGTTTTGATTTCATTGCACTGAGAATAGCCGGAAGCATTATGGTGATGGGCATGATGCATTGTGAGGACAGGGTTCATGGAGCATTGAGATGAAAAGGGGCATGGAGCATTGTGATTATAGGGGTCTTGGAGCACTGTGATGACAAGGGCATGCCTCATTTTTATGAGCGGGCCATGGAACATTCTGATGACATGTGTCATGGAGCTTTGTGATGACCAGGGCATGGAGAATTGTGATTACAGGGGTCTTGGAGCATTGTGATATCAACTGTCATGGAGCCTTGTGATGACAAGGCAGTGGAACATTGTGATGGCAGGGGTCATGGATCATTGTTATGACCGGGGTAATGGAGCACTGTGATGAGAAGGGCATGGAGCATTGAGATTACAATGTTTATGGAGCATTGCGATGACAAATTTGTGGACCGTTGTGATGAAAGGCGCGTGGCACATTTTGATAACAAGGGTCATGGAGTATTTTTCTGACAAAGGCATTGAACATTGTGATGACAAGTGTCACGGAGCATTGTGATGAAAAGTTCATGGAGCATTGTGGTAACAAAGGTAACAGAGCCTAGTGATGATGCGGGCATGGACCATTGTGATGACAAATGTTATGAAGCATTGTGATGACGGGAGTCACAGAACATTGCGATGACAGGGGTCATGAAGCTCTGTGATGACAAGGGCAAGGAGCATTGTGCTTAGAAAGGCATACAGCATTGTGATGACAAGGGTCAAAAAGCATTGTGATAAAAAGTTAATGGAACATTGTGGTTAAAAGGTCACAGAGACTGTTGATGATGAGGGCATGGACCATTGTGATGACAAAGTTGCTGAAGCATTGTGATGACTGGAGTCATGGAGCATTGTGATAAAATGGGCATGGAGAATTGTGAGGACAAGGACATGGAGCATTGGTCTAATAAATTTCATGGATTATTGCGATGACAGTTGGAATGGCGCATTGCGATGAGAAGGGCATGGAGCATTGTGATGACCAGGTCATGCAGTATTTTGAAGACAGGTGTCAGGGAGCATTGTGATGAGATATGTAATGGCCCATTGTGATGACAATGGCATGGAGCATTGTAATGCCAAGTGTCATGGAGGATTGTGATGACAAAGGCAATGGAGCATTGTGATGACAATGGCTTGGAGCATTGTGATGACAAGGGTCAGGGAGCATTGTGCTGACAAGTGCATGGAGAATTGTGATGACAAGGGTCATGGAGCATTCTGATGACAAGCTTGTGGAGTATTTTGATGACAATGGCATGGAGCATTGTGATGAAAACAGCATTGGGCATTGTGATGAAAATGGCATGGAGCCTTTTCGTGACAGGTTTCAAGGAGCATTCTGACGACAAATTTCAGGAAGCATTGTAATGACAAGTGTATTTAGAATTGTGATGACAAAGGTCATGGAGCATTGTGATGAAAAGGGCATGGAGTATTGTGATGACAGGCATCATGGAGCGTTGTGATGACAAGTGTTATGGAACATTGTGATCACAAGGGTTTGGAGCATTGTGATGACAGAGGTCATGGATCATTTTGATTTAAAGGAGCATGGAGCATTGTGATGACAAGGGCATGAAGCAATGTGATCCCAAGGTTCATGGAGGATTGTGATGACAATGGTAATGGAGTATTGTGATGACAAGCGCATAGATCATTGTAATGTCAAGGTCATGTAGCATTTTGCTGAAAAATGCATGGAGCATTGTGATGACAGGTGTCATGGAGCACTGTTATGACAACCGTCACGGAGCATTGTGAATACAGGGGTCTTGGAGCATTTGGATGACAAGGGCATGGATCATTGTGATGACAAGTGTCATGGAGCATTGGGCTGAAGATGTTCATGGAGTATTTTGATGACAGGGGTCATGGAGCATTGTGATGACAGAGGTCATAGAGAATTTTGATTTCATTGTGCTGACAATAGCCAGAAGCATTATGATGATGGGCATGATGCACTGTGATGACAGGGTTCATGGACCATTGATATGAAAAGGGGCATGGAGCACTGTGATTACACGGGTCTGGGAGCATTGTGATGAAAAGGGCATGGAGCATTTTGATGAGAAGGCCATGGAACATTCTGATGACATGTGTCATTGAGATTTGTGATGACAAATTCATAGAGCATTGTGATTACAGTGTTCTTGGGGCATAGTGATGAGAAGTGTCATGGAGCCTTGTGATGAAAAGGCCATGGATCATCGTGTTGGCTAGGGACATGGAGCATTGTTATGACAGGGGTAATGGAGCATTGTGATGGCAAGGGCATGGAACATTGCGATGAGAAGGCCATGGAACACTCTGATGACATGTGTCATGGAGCTTTGTGATGACAATGGCATGGAGCAATGTGATGAGAGCGTTCATGGAGCATCGTGATGACAAAGACATGGAGCGTTGTGATGCCAAGCGTCATGGATCTTTGTGATGACAAATGTCATGGAGCATTTTGATGACAAGGGCGTTGTGCATTGTGATGAGAAGGGCAGGAGCATTGTGATGAAAGTGTCATGGAGCAATTTGATGAAAAGAGTCATGGAACATTTGGATGACTGGGGTTATGGAACATTGAGATGTCAGGGATCATGGAGCATTTTGATGAAAAGGGTCATGGAGCATTTTGATGACAGGGGTTATGTAACATTGTGATGTCAGTGGTCATCAAATATTGTGATGATAATGCATGTAGCATTGTGATGACAGGATTAATGGAACATTGTGATGACAGGGGTGAGGGAGTATTGTGACGAATAGTGATGGTAACATTGTGATATCAGTGGTGAGAGAGGATTTTGATGAGAAGTGCATGGAGCATTGTGATGACAAGGTTTATGGAGCATTGTGATGAAAAGATTTTGGAGCACTGTGATGACAAGCGCATGGTGCATTGTGATGACATGTGTCGTGGAGCATCGTGCTGAAAAGCGCATGGAGCATTGTGATGACAAGGATCATGGAGCATTGTGCTGAGAAAGGCATAGAGCATGGTGATGACAAGGGTCAAAGAGCATTGTGATGAAAAGTTCATGGAGCATTGTGGTTAAAAACGTCACAGAGACTGTTGATGATGAGGGCATGGACCACTGTGATGACAAAGGTCAAGAAGAATTGTGATGACTGGAGTCACAGAGCATTGTGATGACAGGGGTCATGGAGCATTGTAATAACAAGGGAATGGAGCATTGTGATGACAAGGACATGGAGCATTGGTCTAATAACTTTCATGGATTATTGCGATGAGAGTTGGAATGGCGCATTGTGATGACAAGGGCATGGAACATTGGTCTAAAGTTTCATGGATTATTGCGATGACATTTGGAATGGCGCACTGTGATGACAAGGGCATGGAGCATTGTGATGACCAGGTCTTGCAGTATTGTGAAGACAGGTGTCAGGGTGCATCTTGATGACATATGTAATGGCCCATTGTGATGACAATGGCATGGAGCATTGTGATGCCAAGTGTCATGGAGGATTCTGATGACAAAGGTAATGGAGCATTGTGATGACAATGGCTTGGAGCATTGTGATGACAAGGGTCAGGTAGCTTTGTGCTGAGAATTGCATGGAGAATTATGACAAGGGTCATGGAGCATTCTGATGACAAGCTTGTGGAGTATTTTGATGGCAATGGCATGGAGCATTGTGATGAAAACGGCATGGGGCATTGTGATGAAAAAGTCATGGAGCCTTTCGTGACAGGGTTCAAGGAGCATTCTGACGACAAGTGTCAGGGAGCATTGTGATGAGAAATGCATTGAGAATTGTGATGACAAAGGTCATGGAGCATTGTGATGAAAAGGGCATGCAGTATTGTTATGACAGGCATCATGGAGTGTTGTGATGACAAGTGTTATGGAACTTTGTGATCACAAGGGTTTGGAGTATTGCGATGACAGAGGTCATGGATCATTTTGATTTCAAGGATCATGGAGCATTGTGATGACAAGGTCATGAAGCAATGTGATCCCAAGGTTCATGGAGGATTTTGATGACAATGGTAATGGAGTATTGTGTTGACAAGCGCATAGAGCATTGTAATGAAAAGGTCATGTAGCATTTTGCTGACAAAGGCATGGATCATTGTGATGACAGGGATCATGGAGCATTGTGATGACAGAGGTCATGGAGAATTTTGATTTCACTGTGCTGACAATAGCCAGAAGCATTATGATGATGGGCATGGTGCATTGTGATGACAGTGTTCATGGAGCATTGAGATGTAAAGGGGCATGGAGCATTGTGATTACAGGTGTCTGGGAGCATTGTGATGACAAGGGAATGGAACATTTTGATGAGAAGGCCATGGAACATACTGACGACATGTGTCATGGAGCTTTGTGATGACAAGGGCATGGAACATTGTGATTACAGGTGTTTTGGAGCATTGTGATGACAAGGGTCATGGTGCCTTGTGATGGCAAGACCATGGAACATTGTGATGGCAGGGGTCATGGAACATTGCTATGACAGGGGTAATGGAGCATTTTGATGAGAAGGGCATGGAATTTTGTGATTACAAAGTTTATGCAGCATTGCCATGACAAATTTGTGTACCGTTGGGGTGAAAAGCGCGTGGCACGTTGTGATGATAAGGGACATGGAGTATTTTTCGGACAAATGCATGGAGCATTGAAATGACAAGGGTCACGGAGCATTGTGATGAAAATTTCATGGAGCATTGTAGTTACAAATGTAACAGAGCCCTGTGATGACGCGGGCATTGACCATTGTGATGACAAATGTTATGAAGAATTGTGATGACTGGAGTCAAAGAGCATTGTGATGACAGGCGTCATAGAGCATTGTGATGACAAGGGCAAGGAGCATTGTGCTGAGAAAGGCATATAGCATTGTGATGACAAGGGGCAAAGAGCATTGTGATGAAATGTTCATGGAGCATTGTGGTTAAAAAGGTCACAGAGACGGTTGATGATGAGGGCATGGACCATTTTGATGACAAAGGTCATGGAGCATTGTGATGACTGGAGTCACGGAGCATTGTGATGACAGGGGTCATGGAGCATTGTGATAACAAGGGCATGGAGCATTGTGATGACAAGTGCATGGAGCATTGGTCTAATATGTTTCATGGATTATTGCGATGACAGTTGGAATGGCATATTTTGATGACAAGGGCATGGAGCATTGTGATGACCAGGTCTTGCAGTATTGTGAAGACAGGTGTCAGGGTGCATCTTGATGACATATGTAATGGCCCATTGTGATGACAATGGCATGGAGCATTGTGATGCCAAGTGTCATGGAGGATTCTCATGACAAAGGTAATGGAGCATTGTGATGACAATGGCTTGGAGCATTGTGATGACAAGGGTCAGGTAGCTTTGTGCTGAGAATTGCATGGAGAATTATGATGACAAGGGTCATGGAGCATTCTGATGACAAGCTTGTGGAGTATTTTGATGACAATGACATGGAGCATTGTGATGAAAACGGCATGGGGCATTGTGATGAAAATGTCATGGAGCCTTTCGTGACAGGGTTCAAGGAGCATTCTGACGACAAGTGTCAGGGAGCATTGTGATGACAAGTGTATTGAGAATTGTGATGACAAAGGTCATGGAGCATTGTGATGAAAAGGGCATGCAGTATTGTGATGACAGGCATCATGGAGTGATGTGATGACAAGTGTTATGGAACATTGTGATCACAAGGGTTTGGAGTATTGCGATGACAGAGGTCATGGATCATTTTGATTTCAAGGATCATGGAGCATTGTGATGACAAGGTCATGAAGCAATGTGATCCCAAGGTTCATGGAGGATTTTGATGACAATGGTAATGGAGTATTGTGTTGACAAGCGCATAGACAATTGTAATGAAAAGGTCATGTAGCATTTTGCTGACAAAGGCATGGATCATTGTGATGACAGGGATCATGGAGCATTGTGATGACAGAGGTCATGGAGAATTTTTATTTCACTGTGCTGACAATAGCCAGAAGCATTATGATGATGGGCATGGTGCATTGTGATGACAGTGTTCATGGAGCATTGAGATGTAAAGGGGCATGGAGCATTGTGATTACAGGTGTCTGGGAGCATTGTGATGACAAGGGAATGGAACATTTTGATGAGAAGGCCATGGAACATACTGATGACATGTGTCATGGAGTTTTGTGATGACAAGGGCATGGAACATTGTGATTACAGGTGTTTTGGAGCATTGTGATGATAAGGGTCATGGTGCCTTGTGATGTCAAGGCCATGGAACATTGTGATGGCAGGGGTCATGGAACATTGCTATGACAGGGGTAATGGAGCATTTTGATGAGAAGGGCATGGAATTTTGTGATTACAAAGTTTATGCAGCATTACCATGACAAATTAGTGGACCGTTGGGGTGCAAAGCGCGTGGCACGTTGTGATGATAAGGGACATGGAGTATTTTTCGGACAAATGCATGGAGCATTGAGATGACAAGGGTCACGGAGCATTGTGATGAAAATTTCATGGAGCACTGTAGTTACAAATGTAACAGAGCCCTGTGATGACGCGGGCATCGACCATTGTGATGACAAATGTTATGAAGAATTGTGATGACTGGAGTCAAAGAGCATTGTGATGACAGGCGTCATAGAGCATTGTGATGACAAGGGCAAGGAGCATTGTGCTGAGAAAGGCATATAGCATTGTGATGACAAGGGGCAAAGAGCATTGTGATGAAATGTTCATGGAGCATTGTGGTTAAAAAGGTCACAGAGATGGTTGATGATGAGGGCATGGACCATTTTGATGACAAAGGTCATGGAGCATTGTGATGACTGGAGTCACGGAGCATTGTGATGACAGGGGTCATGGAGCATTGTGATAACAAGGGCATGGAGCATTGTGATGACAAGGGCATGGAGCATTGGTCTAATATGTTTCATGGATTATTGCGATGACAGTTGGAATGGCATATTGTGATGACAAGGGCATGGAGCATTGTGATGACCAGGTCTTGCAGTATTGTGAAGACAGGTGTCAGGGTGCATCTTGATGACATATGTAATGGCCCACTGTGATGACAATGGCATGGAGCATTGTGATGCACAGTGTCAAGGAGGATTCTGATGACAAAGGTAATGGAGCATTGTGATGACAATGGCTTGGAGCATTGTGATGACAATTGTCAGGGAGAATTGTGCTGACAAGTCCATGGAGAATTGTGATGACAACGGTCATGGAGCGTTCGGATGACAAGCTTGTAGAGTATTTTGATGACAATGGCATGGAGCATTGTGATGAAAATGGAATGGGGCTTTGTGATTAAAAAGGCATGGAGCCATTTCATGACAGGGTTCAAGGAGCATTCTGACGACAAGTGTCAGGGAGCATTGTGATGACAAGTGTATTGAGAATTGTGATGACAATGGTCATGGAGCATTGTGATGAAAATGGCATGGAGTATTGTGATGACAGTCATCATGGAGTGTTTTGATCACAAGTAATATTGAACATTGTGATCAGAAGGGTTTGCAGCATTGTGATGACAGAGGTCATGCATCATTTTGATTTCAAGGAGCATGGAGCACTGTGATGACAAGGGCATGAAGCAATGTGACCAAAATATTCATGGAGTTTTGTGATGACAATGGTAATGGAGTATTGTGATGACAAGCGCATAGAGCATTGTAATGACAAGGTCATGTAGCATTTTGCTGACAAAGGCATGGAACACTGTGATGACATGTGTCATGGAGCACTGTGATGACAAGCGTCATGGAGCATTGTGAATACAGGGGTCATGGAGCATTGGGATGACAAGTGCATGGATCATTGTGATGACAACTGTCATGGAGCAGTGGTCTGAAAATGTTCATGGAGTATTGTGATGACAGGGTTCATGGAGCATTGTGATGACAGAGGTCATGGAGTATTTTGATTTCATTTTGCTGAGAATAGCTGGAAGCATTATGATGATGGGCATGATGCATTGTGATGACAGGTTTCATGGACCATTGAGATGAAAAGGGGCATGGAGCATTGTGATTACAGGGGTCTGGGAGCATTGTGATGACAAGGGCATGAAGCATTTTGATGAGAAGACCATGGAACATTCTGATGACATGTGTCATGGAGCTTTGTGATGACAAGGGCATGGAGCATTTTGGTTACAGGGGTCTTGGAGCACTGTGATGACAAGGGTCATGGAGCCTTGCGATGACAAGGCCGTGGATCATTGTGATGGCAGGGGTCATGGAGCATTGTTATGACAGGGGTAATGGAGCATTGTGATGTGAAGGGCATGGAGCATTGTGATTACAAGATTTATGGAGCATTGCGATGACAAATTTGTGGACCGTTGGGATGAAAATCGCGTCGCCCATTGTGATAACAAGGGTTATGTAGCATTTTTCTGACAAAGGCATGGAGAATTGTGATGACAAGGGTCTCTGAGCATTGTGATGAAAAGTTCATGGAACATTGTGGTTACAAAGGTAACAGAGGCTTTTGATGACGTGAGCATTTACCATTGTGATGACAAATGTTATGAAGAATGGTGATGACAGGAGTCACGGAGCATTGTGATGACAGGGGTCATGGAGCAATGTGATGACAAGGGCATGGAGCATTGTGCTAAGAAAGGCATAGTGCATTGTGATGACAAGTGTCAAAGAGCATTGTGATGAAATGTTCTTGGAGCATTGTGCTTAAAAAACGTCACAGAGACTGTTGATGATGAGGGCATAGACCACTGTGATGACAAAAGTCATGGAGCATTGTGATGACTGGAGTCACGGAGCATTGTGATGACAGGGGTCATGGAACATTGTGATAACAAGGGCGTGGAGCATTGTGATGACAAGGGCATGGAGCACTGGTCTAATAATTTTCATGGAGTATTGCGATGACACTTGGAATGGCGCATTGTGATGACAAGGGCATGTAGCACTGTGATGACCAGGTCTTGCAGTATTGTGAAGAGAGGTGTGAGGGAGCAGTGTGATGCCAAGTTTCATGGAGGATTCTGATGACAAAGTTAATGGAGCTTTGTGATGACAAGTGTCAGGGAGCATTTTGATGACAGTGGTTATGGAACATTGTGATGTCATGGGTCATGGAACATTGTGATCATAAGTGGATGTAGCATTGTGATGACAGGGGTCATGGAACATTGTGATAACAGGGGTGTGTGAGTATTGTGATGACTAGTGATGTAACATTGTCATATCTCATGTGAGAGAGCATTTCGATGAGAAGTTCATGGAGCATTGTGATTACAAGGTTTATGGAGCATAGCGATGACAAGTTTGTGGATCATTGTGATGAAAAGCGCATGGCACTTTGGAATGACAACGGTCATGGAGCATTGTCCTGACAAAGGCATGGAGCATTGTGATGACAAGGGTCACGGAGAATTGTGATGAAAGGTTCATGGAGCATTGTGTTTACAAAGGTCACAGAGACTTGTGATGACGCATGCATGGACCGTTGTGATGACAATCGTTATGAAGCATTGTGATGACTGGAGTCACGGAGCATTGTGATGACAGGGGTCATGGAGCATTGTGATAACAAGGGTATGGAGCATTGTGATGACAGGGGCATGGAGCATTGGTCTGACATGTTTCATAGATTATTGTGATGACATTGGACATGGTGCATTGTGATGACAAGGGCATGGAGCATTTTGATGAGAAGGCCATGGAACATTCTGATGACATGTGTCATGGAGCTTTGTGATGACAAGGGCTTGGAGCATTTTGATTACAGGGGTCTTGGAGCATTCTGATGACAAGGCCGTGGAACATTGTGATGGCAGGGGTTATGGAGCATTATTATGACAGGGGTCATGGAGCATTGTGATGACAAGGGCATGGAGCATTGTGATGACCGGGTCATTGAACATTGGTCTGACAATTTTCCTAGATTATTGTGATGACACTGGACATGGTTCATTGTGATGACAAGGGCATGGAGCATTGTGATGACAAGGGCATGGAGTATTGTGAAGACAGGTGTCAGGGAGCATTGTGATGACATATGTCATGGTCCATTGCGATGACAATGGCATGGAGCATTGTGATGCCAAATGTAATGGAGGATTGTGATGACAAATATAATGGAACATTGTGATGACTAGGGCTTGGAGCATTAGGTTGACAAGGGCCTTTGAGAATTTTTATGACAATGTCGTGAAGCATTGTGATGATAAGGTCCTGGAGCACTGTGATGAGAAAATCATGGATCCTTGTGATGACAAATCTCATGGAGCATACTGATGAAATGGGGCATGGAGCATTCTGATTACAGGCGTTTTGGAACATTATGATAACTATGGCATGGAGCATTGTGATTACAAGGGCATGGACCATTGTTCTCATAATTTTTGTGGATTATTGTGATGACAGTTGGAATGGTGCATTGTGATGACAAGGGCATGGACCATTGTTCTCATAATTTTCGTGGATTATTGTGATGACAGTTGGAATGGTGCATTGTGATGACAAGGGCATGGAGCATTGTGATGACCAGGTTATGCATTATTGTGAAGAGAGGTGTCATGGAGCATTGTGATGACATATGTAATGGCTCATTGTGATGACAATGTCATGGAGCATTGTGATGCCAAGTGTCATGGAGGATTCTGATGACAAAGATAATGGACCTTTGTGATGAAAATGGCTTGAAGCATTGTGATGACAAGGGTCAGGAAGCATTGTTCTGACAAGTGCATGGAGAAATGTGATGACAATGGTCATGGAGCATTCTGATGACAAGCTTGTGGAGTATTTTGATGACAATGGCATGGAGCATTGTGATGAAAAAGGCATGGATCATTGTGATGAAAAATGCATGGAGCCTTTTTGTGACAGGTTTCAAGGAGCATTATGACGACAAGTGTCAGGGAACATTGTGATGACAAGTGTATTGAGAATTGTGATGACAAAGTTCATGAAGCACTGTGATGAAAAGGGCATGGATTATTGTGATGACAGGCATCATGGAGCGTTGTGATGACAACTCTTATGGAACATTGTGATCAAAAGTGTTTGTAGCATTGTGATGACAGAGGTCATGGATCATTTTGATTTCAAGGAGCATGGAGCTTCGTGATGACAAGGGCATGAAGCAATGTGATCCTAGGTTCATGGAGGATTGCGATGACAATGGTAATGGAGTACTGTGATGACAAGCGCATAGAGCATGGTAATGACAAGGTCATGTAGCATTTTGCTGACAAAGTCATGGAGCATTGTAATGACAGGTGTCATGGAGCATTGTGATGACAAGCGTCACCGAGCATTGTGAATACAGGGGTCATGGAGCATTGGGATGACAAGGGCATGGATGATTGTGATGAAAAGGGTCATGGAGCATTGGGCTGAAAATGTTCATGGAGCATTGTGATGACTAGGGAATGGAGCATTGTGATGACAAGAGTCCCGGATCCTTGTGTTGTCAGGTGTCATGGAGTGTTGTGATGACAGTGGTCATGGAGCATTTTATGATATTTGACATGGAGCACTGTGATGAGAATTTCATGGAGCATTGGGCTGAAAATGTTCATGGAGTATTGTGATGACAGGGGTCATGGAGCATTCTGATGACAAGGGAATGGAACATGGTGATGACAAGGTCCTGGAGCACTGTGATGATAAGAGCATGGAGATTTGTGATGACAAGTCTCATGGAGCATTCTAATGAAAAGGGGCATGGAGCATTGTGATTACAGGGGTCTTGGAGCATTCTGATGACATGTGTCATGGAGCTTTGTGATGACAAGGGCATGGAGCACTGTGATTACAGGGGTCTTGGAGCATTGTGATGAAAAGGGCATGGATCATTGTGATGAAAAGGCATGGAGCCTTGTCATGACAGGGTTCAAGGAGCATACTGACGACATGTGTCAGGGAGCATTGTGATGACAAGTGTACTGAGAATTGTCATGACAAAGGTCATGGAGCATTGTGATGAGAAGACCATGGATAATTGTGATGATGAGCGTCATAGGGTGTTGTGATGATAAGTGTTATGGAACTTTGTGATCACAAGGGTTTGGAGCATTATGATGACAGTGGTCTTGGATAATTTTGACTTCATTGTGATGACAATAGCCTGAAGCATTATGATGATGGGCATGGTGCATTTTGATGACAGGCTTCATGGAGCATTGAGATGAAAAGGAGCATGGAGCATTGTGATTACAGGTGTCTTGGAGCACTGTCATGACAAGGGCATGTAGCATTGTGATGAGAAGGCCATGGAACATTCTGATGGCATGCGTCATGGAGCTTTGCGATGACAAGGTCATGGAGCATTATGATTACAGCTGTTTGGAGCATTGTGATGACAAGGATCATGGAGCTTTGTGATGACAAGGCCATGGAACATTGTGATGGCAGGGGTCATGGAGCATTGTTATGACATAGGTAATGGATCATTGTGATGAGAAGGGCATTGAGCATTGGTCTGAAATATTTCATGGATTACTGTGATGAGAAGGGCATTGAGCATTGTGATGACAAGTGTCCTGGAGCTTTGTGATGACAAGGGCATGGAGCATTATGATGAGAAGGTCATGGAGTATTGTGAAGACAGTTGTCAGGGAGCATTGTGATGACATATCTCATGGTCCATTGCGATGACAATGGCATGGAGCATTGTGATGCGAAATGTAATGGAGGATTGTAAAGACAAATATAATGGAGCATTGTGATGACTACGGCTTGGAGCATTATGATGACAAGGGCCATTGAGAATTTTTATGACAATGTCGTGAAGCATTGTGATGACAAGGTCCTGGAGCATTGTGATGAGAAATCCTTGGAGCCTTGAGATGACAAGTCTCATGGAGCATACTGATGAAAAGGGGCATGGAGCATTCTGATTACAGGGGTCTTGGAACATTGTGATAACAAGGGCATGGAACATTGTGATGACAAGTGCATGGAGCATAGGTCTAATAAGTTTCATGGATTATTGTGATGACAGTTGGAATGGCGCATTGTGATGACAAGGGCATGGAGCATTGTGATGACCAGGTCAGGCAGTATTGTGAAAAGAGTTGTCACGGAGCATTGTGATGACATATGTATTAGCCCATTGTGATGACAATGGCATGGAGCATTTTGATGCCAAGTGTCATGGAGGATCCTGATGACAAAGGTAAAGGAGCATTGTGATGACAATGGCTTGGAGCATAGTGATGACAATGTTCAGGGAGCATTGTGCTGACAAGTGCATGGAGAATTGTGATGACAAGGGTCATGGAGCATTCTGATGAAAAGCTTGTGGAGTATTTTGATGACAATGGCATGGAGCATTGTGATGAAAACGGCATGGGGCTTTGTGATGAAAAAGGCAAGGAGCCTTTTCGTGACAGGGTTCAAGGAGCCTTCTGACGACAAGTGTCAGGGAGCATTGTGATGACAAGTGTATTGAGAATTGTGATGACAAAGGTCATGGAGCATTGTGATGAAAAGGGCATGGATTATTGTGATGACAGGGATCATGGAGCACTGTGATGAAAAGTGTTACGGAACATTGTGATCACAAGGTTTTGGAGCATTGCGATGACAGAGGTCATGGATCATTTTGATTTCAAGGATCATGGAGCATTATGATGACAAGGGCATGAAGCAATGGGATCCCAAGGTTCATGGAGGATAGTGATGACAATGGTAATGCAGTATTGTGATGACAAGCACATAGAGCATTGTAATGACAAGGTCATGTAGCATTTTGCTGACAAAGGCATGGAGCATTGTGATGACAGGTGTCATGGAGCACTGTGATGACAAGCGTCACAGAGCATTGTGAATACAGGGGTCATGGAGCATTGGGATGAAAAGTGTCATGGAGCATTTTGATGACAGTGGTTATGGAACATTGTGATGTCATGGGTCATGGAACTTTGTAATGATAAGGGGATGTAGCATTGTGATGAGAGGGGTCATGGAACATTGTGATAACAGGGGTGAGGGAGGATTGTGATGACTAGTGATGGAACATTGTGATATCTCTGGTGAGAGAGCCTTTGGATGAGAAGTTCATGGAGTATTGTGATTACAAGGTTTATGGAGCATAGCGATGACAAGGTTGTGGATCATTGTGATGAAAAGCGCATGGCACATTGTGATGACAAGCACATAGAGCATTGTAATGACAAGGTTATGTAGCATTTTGCTGACAAAGGCATGGAGCATTGTGATGACAGGTGTCATGGAGCACTGTGATGACAAGCGTCACGGAGCATTGTGAATACAGGGGTCATGGAGCATTGGAATGACAAGGGCATGGATCATTGTGATGACAAGGGTCATGGAGCATTGGGCTGAAAATGTTCATGGAGTATTGTGATGACAGGGGTAATGGAGCATTGTGATGACTAGGGAATGGAGCATTGTGATGACAAGTGTCCCAGATCATTGTGTTTTCAGGTGTCATTGAGTGTTGTGATGACAGTGATCATGGAGCATTGTGATGATATTGGTCTTGGAGCACTGCGATGAGAAGGTCATGGGGCATTGGGCTGAAAATATTCATGAAGTATTGTGATGATAGGTGTCATGGAGCATTGTGATGACAAGGGAATGGAGCATGGTGATGACAAGGTCCTGGAGCATTGTGATGAGATGACCATGGAGACTTGTCATGACAAGTCTCATGGAGCATTCTGATGAAAAGGGGCATGGAGCATTGTGATTACAGGGTTCTTGGAGCATTGTGATGACAAGGGCATGGAGCATTGAGTGGTGAAGGCCATGGAACATTCTGATGACATGCATCATGGAGCTTTGTGATGAAAAGGGCATGGAGTATTGTGATGACAGGCATCATGGAGCTTTGTGATGACAAGTGTTACGGAACATTGTGATCAAAAGGGTTTGGAGCATTGTGATGACAGAGGTCATGGATCATTTTGATTTCAAGGAGCAGGGAGCATTGTGATGACAAGGGCATGAAGCAATGTGATCCCAAGTTTCATGGAGGATTGTGATGACAATGGTAAAGGAGTATTGTGATGACATGCGCAAAGAGCATTGTAATGACAAGGTCATGTAGCATTTTGCTGACAAAGGCATGGAGCATTGTGATGACAAGTTTCATGGAGCACTGTGATGACAAGCGTCACGGAGCATTGTGAATACAGGGGTCATGGAGCATTGGGATGACAAGGGCATGGATCATTGTGATGACAAGTGTCATGGAGCATTGGGCGGAAAATATTCATGGAGTACTGTGAGGACAGGGGTCATGTAGAATTTTGATTTCATTGTGCTGACAATAGCCGGAAGCATTATTATAATTGGCATGATGCATTGTGATGACAGGGTTCATGGAGCATTGAGATGAAGAGGGGCATGGAGCATTGTGATTACTGGGGTCTTGGAGCATTGTGATGACAAGGGCATAGAAAATTGTGATGGCAGGGGTCATGGAGCATTGTTATGACAGGGGTAATGGAGCATTGTGATGAGAAGTGCATGGCGCATTGTGATTACAAGGTTCATGGAGCATTGTGATGACAAATTTGTGGACCGTTTGGATGAAAAGTACGTGGCACATTGTGATGACAAGGGTCATGGAACATTTTTTTGACAAAGACAGGGAGCATTGTGATGACAAGGGTCACGGAGCATTGTGATGAAAAGTTCATGGAGCATTGTGGTTACAAAGGTAACAGAGCCTTGTGATGACGTGGGTATCGCCCATTGTGATGACAAATGTTATGAAGAATTGTGATGACTGGAGTCATGGAGCATTGTGATGACAGGGGTCATGGAGCATTGTGATGAAAAGGGCATGGAACATTGTGCTGAGAAAGGCATAGAGCATTGTGATGACATGTGTCATGGAGCACTGTGATGACAAGCGTCACGGACCACTGAGATTACAGGGGTCATGGAGCATTAGGATGACAAGGGCATGGATCATTGTGATGACAAGTGTCATGGAGAATTGGGCTGAAAATGTTCCTGGAGTATTGTGATGACAGGTGTCATGGGGCATTGTGATTACAGGGGTCTTGGAGCATTATGATGACAAAGGTCCCAGATCATTAGGTTGTCAGGTGTCATGGAGTGTTGTGATGACAGTGGTCATGGAGCATTGTGATGATATTGTTCATGGAGCATTGTGATGAGAAGGTCATGGAGCATTGGGCTGAAAATGTTCATGGAGTATTGTGATGACAAGGGTCATGGAGAATTGTGATGACAACGGAATGGAGCATGGTGATGACAAGTTCCTGGAGCATTGTGATGAGATGACCATGGAGACTTGTGATGACATGTCTCATGGAGCATTCTGATGATAAGGGGCATGGAGCATTGTGATTACAGGGGTCTTGGAGCATTGTGATGACAAGGGCATGGAACATTGTGAGGAGAAGGCCATGGAACATTCTGATGACATGCGTCATGGAGTTTTGTGATGACAAGAGCATGGAGCATTGTGATTACAGGGGTTTTGGAGCATTGTGATGACAAGGGTCATGGAGCCTTGTGATGACAAGGCCGTGGAACATTGTGATGGCAGGGGTCATGGAGCATTGTTATGACAGAGATAATGGAGCATTGTGATGAGAAGGGCATTGAGCATTGGTCTGAAATGTTTCATGGATTATTGTGATGAGAGTGGGCATGGAGCATTGTGATGACAAGGGCACGGAACACTGTGATACATGGGTCATGGAGGATTGTAATGACAAGGGCATGGAGCATTGTGATGGGAAGGGCATCGAGCATTGTGATGACAAGTGTCATGGTGCTTTGTGATGACAAGTTCATGGAGCCATGTGATGAGAGGGTTCATGGAGCATTGTGATGACAATGACATGGAGCATTGTGATGCCAAAGGCCATGGAGCTTTGTGATGACAATGGTCATGGAGCATTTTGATGACAAGGGTGTGGTGCATTGTGATGAGAAGGGCAGCGAGCATTTTTATGACAGGGTCATGCAGCAATTTGATGAAAAGTGTAATGGAACATTTTGATGACAGGGGTTATGAACATTGTGATGCCAGTGGTCATGGATCTTTGGGATGAAAAGGGTCATGGAGCATTTTGATGACAGGGGTTATGGAACATTGTGATGTCAGGGGTCATGGAACACTGTGCAGATAAGGCGATGTAGCATTGGGATGACAGGGGTCATGGAACATTGTGATAACAGGGGTGAGGGAGGATTGTGATGACTAGTGGTTGAACATTGTGATATCTCATGTGAGAGAGCATTTGGATGAGAAGTTCATGGAGCATTGTGATTACAAGGTTTATGGAGCATAGCGATGACAAGTTTGTGGATCATTTTGATGAAAAGTGCATGGCACATTGTGAAGACAAAGGTCATGGAGCATTGTTGTGACAAAGGCATGGAGCATTGTGATGACAAGGGTCACGGAGCATTGTGATGAAAACTTCATGGAGCATTGTGGTTAAAATAGACACAGAGCCTTGTGATGACGTGGGCATGGACCGTTGTGATGACAAACGTTATGCAGCATTGTGATGACTGGAGTCAGGGGGCATTGTGATGACAGGGGCATGGAGCATTGTGATGACAAGGGCATGGAGCACTGTGATGACATGGGCATGGAGCTTTGGTCTGACAAGTTTCATAGATGATTGTGGTGACAGTGGACATGGTGCATTGTGATGACAAGGGCATGGAGTATTGTGAAGTCAGGTGTCAGGGAGCATTGTGATGACATATGTCATGGTCCATTGCAATGACAATGGCATGGAGCATTGTGATGCCAAATGTAATGGAGGATTGTAATGACAAATATAATGGAGCATTGTGATGACTACAGCTTGGAGCATTATGATGACAAGGGCCAATGAGAATTTTCATGACAATGTCGTGAAGCATTGTGATGACAAGGTCCTGGAGCATTGTGATGAGAAAACCATGGAGCCTTGTGATGACAAGTCTCATGGAGCATACTGATGAAAAGGGGCATGGAGCATTCTGATTACAGGGGTCTTGGAACATTGTGATAACATGGGCATGGAGCATTGTGATGACAAGGGCATGGAGCATTGGTCTAATAAGTTTCATGGATTATTGTGATGACAGTTGGAATGGCGCATTGGGATGACAAGGACATGGAGCATTGTGATGACCAGGTCATGCAGTATTGTGAAAAGAGGTGTCACGGAGCATGGAGATGACATATGCATTGGCTCATTGTGATGACAATGGCATGGAGCATTGTGATGACAAGTGTCATGGAGGATTCTTATGACAAAGGTTATGGAGCATTGTGATCACAATGGCTTGGAGCATAGTGATGACAAGTTTCAGGGAGCATTGTGCTGACAAGTGCATGGAGAATTGTGATGACAAGGGTCATGGATCATTTTGATTTCAAAGAGCATGGAGCATTGTGATGAAAAGGGCATGAAGCAACTCGATCCCAAGGTTCATGGAGGATAGTGATGACAATGGTAATGGAGTATTGTGATGACAAGCGCATAGAGTATTGTAATGAGAAGGTCATGTAGCATTTTGATGACAAAGGCATGGAGCATTGTGATGACAGGTGTCATGGAGCACTGTGATGACAAGCTTCTCGGAGCATTGTGAATACAGCGGTCATGGAGCATTGGGATGACAAGGACATGGATCATTGTGAGGACAAGCGTCATGGAGCATTGGGCTGAAAATATTCATGGAGTATTGTGATGACAGTGGTCATGGAGCATTGTGATGACTAGGGAATGTAGCATTGTGATGACAAGAGTCCCGGATCATTGTGTTGTCAGGTGTCAGGGAGTGTTGTGATGACAGTGGTCATGGAGCATTGTGATGATTTTGGTCTTGGAGCATTGTGATGAGAAGGTCATGGAGCATTGGGCTGTAAATATTCATGGAGTATTGTGATGACAGGGGTCATGGAGCATTGTGATGACAAGGGAATGGAGCATGGTGATGACAAGGTCCTGGAGCATTGTGATGAGAAGACCATGGAGACTTGTGATGACAAGTCTCATGGAGCATTCTGATGAAGAGGGGCATGCAGCATTGTGATTACAGGGGTCTTGGAGCATTGTGATGACAAGGGCATGGAGCACTGTGATGACAGGGTCATGGAGCATGGGTCTGACAAGTTTCATAGATGATTGCGATGACAGTGGACATGGAGCATTGTGATGACAAGGGCATGGAGCATTGGTCTAATAAGTTTCATGGATTATTGTGATGACAGTTGGAATGGCGCATTGTGATGACAAGGTCATGCAATATTGTGAAGAGAGGTGTCAGGGAGCATTGTGATGACATATGTATTGGCCCATTGTGATTCCAATGGCATGGAGAATTGTGATGCCAAGTGTCATGGAGGATTCTGATGACAAAGGTAAGGGAGCATTGTGATGACAATGGCTTGGAGCATAGTGATGACAAGTTTCAGGGAGCATTGTGCTGACAAGTGCATGGAGAATTGTGATGACAAGGGTCATGGAGCATTCTGATGACAAGCTTGTGGAGTATTTTGATGACAATGGCATGGAGCATTGTGATGAAAACGGCATGGGGCTTTGTGATGAAAAATGCATGGAGCCTTTTCGTGTCATGGTTCAAGGAGCATTCTGACTACAAGGGTCCGGGAGCATTGTGATGACAAGTGTATTGAGAATTGTGATGACAAAGGTCATGAAGCATTGTGATGAAAAGGGCATGGAGTATTGTGATGACAGGCATCATGGAGCGTTGTGATGACAAGTGCTATGGAACACTGTGAACACAAGGGTTTAGAGCATTGTGATGACAGTGGTCATGGATCATTTTGATTTCAAGGAGCATGGAAAATTGTGATGACAAGGGCATGAAGCAATGTGATCCCAAGTTTCATGGAGGATTGTGATGACAATGGTAATGGAGTATTTTGATGACAAGCGCATAGAGCATTGTAATGACAAAGTCATGTAGCCTTCTGCTTACAAAGGCATGGAGCATTGTGATGCCAGGGGTCATGGAGCACTGTGATGACAAGCGTCACGGAGCATTGTGAATACAGGGGTCATGTAGCATTGGGATGACAAGGGCATAGATCATTGTGATGACAGGGGTCATGGAGCATTGTGATGACAGAGGTCATGGAGAATTTTGATTTCATTGTGCTGACAATAGCCGGAAGCATTATGATGATTGGCATGATGCATTGTGATGAGAGGGTTCATGGAGCATTGAGATGAAAAGGGGCATGGAGCATTGTGATTACAGGGGATTTGGAGCATTTTGATGACAAGGGCATGGAGCATTGTGTGGAGAAGGACATGGAACATTCTGATGGCATGTGTCATGGAGCTTTGTGATGACAAGGGCATGGAGCATTGTGCTTACAGGAGTCTTGGAGCATTGTGATGACAAGTGTCATGGAGCCTTGTGAAGACAAGGCCGTGGAACATTGTGATGGCAGTGGTAATGGAGCATTGTTATGACAGGGGTAATGGAGCATTGTGATGAGAAGGGAATGGAGCATTGTGATTTCAAGGTTTATGCAGCATTGCGATGACAAATTTGTGGACCGTTGGGATGAAAAGCGTGTCGCACATTGTGATGACAAGGGTCATGGAGCATTTTTGTGACAAAGGCATGGAGCATTGTGATTACAAGTGTCACGGAGCATTGTGATGAAAAGTTCATGGAGAATTGTGTTTACAAAGGTCACAGAGCCTTGTGATGACATGGGTATCGACAATTGTGATGACAAATGCTATGAAGAATTGTGATGACTGGAGTCACGGAGCATTGTGATGACAGGGGTCATGGAGCCCTGTGATGAAAAGGGCATGGAGCATTGTACTGAGAATGGCATACAGCATTGTGATGACATGTTTCATGGAGCACTGTGATGAAAATCGTCACGGAGCATTGTGAATACAGGGGTCATGGAGCATTAGGATGACAAGGGCATGGATCATTGTGATGACAAGGGTCATGGAGCACTGGGCTGAAAATGTTCCTGGAGTATTGTGATGACAGGGGTCATGGAGCATTGTGATGACAATGGAATGGAGCGTGGTGATGACAAGGTCCTGGAGCATTGTGATGAGATGACCAGGGAGACTTGTGATGACAAATTTCATGGAGCATTCTGATGAAATGGGGCATGGAGCATTGTGATTACAGGGGTCTTGGAGCATTGTGATGACAAGGGCATGGAGCATTGTGAGGAGAAGGCCATGGAATATTCTGATTACATGCGTCATGGAGCTTTGTGATGACAAGGGCATGGAGCATTGTGATTAGAGGGGTCTTGGAGCATTGTGATGACAAGAGTTATGGAGCCTTGTGATGACAAGGCCGTGGAACATTGTGATGGCAGGTGTCATGGAGCATTGTTATGATAGAGGTAATGGAGCCTTGTGATGAGAAGGGCATTGAGCATTGGTCTGAAATGTTTCATGGATTGTTGTGATGAGAGTGGGCATGGAGCATTGTGATGACAAGGGCACGGAACACTGTGATACATGGGTCATGGAGGATTGTAATGACAAGGGCATGGAACATTGTGATGACAAGTGTCATGGTGCTTTTTGATGACAAGGGCATGGAGCCATGTGATGAGAGGGTTCATGGAACATTGTGATGACAATGACATGGAGCATTGTGATGCCAAGTGTTATGAAGCTTTGTGATGACAAAGGTCATGGAGCATTTTGATGACAAGGGTGTGGTGCATTGTGATGAGAAGGGCAGGGAGCATTTTGATGACAGGGTCATGCAGCAATTTGATGAAAAGTGTAATGGAACATTTTGGTGACATGTGTTATGGAACATTGTGATGTCAGGGGTCATGGAACATTGTAATGATAAGGGGATGTAGCATTGTGATGACAGGGGTCATGGAACATTGTGATAACAGGGATGAGGGAGGATAGTGATGACTAGTGATGGAACATTGTGATATCTCATGTGAGAGAGCATTTGGATGAGAATTTCATGAAGCATTGTGATTACAAGGTTTATGGAGCATAGCGATGATAAGTTTGTGGATCATTGTGATGAAAAGCACATGGCACATTGTGAGGACAAGGGTCATGGAGCATTGTTCTGACAAAGGCATGGAGCATTGTGATGACAAGGGTCACGGAGCATTGTGCTGAAAAGTTCATGGAGCATTGTGGTTAAAATGGTCACAGAGCCTTGTGATATCGCGGGCATGGACCGTTGTGATGACAAACATCATGAAGCATTGTGATGACTGGAGACACGGGGCATTGTGATGACAGGGGTCATGGAGCATTGTGATGACAAGGGCATGGAGCACTGTGATGACAGGGGCATGGAGCTTTGGTCTGACAAGTTTCATAGATGATTGTGATGACAGTGGACATGGTGCATTGTGATGACAAGGGCATGGAGCATTATGATGAGAAGGTCATGGAGTATTGTGAAGACAGTTGTCAGGGAGCATTGTGATGACATATCTCATGGTCCATTGCGATGACAATGGCATGGAGCATTGTGATGCGAAATGTAATGGAGGATTGTAAAGACAAATATAATGGAGCATTGTGATGACTACGGCTTGGAGCATTATGATGACAAGGGCCATTGAGAATTTTTATGACAATGTCGTGAAGCATTGTGATGACAAGGTCCTGGAGCATTGTGATAAGAAATCCTTGGAGCCTTGAGATGACAAGTCTCATGGAGCATACTGATGAAAAGGGGCATGGAGCATTCTGATTACAGGGGTCTTGGAACATTGTGATAACAAGGGCATGGAACATTGTGATGACAAGTGCATGGAGCATTGGTCTAATAAGTTTCATGGATTATTGTGATGACAGTTGGAATGGCGCATTGTGATGACAAGGGCATGGAGCATTGTGATGACCAGGTCAGGCAGTATTGTGAAAAGAGTTGTCACGGAGCATTGTGATGACATATGTATTAGCCCATTGTGATGACAATGGCATGGAGCATTTTGATGCCAAGTGTCATGGAGGATCCTGATGACAAAGGTAAAGGAGCATTGTGATGACAATGGCTTGGAGCATAGTGATGACAATGTTCAGGGAGCATTGTGCTGACAAGTGCATGGAGAATTGTGATGACAAGGGTCATGGAGCATTCTGATGAAAAGCTTGTGGAGTATTTTGATGACAATGGCATGGAGCATTGTGATGAAAACGGCATGGGGCTTTGTGATGAAAAAGGCAAGGAGCCTTTTCGTGACAGGGTTCAAGGAGCCTTCTGACGACAAGTGTCAGGGAGCATTGTGATGACAAGTGTATTGAGAATTGTGATGACAAAGGTCATGGAGCATTGTGATGAAAAGGGCATGGATTATTGTGATGACAGGGATCATGGAGCACTGTGATGAAAAGTGTTACGGAACATTGTGATCACAAGATTTTGGAGCATTGCGATGACAGAGGTCATGGATCATTTTGATTTCAAGGATCATGGAGCATTATGATGACAAGGGCATGAAGCAATGGGATCCCAAGGTTCATGGAGGATAGTGATGACAATGGTAATGCAGTATTGTGATGACAAGCACATAGAGCATTGTAATGACAAGGTCATGTAGCATTTTGCTGACAAAGGCATGGAGCATTGTGATGACAGGTGTCATGGAGCACTGTGATGACAAGCGTCACAGAGCATTGTGAATACAGGGGTCATGGAGCATTGGGATGAAAAGTGTCATGGAGCATTTTGATGACAGTGGTTATGGAACATTGTGATGTCATGGGTCATGGAACTTTGTAATGATAAGGGGATGTAGCATTGTGATGAGAGGGGTCATGGAACATTGTGATAACAGGGGTGAGGGAGGATTGTGATGACTAGTGATGGAACATTGTGATATCTCTGGTGAGAGAGCCTTTGGATGAGAAGTTCATGGAGTATTGTGATTACAAGGTTTATGGAGCATAGCGATGACAAGGTTGTGGATCATTGTGATGAAAAGCGCATGGCACATTGTGATGACAAGCACATAGAGCATTGTAATGACAAGGTTATGTAGCATTTTGCTGACAAAGGCATGGAGCATTGTGATGACAGGTGTCATGGAGCACTGTGATGACAAGCGTCACGGAGCATTGTGAATACAGGGGTCATGGAGCATTGGAATGACAAGGGCATGGATCATTGTGATGACAAGGGTCATGGAGCATTGGGCTGAAAATGTTCATGGAGTATTGTGATGACAGGGGTAATGGAGCATTGTGATGACTAGGGAATGGAGCATTGTGATGACAAGTGTCCCAGATCATTGTGTTTTCAGGTGTCATTGAGTGTTGTGATGACAGTGATCATGGAGCATTGTGATGATATTGGTCTTGGAGCACTGCGATGAGAAGGTCATGGGGCATTGGGCTGAAAATATTCATGAAGTATTGTGATGATAGGTGTCATGGAGCATTGTGATGACAAGGGAATGGAGCATGGTGATGACAAGGTCCTGGAGCATTGTGATGAGATGACCATGGAGACTTGTCATGACAAGTCTCATGGAGCATTCTGATGAAAAGGGGCATGGAGCATTGTGATTACAGGGTTCTTGGAGCATTGTGATGACAAGGGCATGGAGCATTGAGTGGTGAAGGCCATGGAACATTCTGATGACATGCATCATGGAGCTTTGTGATGAAAAGGGCATGGAGTATTGTGATGACAGGCATCATGGAGCTTTGTGATGACAAGTGTTACGGAACATTGTGATCAAAAGGGTTTGGAGCATTGTGATGACAGAGGTCATGGATCATTTTGATTTCAAGGAGCAGGGAGCATTGTGATGACAAGGGCATGAAGCAATGTGATCCCAAGTTTCATGGAGGATTGTGATGACAATGGTAAAGGAGTATTGTGATGACATGCGCAAAGAGCATTGTAATGACAAGGTCATGTAGCATTTTGCTGACAAAGGCATGGAGCATTGTGATGACAAGTTTCATGGAGCACTGTGATGACAAGCGTCACGGAGCATTGTGAATACAGGGGTCATGGAGCATTGGGATGACAAGGGCATGGATCATTGTGATGACAAGTGTCATGGAGCATTGGGCGGAAAATATTCATGGAGTACTGTGAGGACAGGGGTCATGTAGAATTTTGATTTCATTGTGCTGACAATAGCCGGAAGCATTATTATAATTGGCATGATGCATTGTGATGACAGGGTTCATGGAGCATTGAGATGAAGAGGGGCATGGAGCATTGTGATTACTGGGGTCTTGGAGCATTGTGATGACAAGGGCATAGAAAATTGTGATGGCAGGGTTCATGGAGCATTGTTATGACAGGGGTAATGGAGCATTGTGATGAGAAGTGCATGGCGCATTGTGATTACAAGGTTCATGGAGCATTGTGATGACAAATTTGTGGACCGTTTGGATGAAAAGTACGTGGCACATTGTGATGACAAGGGTCATGGAACATTTTTTTGACAAAGACAGGGAGCATTGTGATGACAAGGGTCACGGAGCATTGTGATGAAAAGTTCATGGAGCATTGTGGTTACAAAGGTAACAGAGCCTTGTGATGACGTGGGTATCGCCCATTGTGATGACAAATGTTATGAAGAATTGTGATGACTGGAGTCATGGAGCATTGTGATGACAGGGGTCATGGAGCATTGTGATGAAAAGGGCATGGAACATTGTGCTGAGAAAGGCATAGAGCATTGTGATGACATGTGTCATGGAGCACTGTGATGACAAGCGTCACGGACCACTGAGATTACAGGGGTCATGGAGCATTAGGATGACAAGGGCATGGATCATTGTGATGACAAGTGTCATGGAGAATTGGGCTGAAAATGTTCCTGGAGTATTGTGATGACAGGTGTCATGGGGCATTGTGATTACAGGGGTCTTGGAGCATTATGATGACAAAGGTCCCAGATCATTAGGTTGTCAGGTGTCATGGAGTGTTGTGATGACAGTGGTCATGGAGCATTGTGATGATATTGTTCATGGAGCATTGTGATGAGAAGGTCATGGAGCATTGGGCTGAAAATGTTCATGGAGTATTGTGATGACAAGGGTCATGGAGAATTGTGATGACAACGGAATGGAGCATGGTGATGACAAGTTCCTGGAGCATTGTGATGAGATGACCATGGAGACTTGTGATGACATGTCTCATGGAGCATTCTGATGATAAGGGGCATGGAGCATTGTGATTACAGGGGTCTTGGAGCATTGTGATGACAAGGGCATGGAGCATTGTGAGGAGAAGGCCATGGAACATTCTGATGACATGCGTCATGGAGTTTTGTGATGACAAGAGCATGGAGCATTGTGATTACAGGGGTTTTGGAGCATTGTGATGACAAGGGTCATGGAGCCTTGTGATGACAAGGCCGTGGAACATTGTGATGGCAGGGGTCATGGAGCATTGTTATGACAGAGATAATGGAGCATTGTGATGAGAAGGGCATTGAGCATTGGTCTGAAATGTTTCATGGATTATTGTGATGAGAGTGGGCATGGAGCATTGTGATGACAAGGGCACGGAACACTGTGATACATGGGTCATGGAGGATTGTAATGACAAGGGCATGGAGCATTGTGATGGGAAGGGCATCGAGCATTGTGATGACAAGTGTCATGGTGCTTTGTGATGACAAGTTCATGGAGCCATGTGATGAGAGGGTTCATGGAGCATTGTGATGACAATGACATGGAGCATTGTGATGCCAAAGGCCATGGAGCTTTGTGATGACAATGGTCATGGAGCATTTTGATGACAAGGGTGTGGTGCATTGTGATGAGAAGGGCAGCGAGCATTTTTATGACAGGGTCATGCAGCAATTTGATGAAAAGTGTAATGGAACATTTTGATGACAGGGGTTATGAACATTGTGATGCCAGTGGTCATGGATCTTTGGGATGAAAAGGGTCATGGAGCATTTTGATGACAGGGGTTATGGAACATTGTGATGTCAGGGGTCATGGAACACTGTGCAGATAAGGCGATGTAGCATTGGGATGACAGGGGTCATGGAACATTGTGATAACAGGGGTGAGGGAGGATTGTGATGACTAGTGGTTGAACATTGTGATATCTCATGTGAGAGAGCATTTGGATGAGAAGTTCATGGAGCATTGTGATTACAAGGTTTATGGAGCATAGCGATGACAAGTTTGTGGATCATTTTGATGAAAAGTGCATGGCACATTGTGAAGACAAAGGTCATGGAGCATTGTTGTGACAAAGGCATGGAGCATTGTGATGACAAGGGTCACGGAGCATTGTGATGAAAACTTCATGGAGCATTGTGGTTAAAATAGACACAGAGCCTTGTGATGACGTGGGCATGGACCGTTGTGATGACAAACGTTATGCAGCATTGTGATGACTGGAGTCAGGGGGCATTGTGATGACAGGGGCATGGAGCATTGTGATGACAAGGGCATGGAGCACTGTGATGACATGGGCATGGAGCTTTGGTCTGACAAGTTTCATAGATGATTGTGGTGACAGTGGACATGGTGCATTGTGATGACAAGGGCATGGAGTATTGTGAAGTCAGGTGTCAGGGAGCATTGTGATGACATATGTCATGGTCCATTGCAATGACAATGGCATGGAGCATTGTGATGCCAAATGTAATGGAGGATTGTAATGACAAATATAATGGAGCATTGTGATGACTACAGCTTGGAGCATTATGATGACAAGGGCCAATGAGAATTTTCATGACAATGTCGTGAAGCATTGTGATGACAAGGTCCTGGAGCATTGTGATGAGAAAACCATGGAGCCTTGTGATGACAAGTCTCATGGAGCATACTGATGAAAAGGGGCATGGAGCATTCTGATTACAGGGGTCTTGGAACATTGTGATAACATGGGCATGGAGCATTGTGATGACAAGGGCATGGAGCATTGGTCTAATAAGTTTCATGGATTATTGTGATGACAGTTGGAATGGCGCATTGGGATGACAAGGGCATGGAGCATTGTGATGACCAGGTCATGCAGTATTGTGAAAAGAGGTGTCACGGAGCATGGAGATGACATATGCATTGGCTCATTGTGATGACAATGGCATGGAGCATTGTGATGACAAGTGTCATGGAGGATTCTTATGACAAAGGTTATGGAGCATTGTGATCACAATGGCTTGGAGCATAGTGATGACAAGTTTCAGGGAGCATTGTGCTGACAAGTGCATGGAGAATTGTGATGACAAGGGTCATGGATCATTTTGATTTCAAAGAGCATGGAGCATTGTGATGAAAAGGGCATGAAGCAACTCGATCCCAAGGTTCATGGAGGATAGTGATGACAATGGTAATGGAGTATTGTGATGACAAGCGCATAGAGTATTGTAATGAGAAGGTCATGTAGCATTTTGATGACAAAGGCATGGAGCATTGTGATGACAGGTGTCATGGAGCACTGTGATGACAAGCTTCTCGGAGCATTGTGAATACAGCGGTCATGGAGCATTGGGATGACAAGGACATGGATCATTGTGAGGACAAGCGTCATGGAGCATTGGGCTGAAAATATTCATGGAGTATTGTGATGACAGTGGTCATGGAGCATTGTGATGACTAGGGAATGTAGCATTGTGATGACAAGAGTCCCGGATCATTGTGTTGTCAGGTGTCAGGGAGTGTTGTGATGACAGTGGTCATGGAGCATTGTGATGATTTTGGTCTTGGAGCATTGTGATGAGAAGGTCATGGAGCATTGGGCTGTAAATATTCATGGAGTATTGTGATGACAGGGGTCATGGAGCATTGTGATGACAAGGGAATGGAGCATGGTGATGACAAGGTCCTGGAGCATTGTGATGAGAAGACCATGGAGACTTGTGATGACAAGTCTCATGGAGCATTCTGATGAAGAGGGGCATGCAGCATTGTGATTACAGGGGTCTTGGAGCATTGTGATGACAAGGGCATGGAGCACTGTGATGACAGGGTCATGGAGCATGGGTCTGACAAGTTTCATAGATGATTGCGATGACAGTGGACATGGAGCATTGTGATGACAAGGGCATGGAGCATTGGTCTAATAAGTTTCATGGATTATTGTGATGACAGTTGAAATGGCGCATTGTGATGACAAGGTCATGCAATATTGTGAAGAGAGGTGTCAGGGAGCATTGTGATGACATATGTATTGGCCCATTGTGATTCCAATGGCATGGAGAATTGTGATGCCAAGTGTCATGGAGGATTCTGATGACAAAGGTAAGGGAGCATTGTGATGACAATGGCTTGGAGCATAGTGATGACAAGTTTCAGGGAGCATTGTGGTGACAAGTGCATGGAGAATTGTGATGACAAGGGTCATGGAGCATTCTGATGACAAGCTTGTGGAGTATTTTGATGACAATGGCATGGAGCATTGTGATGAAAACGGCATGGGGCTTTGTGATGAAAAATGCATGGAGCCTTTTCGTGTCATGGTTCAAGGAGCATTCTGACTACAAGGGTCCGGGAGCATTGTGATGACAAGTGTATTGAGAATTGTGATGACAAAGGTCATGAAGCATTGTGATGAAAAGGGCATGGAGTATTGTGATGACAGGCATCATGGAGCGTTGTGATGACAAGTGCTATGGAACACTGTGATCACAAGGGTTTAGAGCATTGTGATGACAGTGGTCATGGATCATTTTGATTTCAAGGAGCATGGAAAATTGTGATGACAAGGGCATGAAGCAATGTGATCCCAAGTTTCATGGAGGATTGTGATGACAATGGTAATGGAGTATTTTGATGACAAGCGCATAGAGCATTGTAATGACAAAGTCATGTAGCCTTCTGCTTACAAAGGCATGGAGCATTGTGATGCCAGGGGTCATGGAGCACTGTGATGACAAGCGTCACGGAGCATTGTGAATACAGGGGTCATGTAGCATTGGGATGACAAGGGCATAGATCATTGTGATGACAGGGGTCATGGAGCATTGTGATGACAGAGGTCATGGAGAATTTTGATTTCATTGTGCTGACAATAGCCGGAAGCATTATGATGATTGGCATGATGCATTGTGATGAGAGGGTTCATGGAGCATTGAGATGAAAAGGGGCATGGAGCATTGTGATTACAGGGGATTTGGAGCATTTTGATGACAAGGGCATGGAGCATTGTGTGGAGAAGGACATGGAACATTCTGATGGCATGTGTCATGGAGCTTTGTGATGACAAGGGCATGGAGCATTGTGCTTACAGGAGTCTTGGAGCATTGTGATGACAAGTGTCATGGAGCCTTGTGAAGACAAGGCCGTGGAACATTGTGATGGCAGTGGTAATGGAGCATTGTTATGACAGGGGTAATGGAGCATTGTGATGAGAAGGGAATGGAGCATTGTGATTTCAAGGTTTATGCAGCATTGCGATGACAAATTTGTGGACCGTTGGGATGAAAAGCGTGTCGCACATTGTGATGACAAGGGTCATGGAGCATTTTTGTGACAAAGGCATGGAGCATTGTGATTACAAGTGTCACGGAGCATTGTGATGAAAAGTTCATGGAGAATTGTGTTTACAAAGGTCACAGAGCCTTGTGATGACATGGGTATCGACAATTGTGATGACAAATGCTATGAAGAATTGTGATGACTGGAGTCACGGAGCATTGTGATGACAGGGGTCATGGAGCCCTGTGATGAAAAGGGCATGGAGCATTGTACTGAGAATGGCATACAGCATTGTGATGACATGTTTCATGGAGCACTGTGATGAAAATCGTCACGGAGCATTGTGAATACAGGGGTCATGGAGCATTAGGATGACAAGGGCATGGATCATTGTGATGACAAGGGTCATGGAGCACTGGGCTGAAAATGTTCCTGGAGTATTGTGATGACAGGGGTCATGGAGCATTGTGATGACAATGGAATGGAGCGTGGTGATGACAAGGTCCTGGAGCATTGTGATGAGATGACCAGGGAGACTTGTGATGACAAATTTCATGGAGCATTCTGATGAAATGGGGCATGGAGCATTGTGATTACAGGGGTCTTGGAGCATTGTGATGACAAGGGCATGGAGCATTGTGAGGAGAAGGCCATGGAATATTCTGATTACATGCGTCATGGAGCTTTGTGATGACAAGGGCATGGAGCATTGTGATTAGAGGGGTCTTGGAGCATTGTGATGACAAGAGTTATGGAGCCTTGTGATGACAAGGCCGTGGAACATTGTGATGGCAGGTGTCATGGAGCATTGTTATGATAGAGGTAATGGAGCCTTGTGATGAGAAGGGCATTGAGCATTGGTCTGAAATGTTTCATGGATTGTTGTGATGAGAGTGGGCATGGAGCATTGTGATGACAAGGGCACGGAACACTGTGATACATGGGTCATGGAGGATTGTAATGACAAGGGCATGGAACATTGTGATGACAAGTGTCATGGTGCTTTTTGATGACAAGGGCATGGAGCCATGTGATGAGAGGGTTCATGGAACATTGTGATGACAATGACATGGAGCATTGTGATGCCAAGTGTTATGAAGCTTTGTGATGACAAAGGTCATGGAGCATTTTGATGACAAGGGTGTGGTGCATTGTGATGAGAAGGGCAGGGAGCATTTTGATGACAGGGTCATGCAGCAATTTGATGAAAAGTGTAATGGAACATTTTGGTGACATGTGTTATGGAACATTGTGATGTCAGGGGTCATGGAACATTGTAATGATAAGGGGATGTAGCATTGTGATGACAGGGGTCATGGAACATTGTGATAACAGGGATGAGGGAGGATAGTGATGACTAGTGATGGAACATTGTGATATCTCATGTGAGAGAGCATTTGGATGAGAATTTCATGAAGCATTGTGATTACAAGGTTTATGGAGCATAGCGATGATAAGTTTGTGGATCATTGTGATGAAAAGCACATGGCACATTGTGAGGACAAGGGTCATGGAGCATTGTTCTGACAAAGGCATGGAGCATTGTGATGACAAGGGTCACGGAGCATTGTGCTGAAAAGTTCATGGAGCATTGTGGTTAAAATGGTCACAGAGCCTTGTGATATCGCGGGCATGGACCGTTGTGATGACAAACATCATGAAGCATTGTGATGACTGGAGACACGGGGCATTGTGATGACAGGGGTCATGGAGCATTGTGATGACAAGGGCATGGAGCACTGTGATGACAGGGGCATGGAGCTTTGGTCTGACAAGTTTCATAGATGATTGTGATGACAGTGGACATGGTGCATTGTGATGACAAGGGCATGGAGCATTATGATGAGAAGGTCATGGAGTATTGTGAAGACAGTTGTCAGGGAGCATTGTGATGACATATCTCATGGTCCATTGCGATGACAATGGCATGGAGCATTGTGATGCGAAATGTAATGGAGGATTGTAAAGACAAATATAATGGAGCATTGTGATGACTACGGCTTGGAGCATTATGATGACAAGGGCCATTGAGAATTTTTATGACAATGTCGTGAAGCATTGTGATGACAAGGTCCTGGAGCATTGTGATAAGAAATCCTTGGAGCCTTGAGATGACAAGTCTCATGGAGCATACTGATGAAAAGGGGCATGGAGCATTCTGATTACAGGGGTCTTGGAACATTGTGATAACAAGGGCATGGAACATTGTGATGACAAGTGCATGGAGCATTGGTCTAATAAGTTTCATGGATTATTGTGATGACAGTTGGAATGGCGCATTGTGATGACAAGGGCATGGAGCATTGTGATGACCAGGTCAGGCAGTATTGTGAAAAGAGTTGTCACGGAGCATTGTGATGACATATGTATTAGCCCATTGTGATGACAATGGCATGGAGCATTTTGATGCCAAGTGTCATGGAGGATCCTGATGACAAAGGTAAAGGAGCATTGTGATGACAATGGCTTGGAGCATAGTGATGACAATGTTCAGGGAGCATTGTGCTGACAAGTGCATGGAGAATTGTGATGACAAGGGTCATGGAGCATTCTGATGAAAAGCTTGTGGAGTATTTTGATGACAATGGCATGGAGCATTGTGATGAAAACGGCATGGGGCTTTGTGATGAAAAAGGCAAGGAGCCTTTTCGTGACAGGGTTCAAGGAGCCTTCTGACGACAAGTGTCAGGGAGCATTGTGATGACAAGTGTATTGAGAATTGTGATGACAAAGGTCATGGAGCATTGTGATGAAAAGGGCATGGATTATTGTGATGACAGGGATCATGGAGCATTGTGATGAAAAGTGTTACGGAACATTGTGATCACAAGATTTTGGAGCATTGCGATGACAGAGGTCATGGATCATTTTGATTTCAAGGATCATGGAGCATTATGATGACAAGGGCATGAAGCAATGGGATCCCAAGGTTCATGGAGGATAGTGATGACAATGGTAATGCAGTATTGTGATGACAAGCACATAGAGCATTGTAATGACAAGGTCATGTAGCATTTTGCTGACAAAGGCATGGAGCATTGTGATGACAGGTGTCATGGAGCACTGTGATGACAAGCGTCACAGAGCATTGTGAATACAGGGGTCATGGAGCATTGGGATGAAAAGTGTCATGGAGCATTTTGATGACAGTGGTTATGGAACATTGTGATGTCATGGGTCATGGAACTTTGTAATGATAAGGGGATGTAGCATTGTGATGAGAGGGGTCATGGAACATTGTGATAACAGGGGTGAGGGAGGATTGTGATGACTAGTGATGGAACATTGTGATATCTCTGGTGAGAGAGCCTTTGGATGAGAAGTTCATGGAGTATTGTGATTACAAGGTTTATGGAGCATAGCGATGACAAGGTTGTGGATCATTGTGATGAAAAGCGCATGGCACATTGTGATGACAAGCACATAGAGCATTGTAATGACAAGGTTATGTAGCATTTTGCTGACAAAGGCATGGAGCATTGTGATGACAGGTGTCATGGAGCACTGTGATGACAAGCGTCACGGAGCATTGTGAATACAGGGGTCATGGAGCATTGGAATGACAAGGGCATGGATCATTGTGATGACAAGGGTCATGGAGCATTGGGCTGAAAATGTTCATGGAGTATTGTGATGACAGGGGTAATGGAGCATTGTGATGACTAGGGAATGGAGCATTGTGATGACAAGTGTCCCAGATCATTGTGTTTTCAGGTGTCATTGAGTGTTGTGATGACAGTGATCATGGAGCATTGTGATGATATTGGTCTTGGAGCACTGCGATGAGAAGGTCATGGGGCATTGGGCTGAAAATATTCATGAAGTATTGTGATGATAGGTGTCATGGAGCATTGTGATGACAAGGGAATGGAGCATGGTGATGACAAGGTCCTGGAGCATTGTGATGAGATGACCATGGAGACTTGTCATGACAAGTCTCATGGAGCATTCTGATGAAAAGGGGCATGGAGCATTGTGATTACAGGGTTCTTGGAGCATTGTGATGACAAGGGCATGGAGCATTGAGTGGTGAAGGCCATGGAACATTCTGATGACATGCATCATGGAGCTTTGTGATGAAAAGGGCATGGAGTATTGTGATGACAGGCATCATGGAGCTTTGTGATGACAAGTGTTACGGAACATTGTGATCAAAAGGGTTTGGAGCATTGTGATGACAGAGGTCATGGATCATTTTGATTTCAAGGAGCAGGGAGCATTGTGATGACAAGGGCATGAAGCAATGTGATCCCAAGTTTCATGGAGGATTGTGATGACAATGGTAAAGGAGTATTGTGATGACATGCGCAAAGAGCATTGTAATGACAAGGTCATGTAGCATTTTGCTGACAAAGGCATGGAGCATTGTGATGACAAGTTTCATGGAGCACTGTGATGACAAGCGTCACGGAGCATTGTGAATACAGGGGTCATGGAGCATTGGGATGACAAGGGCATGGATCATTGTGATGACAAGTGTCATGGAGCATTGGGCGGAAAATATTCATGGAGTACTGTGAGGACAGGGGTCATGTAGAATTTTGATTTCATTGTGCTGACAATAGCCGGAAGCATTATTATAATTGGCATGATGCATTGTGATGACAGGGTTCATGGAGCATTGAGATGAAGAGGGGCATGGAGCATTGTGATTACTGGGGTCTTGGAGCATTGTGATGACAAGGGCATAGAAAATTGTGATGGCAGGGGTCATGGAGCATTGTTATGACAGGGGTAATGGAGCATTGTGATGAGAAGTGCATGGCGCATTGTGATTACAAGGTTCATGGAGCATTGTGATGACAAATTTGTGGACCGTTTGGATGAAAAGTACGTGGCACATTGTGATGACAAGGGTCATGGAACATTTTTTTGACAAAGACAGGGAGCATTGTGATGACAAGGGTCACGGAGCATTGTGATGAAAAGTTCATGGAGCATTGTGGTTACAAAGGTAACAGAGCCTTGTGATGACGTGGGTATCGCCCATTGTGATGACAAATGTTATGAAGAATTGTGATGACTGGAGTCATGGAGCATTGTGATGACAGGGGTCATGGAGCATTGTGATGAAAAGGGCATGGAACATTGTGCTGAGAAAGGCATAGAGCATTGTGATGACATGTGTCATGGAGCACTGTGATGACAAGCGTCACGGACCACTGAGATTACAGGGGTCATGGAGCATTAGGATGACAAGGGCATGGATCATTGTGATGACAAGTGTCATGGAGAATTGGGCTGAAAATGTTCCTGGAGTATTGTGATGACAGGTGTCATGGGGCATTGTGATTACAGGGGTCTTGGAGCATTATGATGACAAAGGTCCCAGATCATTAGGTTGTCAGGTGTCATGGAGTGTTGTGATGACAGTGGTCATGGAGCATTGTGATGATATTGTTCATGGAGCATTGTGATGAGAAGGTCATGGAGCATTGGGCTGAAAATGTTCATGGAGTATTGTGATGACAAGGGTCATGGAGAATTGTGATGACAACGGAATGGAGCATGGTGATGACAAGTTCCTGGAGCATTGTGATGAGATGACCATGGAGACTTGTGATGACATGTCTCATGGAGCATTCTGATGATAAGGGGCATGGAGCATTGTGATTACAGGGGTCTTGGAGCATTGTGATGACAAGGGCATGGAGCATTGTGAGGAGAAGGCCATGGAACATTCTGATGACATGCGTCATGGAGTTTTGTGATGACAAGAGCATGGAGCATTGTGATTACAGGGGTTTTGGAGCATTGTGATGACAAGGGTCATGGAGCCTTGTGATGACAAGGCCGTGGAACATTGTGATGGCAGGGGTCATGGAGCATTGTTATGACAGAGATAATGGAGCATTGTGATGAGAAGGGCATTGAGCATTGGTCTGAAATGTTTCATGGATTATTGTGATGAGAGTGGGCATGGAGCATTGTGATGACAAGGGCACGGAACACTGTGATACATGGGTCATGGAGGATTGTAATGACAAGGGCATGGAGCATTGTGATGGGAAGGGCATCGAGCATTGTGATGACAAGTGTCATGGTGCTTTGTGATGACAAGTTCATGGAGCCATGTGATGAGAGGGTTCATGGAGCATTGTGATGACAATGACATGGAGCATTGTGATGCCAAAGGCCATGGAGCTTTGTGATGACAATGGTCATGGAGCATTTTGATGACAAGGGTGTGGTGCATTGTGATGAGAAGGGCAGCGAGCATTTTTATGACAGGGTCATGCAGCAATTTGATGAAAAGTGTAATGGAACATTTTGATGACAGGGGTTATGAACATTGTGATGCCAGTGGTCATGGATCTTTGGGATGAAAAGGGTCATGGAGCATTTTGATGACAGGGGTTATGGAACATTGTGATGTCAGGGGTCATGGAACATTGTGCAGATAAGGGGATGTAGCATTGGGATGACAGGGGTCATGGAACATTGTGATAACAGGGGTGAGGGAGGATTGTGATGACTAGCGGTTGAACATTGTGATATCTCATGTGAGAGAGCATTTGGATGAGAAGTTCATGGAGCATTGTGATTACAAGGTTTATGGAGCATAGCGATGACAAGTTTGTGAATCATTTTGATGAAAAGTGCATGGCACATTGTGAAGACAAAGGTCATGGAGCATTGTTGTGACAAAGGCATGGAGCATTGTGATGACAAGGGTCACGGAGCATTGTGATGAAAACTTCATGGAGCATTGTGGTTAAAATAGACACAGAGCCTTGTGATGACGTGGGCATGGACCGTTGTGATGACAAACGTTATGAAGCATTGTGATGACTGGAGTCAGGGGGCATTGTGATGACAGGGGTCATGGAGCATTGTGATGACAAGGGGATGGAGCACTGTGATGACAGGGGCATGGAGCATTGGTCTGACAAGTTTCATAGATGATTGTGGTGACAGTGGACATGGTGCATTGTGATGACAAGGGCATGGAGCATTGTGATGACAAGGGCATGGAGTATTGTGAAGTCAGGTGTCAGGGAGCATTGTGATGACATATGTCATGGTCCATTGCAATGACAATGGCATGGAGCATTGTGATGCCAAATGTAATGGAGGATTGTAATGACAAATATAATGGAGCATTGTGATGACTACAGCTTGGAGCATTATGATGACAAGGGCCAATGAGAATTTTCATGACAATGTCGTGAAGCATTGTGATGACAAGGTCCTGGAGCATTGTGATGAGAAAACCATGGAGCCTTGTGATGACAAGTCTCATGGAGCATACTGATGAAAAGGGGCATGGAGCATTCTGATTACAGGGGTCTTGGAACATTGTGATAACATGGGCATGGAGCATTGTGATGACAAGGGCATGGAGCATTGGTCTAATAAGTTTCATGGATTATTGTGATGACAGTTGGAATGGCGCATTGGGATGATAAGGGCATGGAGCATTGTGATGACCAGGTCATGCAGTATTGTGAAAAGAGGTGTCACGGAGAATGGAGATGACATATGCATTGGCTCATTGTGATGACAATGGCATGGAGCATTGTGATGACAAGTGTCATGGAGGATTCTTATGACAAAGGTTATGGAGCATTGTGATCACAATGGCTTGGAGCATAGTGATGACAAGTTTCAGGGAGCATTGTGCTGACAAGTGCATGGAGAATTGTGATGACAAGGGTCATGGATCATTTTGATTTCAAAGAGCATGGAGCATTGTGATGAAAAGGGCATGAAGCAACTCGATCCCAAGGTTCATGGAGGATAGTGATGACAATGGTAATGGAGTATTGTGATGACAAGCGCATAGAGTATTGTAATGAGAAGGTCATGTAGCATTTTGATGACAAAGGCATGGAGCATTGTGATGACAGGTGTCATGGAGCACTGTGATGACAAGCTTCTCGGAGCATTGTGAATACAGCGGTCATGGAGCATTGGGATGACAAGGACATGGATCATTGTGATGACAAGCGTCATGGAGCATTGGGCTGAAAATATTCATGGAGTATTGTGATGACAGTGGTCATGGAGCATTGTGATGACTAGGGAATGTAGCATTGTGATGACAAGAGTCCCGGATCATTGTGTTGTCAGGTGTCAGGGAGTGTTGTGATGACAGTGGTCATGGAGCATTGTGATGATTTTGGTCTTGGAGCATTGTGATGAGAAGGTCATGGAGCATTGGGCTGTAAATATTCATGGAGTATTGTGATGACAGGGGTCATGGAGCATTGTGATGACAAGGGAATGGAGCATGGTGATGACAAGGTCCTGGAGCATTGTGAGGAGAAGACCATGGAGACTTGTGATGACAAGTCTCATGGAGCATTCTGATGAAGAGGGGCATGCAGCATTGTGATTACAGGGGTCTTGGAGCATTGTGATGACAAGGGCATGGAGCACTGTGATGACAGGGTCATGGAGCATGGGTCTGACAAGTTTCATAGATGATTGCGATGACAGTGGACATGGAGCATTGTGATGACAAGGGCATGGAGCATTGGTCTAATAAGTTTCATGGATTATTGTGATGACAGTTGGAATGGCGCATTGTGATGACCAGGTCATGCAATATTGTGAAGAGAGGTGTCAGGGAGCATTGTGATGACATATGTATTGGCCCATTGTGATTCCAATGGCATGGAGAATTGTGATGCCAAGTGTCATGGAGGATTCTGATGACAAAGGTAATGGAGCATTGTGATGACAATGGCTTGGAGCATAGTGATGACAAGTTTCAGGGAGCATTGTGCTGACAAGTGCATGGAGAATTGTGATGACAAGGGTCATGGAGCATTCTGATGACAAGCTTGTGGAGTATTTTGATGACAATTGCATGGAGCATTGTGATGAAAACGGCATGGGGCTTTGTGATGAAAAATGCATGGAGCCTTTTCGTGTCATGGTTCAAGGAGCATTCTGACTACAAGGGTCCGGGAGCATTGTGATGACAAGTGTATTGAGAATTGTGATGACAAAGGTCATGAAGCATTGTGATGAAAAGGGCATGGAGTATTGTGATGACAGGCATCATGGAGCGTTGTGATGACAAGTGCTATGGAACACTGTGATCACAAGGGTTTAGAGCATTGTGATGACAGTGGTCATGGATCATTTTGATTTCAAGGAGCATGGAAAATTGTGATGACAAGGGCATGAAGCAATGTGATCCCAAGTTTCATGGAGGATTGTGATGACAATGGTAATGGAGTATTTTGATGACAAGCGCATAGAGCATTGTAATGACAAAGTCATGTAGCCTTCTGCTTACAAAGGCATGGAGCATTGTGATGCCAGGGGTCATGGAGCACTGTGATGACAAGCGTCACGGAACATTGTGAATACAGGGGTCATGTAGCATTGGGATGACAAGGGCATAGATCATTGTGATGACAGGGGTCATGGAGCATTGTGATGACAGAGGTCATGGAGAATTTTGATTTCATTGTGCTGACAATAGCCGGAAGCATTATGATGATTGGCATGATGCATTGTGATGAGAGGGTTCATGGAGCATTGAGATGAAAAGGGGCATGGAGCATTGTGATTACAGGGGATTTGGAGCATTTTGATGACAAGGGCATGGAGCATTGTGTGGAGAAGGACATGGAACATTCTGATGGCATGTGTCATGGAGCTTTGTGATGACAAGGGCATGGAGCATTGTGCTTCCAGGAGTCTTGGAGCATTGTGATGACAAGTGTCATGGAGCCTTGTGAAGACAAGGCCGTGGAACATTGTGATGGCAGTGGTAATGGAGCATTGTTATGACAGGGGTAATGGAGCATTGTGATGAGAAGGGAATGGAACATTGTGATTTCAAGGTTTATGGAGCATTGCGATGACAAATTTGTGGACCGTTGGGATGAAAAGCGTGTCGCACATTGTGATGACAAGGGTCATGGAGCATTTTTGTGACAAAGGCATGGAGCATTGTGATTACAAGTGTCACGGAGCATTGTGATGAAAAGTTCATGGAGAATTGTGTTTACAAAGGTCACAGAACCTTGTGATGACATGGGTATCGACAATTGTGATGACAAATGCTATGAAGAATTGTGATGACTGGAGTCACGGAGCATTGTGATGACAGGGGTCATGGAGCCCTGTGATGAAAAGGGCATGGAGCATTGTACTGAGAATGGCATACAGCATTGTGATGACATGTGTCATGGAGCACTGTGATGAAAATCGTCACGAAGCATTGTGAATACAGGGGTCATGGAGCATTAGGATGACAAGGGCATGGATCATTGTGATGACAAGGGTCATGGAGCACTGCGCTGAAAATGTTCCTGGAGTATTGTGATGACAGGGGTCATGGAGCATTGTGATGACAATGGAATGGAGCGTGGTGATGACAAGGTCCTGGAGCATTGTGATGAGATGACCAGGGAGACTTGTGATGACAAATTTCATGGAGCATTCTGATGAAATGGGGCATGGAGCATTGTGATTACAGGGGTCTTGGAGCATTGTGATGACAAGGGCATGGAGCATTGTGAGGAGAAGGCCATGGAATATTCTGATTACATGCGTCATGGAGCTTTGTGATGACAAGGGCATGGAGCATTGTGATTAGAGGGGTCTTGGAGCATTGTGATGACAAGAGTTATGGAGCCTTGTGATGACAAGGCCGTGGAACATTGTGATGGCAGGTGTCATGGAGCATTGTTATGATAGAGGTAATGGAGCCTTGTGATGAGAAGGGCATTGAGCATTGGTCTGAAATGTTTCATGGATTGTTGTGATGAGAGTGGGCATGGAGCATTGTGATGACAAGGGCACGGAACACTGTGATACATGGGTCATGGAGGATTGTAATGACAAGGGCATGGAGCATTGTGATGACAAGTGTCATGGTGCTTTTTGATGACAAGGGCATGGAGCCATGTGATGAGAGGGTTCATGGAGCATTGTGATGACAATGACATGGAGCAATGTGATGCCAAGTGTTATGAAGCTTTGTGATGACAAAGGTCATGGAGCATTTTGATGACAAGGGTGTGGTGCATTGTGATGAGAAGGGCAGGGAGCATTTTGATGACAGGGTCATGCAGCAATTTGATGAAAAGTGTAATGGAACATTTTGGTGACATGTGTTTTGGAACATTGTGATGTCAGGGGTCATGGAACATTGTAATGATAAGAGGATGTAGCATTGTGATGACAGGGGTCATGGAACATTGTGATAACAGGGATGAGGGAGGATAGTGATGACTAGTGATGGAACATTGTGATATCTCATGTGAGAGAGCATTTGGATGAGAATTTCATGAAGCATTGTGATTACAAGGTTTATGGAGCATAGCGATGATAAGTTTGTGGATCATTGTGATGAAAAGCACATGGCACATTGTGAGGACAAGGGTCATGGAGCATTGTTCTGACAAAGGCATGGAGCATTGTGATGACAAGGGTCACGGAGCATTGTGCTGAAAAGTTCATGGAGCATTGTGGTTAAAATGGTCACAGAGCCTTGTGATATCGCGGGCATGGACCGTTGTGATGACAAACATCATGAAGCATTGTGATGACTGGAGACACGGGGCATTGTGATGACAGGGGTCATGGAGCATTGTGATGACAAGGGCATGGAGCACTGTGATGACAGGGGCATGGAGTATTGTGATGACAGGCATCATGGAGCGTTGTGATGACAAGTGCTATGGAACACTGTGATCACAAGGGTTTGGAGCATTGTGATGACAGTGGTCATGGATCATTTTGATTTCAAGGAGCATGGAAAATTGTGATGACAAGGGCATGATGCAATGTGATCCCAAGTTTCATGGAGGATTGTGATGACAATGGTAATGGAGTATTTTGATGACAAGCGCATAGAGCATTGTAATGACAAAGTCATGTAGCCTTCTGCTTACAAAGGCATGGAGCATTGTGATGCCAGGGATCATGGGGCACTGTGATGACAAGCGTCACGGAGCATTGTGAATACAGGGGTCATGGAGCATTGGAATGACAAGGGCATGGTTCATTGTGATGACAAGTGTCATGGAGCATTGGGCTGAAAATATTCATGGAGTATTGTGATGACAGGGTTCATGGATCACTGTGATGACTAGGGAATGGAGCATTGTAATGACAAGAGTCCCAGATCATTTTGTTGTCAGGTGTCATGGAGTGTTGTGATGACTGTGGTCATGGAGCATTGTGATGATATTTGTCATGGAGCATTGTGATGAGAAGGTCATGGAGTATTTGGCTGAAAATGTTCATGGAGTATTGTGATGACAGTGGTCATGGAGCATTTTGATGACAAGGGAATGGAACATGGTGATGACAGGGGTCATGGAATATTTTGATTACAGTGGTGAGCGAGGATTGTGATGACTAGTGAGAGAACATGGTGATATCTCAGGTGAGAGAGCATTTGGATGAGAAGAGCATGGAGCATTGTGATTACAAGTTTTATGGAGCATAGCGATTACAAGGTGGTGGATCATTGTGATGGAAAGCCCGTGGCACATTTTCATGACAAGGGTCATGGAGCATTGTTCTGACAAAGGCATGGAGCATTGTGATGACAAGGGTCACGGAGCATTGTGATGAAAAGTTCATGGAGCATTGTTGTTACAAAGGTCCCAGAGCCTTGTGATGACACGGGCATGGATCGTTGTGATGACAAATGTTAAGAAGCATTGTGATGACTGGAGTCACGGAGCACTGTGTTGACAGGGGTCATGGAGGAATGTGATGACAAGGTCATGGAGCATTGTGATGAGAAAATCATGGAGAATTGTGAAGACAGGTGTGAGGGAGCATTGTGATGACATATGTCATGGTCCATTTCGATGACAATGGCATGGTGCATTGTGATGCCAAATGTCATAGAGGATTGTGATGACAAATATAATGGAGCATTGTGATGACAATGGCTTGGAGCATTGTGATGACAAGGGTCAGGGAGCATTGTGCTGACAAGTGCATGGAGAATTGTGATGACAAGGGTCATGGAGCATTCTGATGACAAGCTTTTGGAGTATTTTGATGACAATGGCATGGAGCATTGTGATGAAAACTGCATGGGGCATTGTGATGAAAAAGGCATGGAGTCTTTTTGTGACAGGGTTCAAGGAGCATTCTGATGACAAGTGTCAGGGAGCATTGTGATGACAAGTGTATTGAGAATTTTGATGACAAAGGTCATGGAGCATTGTGATGAAAAGGGCATGGAGTATTGTGATGACAGGCATCATGGAGCATTGTTATGACAAGTGTTATGGAACACTGTGATCACAAGGTTTTGGAGCATTGTGATGACAGAGGTCATGGATCATTTTGATTTCAAGGAGCATGGAGCATTGTGATGACAAGGGCATGAAGCAATGTGATACCAAGGTTCATGGAGGATTGTGATGACAACGGTAATGGAGTATTGTGAAGACAAGCGCATAGAGCATTATAATGACAAGGTCATGTAGCATTTTGCTGACAAAGGCATGGAGCATTGTGATGACAAGTGTCATGGCTCACTGTGATGACAAGCGTCACGGAGCATTGTGAATACAGGGGTCATGTAGCATTGGGATGACAAGGGCATAGATCATTGTGATGACAGGGGTCATGGAGCATTGTGATGACAGAGGTCATGGAGAATTTTGATTTCATTGTGCTGACAATAGCCGGAAGCATTATGATGATTGGCATGATGCATTGTGATGAGAGGGTTCATGGAGCATTGAGATGAAAAGGGGCATGGAGCATTGTGATTACAGGGGATTTGGAGCATTTTGATGACAAGGGCATGGAGCATTGTGTGGAGAAGGACATGGAACATTCTGATGGCATGTGTCATGGAGCTTTGTGATGACAAGGGCATGGAGCATTGTGCTTACAGGAGTCTTGGAGCATTGTGATGACAAGTGTCATGGAGCCTTGTGAAGACAAGGCCGTGGAACATTGTGATGGCAGTGGTAATGGAGCATTGTTATGACAGGGGTAATGGAGCATTGTGATGAGAAGGGAATGGAGCATTGTGATTTCAAGGTTTATGGAGCATTGCGATGACAAATTTGTGGACCGTTGGGATGAAAAGCGTGTCGCACATTGTGATGACAAGGGTCATAGAGCATTTTTGTGACAAAGGCATGGAGCATTGTGATTACAAGTGTCACGAAGCATTGTGATGAAAAGTTCATGGAGAATTGTGTTTACAAAGGTCACAGAGCCTTGTGATGACATGGGTATCGACAATTGTGATGACAAATGCTATGAAGAATTGTGATGACTGGAGTCACGGAGCATTGTGATGACAGGGGTCATGGAGCCCTGTGATGAAAAGGGCATGGAGCATTGTACTGAGAATGGCATACAGCATTGTGATGACATGTGTCATGGAGCACTGTGATGAAAATCGTCACGGAGCATTGTGAATACAGGGGTCATGGAGCATTAGGATGACAAGGGCATGGATCATTGTGATGACAAGGGTCATGGAGCACAGGGTTGAAAATGTTCCTGGGGTATTGTGATGACAGGGGTCATGGAGCATTGTGATGACAATGGAATGGAGCGTGGTGATGACAAGGTCCTGGAGCATTGTGATGAGATGACCAGGGAGACTTGTGATGACAAGTTTCATGGAGCATTCTGATGAAAAGGGGCATGGAGCATTGTGATTACAGGGGTCTTGGAGCATTGTGATGACAAGGGTATGGAGCATTGTGAGGAGAAGGCCATGGAATATTCTGATTACATGCGTCATGGAGCTTTGTGATGACAAGGGCATGGAGCATTGTGATTAGAGGGGTCTTGGAGCATTGTGATGACAAGAGTCATGGAGCCTTGTGATGACAAGGCCGTGGAACATTGTGATGGCAGGTGTCATGGAGCATTGTTATGATAGAGGTAATGGAGCCTTGTGATGAGAAGGGCATTGAGCATTGGTCTGAAATATTTCATGGATTGTTGTGATGAGAGTGGGCATGGAGCATTGTGATGACAAGGTCACGGAACACTGTGATACATGGGTCATGGAGGATTGTAATGACAAGGGCATGGAGCATTGTGATGACAAGTGTCATGGTGCATTTTGATGACAAGGGCATGGAGCCATGTGATGAGAGGGTTCATGGAGCATTGTGATGACAATGACATGGAGCATTGTGATGCCAAGTGTTATGAAGCTTTGTGATGACAAAGGTCATGGAGTATTTTGATGACAAGGGTGTGGTGCATTGTGTTGAGAAGGGCAGGGAGCATTTTGATGACAGGGTCATGCAGCAATTTGATGAAAAGTGTAATGGAACATTTTGGTGACATGTGTTATGAAACATTGTGATGTCAGGGGTCATGGAACATTGTGCAGATAAGGGGATGTAGCATTGTGATGACAGGGGTCATGGAACATTGTGATAACAGGGATGAGGGTGGATAGTGATGACTAGTGATGGAACATTGTGATATCTCATGTGAGAGAGCATTTGGATGAGAAGTTCATGGAGCATTGAGATTACAATTTTATGGAGCATAGCGATGATAAGTTTGTGGATCATTGTGATGAAAAGCACATGTCACATTGTGAGGTCAAGGGTCATGGAGCATTGTTCTGACAAAGGCATGGAGCATTGTGATGACAAGGGTCACGGAGCATTGTGCTGAAAAGTTCATGGAGCATTGTGGTTAAAATGGTCACAGAGCCTTGTGATATCGCGGGCATGGACCGTTGTGATGACAAACGTCATGAAGCACTGTGATGACTGGAGACACGGGGCAGTGTGATGACAGGGGTCATGGAGCATTGTGATGACAAGGGCATGGAGCACTGTGATGACAGGGGCATGGAGCTTTGGTCTGACAAGTTTCATAGATGATTGTGATGACAGGGGACATGGTGCATTGTGATGACAAGGGCATGGAGCATTATGATGAGAAGGTCATGGAGTATTGTGAAGACAGTTGTCAGGGAGCATTGTGGTGACATATGTCATGGTGCACTGCAATGACAATGGCATGGAGCATTGTGATGCCAAATGTAATGGAGGATTGTGATGACAAATATAATGGAGCATTGTGATGACTAGGGCTTGGAGCATTATGCTGACAAGGGCCATTGAGAATTTTCACGAAAATGTCGTGAAGCATTGAGATGACAAGGTCCTGGAGCATTGTGATGAGAAAACCATGGAGCCTTGTGATGACAAATCTCATGGAGCATACTGCTGAAAAGGGGCATGGAGCATTCTGATTACAGGCGTTTTGGAACATTATGATAACTAGGGCATGGAGCATTGTTTTGAAAAGCGCATGCAGCATTGGTCTAATAAGTTTCATGGATTATTGTGATGAAAGTTGGAATGGCGCATTGTGATGACAAGGGCATGGAGCATTGTAGTGACCAGGTCATGCAGTATTGTGAAGAGAGCTGTCAGGGAGCATTGTGATGAAATATGTAATGGCCCATTGAGATGACAATGGCATGGAGCATTGTGATGCCAAATGTCATGCAGGATTCTGATGACAAAATTAATGGAGCATTGTGATGACAAGGGCATGGAGCATTGTGATGACAAACGTCAGGGTTCATTGTGCTGACAAGTGCATGGAGAATTGTGATGACAAGGGTCATGCAGCATTCTGATGACAAGCTTGTGGAGTATTTTGATGACAATGGCATGGAGCATTGTGATGAAAATGGCATTGGGCTTTGTGATGAAAAATGCATGGAGCCTTTTCATAACAGGGTTCAAGGAGCATTCTGATGACAAGTGTCAGGGAGCTTTGTGATGATAAGTGTACTGAGAATTGTGATGACAAAGGTCATGGAGCATTGTGATGAAAAGAGCATGGATTATTCTGATGGCAGGCATCGTGGAGTGCTGTGATGACAAGTGTTATGGAACATTGTGATCACAAGGGTTTGTAGCATTGTGATGACAGAGGTCATGGATCATTTTGATTTCAACGAGCATGGAGCATTGTGGTGACAAGGGCATGAAACAATGAGATCCCAAGGATCATGGAGGACTGTGATGACAATGGGAATGGAGTATTGTGATGACAATCGAATAGAGCATTGGAATGACAAGGTCAGGTAGTATTTTGCTGACAAAGCATGGAGCATTGTTATGACAGGTGTCATGGAGCAGTGAGATGACAAGCGTCACGGAGCATTGTGAATACAGTGGTCATGGAGCATTGGGATGACAAGGGCATGGATCATTGTGATGACAAGAGTCATGGAGCATTGGGCTGAAAATGTTCATGGAGTATTGTGATGACAGGGGTCATGGTGCATTGTGATGACTAGGGAATGGAGCATTGTGATGACAAGAGTCCCGGATCATTGTGTTGTCAGGTGTCATGGAGTGTTGTGATGACAGAGGTCATGGAGCATTGTGATGAGAAAGTCGTGGAGCATTGGGCTGAAAATGTTCATGGAGTATTGTGATGACAGTGGTCATGGAGCATTGTGATGACAAGGGAATGAAGCATGGTGATGACAAGGTCCTGGAGCATTGTGATGAGATGACCATGGAGACTTGTGGTGACAAGTCTCATGGAGCATTCTGATGAAAAAGGGCATGGAGCATTGTGATTACAGGGGTCTTGGACCATTGTGATGATAAGGGTCATGGAGCCTTTTCATGACAAGGCCGTGGAACATTGTGATGGCAGGGGTCATGGAGCATTGTTATGACAGAGGTAATGGAGCATTGTGATGTTAAGGGCAAGGAGCATTGTGATGACCAGGGCATGGAGTATTGTGAAAAGTGGTGTCAGGGAGCATTGTGATGACATATGTATTGGCCCATTGTGATGACAATGGCATGGAGCATTGTGATGCCAAGTGTCAAGGAGGATTCTGATGACAAAGGTAATGGAGCATTGTGATGACAATGGCTTGGAGCATAGTGATGACAAAGTCAGGGAGCATTGTGCTGACAAGTGCATGGAGAATTGTGATGACAAGGGTCATGGAGCATTCTGATGACAAGCTTGTGGAGTATTTTGATGACAATGGCATGGAGGATTGTGATGAAAACGGCATGGGGCTTTGTGATGAAATAGGCATGGAGCCTTTTCGTGACAGGGTTCAAGGAGCATTCTGACCACAAGTGTCAGGGAACATTGTGATGACAAGTGTATTGAGAATTGTGATGTCAAATGTCATGGAGCATTGTGATGAAAAGAGCATCGAGTAATGTGATGATAGGCATCATGGAGCATTGTGATGACAAGTGTTATGGAACATTGTGATCACAAGGATTTGGAGCATTGCGATGACAGAGGTCATGGATCATTTTGATTTCAAGGAGCATGGAGCATCGTAATGACAAGGGCATGAATCAATGTGATCCCAAGGTTCATGGAGGATAGTAATGACAATGGTAATGGAGTATTGTGATGAAAAGCGCATAGAGCATTGTAATGATAATGTCATGTAGCATTTTGCTGAAAAAGGCATGGAGGATTGTGATGACAGTTGTCATGCAGCACTGTGATGACAAGCTTCACGGAACATTGTGAATACAGGGGTCATGGAGCATTGGGATGACATATGGCATGGGCCATTGAGATGACAATGGCAGGGAGCATTGTGATGCCAAATGTAATGGAGGATTGTGATGACAAATATAATGGAGCATTGTGATGACTAGGGCTGGGAGCATTATGATGACAAAACCATGGAGCCATGTGATGACAAGTCTCATGGAGCTTACTGATGAAAAAGGGCATGCAGCATTTTGATTACAGGGGTCTTGGAACTTTGTGATGACAAGAGCATGAAGCATTGTGAGGAGAAGTCCAAGGAGCATTCTTATGGCATGCATCATTGAGCTTTGTGATGACAAGGGCATGGAGCATCGTGATTACATGGGTCATGGAGCATTGTGATGATATTGGTCATGGAGCATTGTGATGAGAATGTCATGTAGCATTCGGCTGGAAATGTTAATGGATTATTGTAATGTAAGGGGTCATGGAGCATTGTGATGACAAGGGAATGGAGCATGGTGATGACAATGTCCTGGAGCATTGTGATGAGATGACCATGGAGACTTGTGATGACAAGTCTCATCGAGCATTCTGTTGAAAAACGGCATGCAGCATTGTGATTACAAGGGTCTTGGAGCATTGTGATGACAAGGGCATGGAGCATTGTGAGGAGAAGCCATGGAGAATTCTGATGACATGCGTCATGGAGCTTTGTGCTGACAAGGCCATGGAGCATTGTGATAACAGGGGTCTTGGAGCATTGTGATGAAAAGGCATGGAGACTTGTCATCACAGGCTTCAAGGAGCATACTGACGACAGGTGTCAGTGAGTATTGTGATGAAAAGTGTATTGAGGATTGTGATGACAATGATCATGGAGCATTGTTATGAGAACACCATGGATAATTGTGATGATGATCTTCATGGGGTATTGTGATGATAAGTGTTATGGAACATTGTGATCACAAGGGTTTGGAGCATTATGATGACAGAAGTCATGGAGAATTTTGATTTCATTGTAGTGACAATAGCCTGAAGCATTATGAAAATGGGCATGGTGCATTGTGATGAGAGGGTTCATGGAGCATTGAGATGAAAAGGGCATGGATCATTGTGTTTACAGGGGTCTTGGAGCATTGTGATGACAAGGGCATGGAGCATTGTGATGACCAGGTCACGCAGTATTGTAAAAAGTTGTGTCACGGAACATTGTGATGACATATGTATTGGCCCATTGTGATGACAATGGCATGGAGCATTGTGATGCCAAGTGTCATGGAGGATTCTGATGACAAAGTTAATGGAGCATTGTGATGACAATGGCTTGGAGCATAGTGATGACAATGTTCAGGGAGCATTGTGCTGATAAGTGCATGGAGAATTGTGATGACAGGGGTCATGGAGCTTTCTGATGACAAGTTTGTGGAGTATTTTGATGACAATGGCATGGAGCATTGTGATGAAAACGGCATGGGGCATTGTGATGAAAAAGGCATGGAGCCTTTTCGTGACAGGGTTCAAGGAGCATTCTGACGACAAGTGTCAGGGAGCATTGTGATGACAAGTGTATTGAGAATTGTGATGACAAATTTCATGGAGCATTGTGATGAAAAGGTCATGAAGTATTGTGATGACAGGCATCATGGAGCGTTGTGATGAATAGTTTTATGGAACATTGTGATCAGAAGGTTTTGGAGCATTGCGATGACAGAGGTCATGGATCATTGTGATTTCAAGGAGCATGTAGCATTGTGATGACAAGGGCATGAAGCAATGTGATCCCAAGGTTCATGGAGTAGAGTGATGACAATGGTAATGGAGTATTGTGAAGACAAGCGCATAGAGCATTGTAATGACAAGGTCATGTAGCATTTTGCTGACAAAGGCATGGAGCATTGTGACGACATGTGTCATGGAGCACTGTGATGACAAGCGTCACGAAGCATTGTGAATACAGGTGTCATGGAGCATTGGGATGACAAGGGCATGGATCATTGTGATGACAAGTGTCATGGAGCATTGGGCTGAAAATGTTCATGGAGTATTGTGATGACAGGGGTCATGGAGCATTGCGATGACAGATGTCATTGAGAATTTTGATTTCATTGTGCTGACAATAGCTGGAAGCTTTATTATGATTAGCATGATGCATTGTGATGACAGGGTTCATGGAGCATTGAGATGAAAAGGGGCATGGAGCATTGTGATTACAGTGGTCTTTGAGCATTGTGATGACAAGGGAATGGAGCATTTTGATGAGAAGGCCATGGAACTTTCTAATGACATGTGTCATGGAGCTTTGTGATGATAAGGGCATGGAGCATTGTGATTACAGTGGTCTTGGAGCATTGTGATGACACGTGTCATGGAGCCTTCTGATGACAAGGCCGAGGAATATTATGATGGCAAGGGTCATGGAGCATTGTTATGACAGAGGTAATGGAGCATTGTGAAGAGAAGGACACGGAGCATTGTGATTACAAGTTTTATGGAGCATTTCGATGACAAATTTGTGCACCGTTGGGATGAAAAGTGCATGGCACATTGTGATGACAAGTGTCATGGAGCATTTTTCTGACAAAGGCATGGAGCATTGTGATGACAAGGGTCACGGAGCATTGTGATGAAAAGTTCATGGAGCATTGTGGTTACAATGGTAACAGAGCCTTGTGATGACGTGGGTATAGACCATTGTGATGACAAATGTTATGAAGAATTGTGATGACTGGAGTCACGGAACAATGTGATGACAGGGGTCATGGAACATTGTGATGAAAAGGGCATGGAGCATTGTGCTGAGAAAGGCATAGAGCATTGTGATGACAAGGGTCAAAGAGCATTGTGATGAAAAGTTCATGGAGCATTGTGGTTAAAAAGGTCACAAAGTCTGTTGATGATGAGGGCATGGACCATTGTGATGACAAAAGTCATGGAGCATTGTGATGACTGGATTCACGGAGCATTGTGATGATTGGAGTCAAGGAGCATTGTGATGACTGGGGTCATGGAACTTTGTGATAACAAGGGCATGGAGCATTGTGATGACAAGGGCATGGAGCATTCGTCTAATATGTTTCATGGATTATGGCGATGACAGTTGGAATGGCTCATTGTGATGACTAGGGCATGGAGCATTGTGATGACCAGGTCTTGCAATATTGTGAAGATAGGTGTCAGGGAGCATTGTGATGACATATGTAATGGCCCATTGTGATGACAATTGCATGGAGCATTGTGATGCCAAGTGTCATGGAGAATTCTCATGACAAATGTAATGGAGCATTGTGATGACAATGGCTTGGAGCATTGTGATGAGAAGGGTCAGGGAACACTGTGCTGACAAGTGCATGGAGAATTGTGATGAAAAGGGTCATGGAGCATTCTGATGACAAGCTTGTCGAGTACTTTGATGACAATGGCATGGAGCATTTTGATGAAAATGGCATGGGGCTTTGTGATAAAAAGTCAAGCAGCCTTTCGTGACAGGTTTCAAGGAGCATGCTGACGACAAATGTCAGGGAGCATTGTGATGACAAGTGTATTGAGAATTGTGATGACAAAAGTCATGGAGCATTGTAATGAAAAGGGCATGGAGTACTGTGATGACAGGCATCATGGAGCGTTGTGATGACAAGTGTTATGGAACATTGTGATCACAAGGGTTTGGAGCATTGTGATGACAGAAGTCATGGATCATTTTGATTTCAAAGAGCATGGAGCATTGTGATGACAAGGGCATGAAGCAATGTGATCCCAAGGTTCATGGAGGATTGTGATGACAATGGTAATGGAGTATTTCGATGACAAGCGCCTAGAGCATTGTAATGACAAGGTCATGTAGCATTTTGCTGACAAAGGCATGGAGCATTGTGATGACAGGTGTCATGCAGCACTGTGATGACAAGCGTCACGGAACATTGTGAATACAGGGGTCATGGAGCATTGGAATGACAAGGGCATGGATGATTGTGATGACAAGGGTCATGGAGGATTGGGCTGAAAATGTTCATGGAGTATTTTGATGACAGTGGTCATAGAGCCTTGTGCTGATAAGGGGATGTAGCATTGTGATGACAGGGGTCATGGAACATTGTGATAACAGGGTTAAGGGAGGATTGTGATGACTAATGATGGAACATAGTGATATCTCATGTGAGTGAGCATTTGGATGAGAAGTGCATGGAGAATTGTGATTACAAGCTTTATGGAGCATAGAAATGACAAGGTTGTGTATCATTGTGATGAAATGTGCATGGCCCAATGGGATGACAAGTGTCACGGAGCATTGTGATGAAAAGTTCATGGAACATTGTGGTTACAAATGTCACAGAGCCTTGTGATGACACGGGCATAGACCGTTGTGATGACAAACGTTATGAAGCACTGTGATGACTGGATTCACGGAGCATTGTGATGACAGGGGTCAAGGAGCCTTGTGATGAATTGGGCATGGAGCATTGTGATGAAAGGGGCATGGAGATTTGGTCTGACAAGTTTCATAGATTATTGTGATGACAGTGGGCATGTAGCATTGTGATGACAAGGACATGGAGCATTGTGATGACAAGGGCATGGAGTATTGTGCAGACGTGTCAGGGAGCACTGTGATGACATATGTCATGGTCCATTTTGATGAAAATGGCATGGAGCATTGGTCTAATAAGTTTCATGTATTATTGTGATGACAGTTGAAATGGCGCATTGTGATGACAAGGTCATGGAGCATTTTGATGACCAGGTCATGCAGTATTGTGAAGAGAGGAGTCAGGGAGCATTGTGATGACATATGTAATGGCCCATTGTGATGACAAAGGCATGGAGCATTGTGATGACAGGTGTCATGGAGCAGTGTGATGACAAGCGTAATGGAGCATTGTGAATATAGTGGTCATGGAGCATTGGGATGACAAGGGCATGGATCATTGTGATGACAAGAGTCATGGAGCATTGGGCTGAAAATGTTCATGGATTATTGTGATGACAGGGGTCATGGTGCATTGTGATGACTAGGGAATGGAGCATTGTGATGACAAGAGTCCCGGATCATTGTGTTGTCAGGTGTCATGGAGTGTTGTGATGACAGTGGTCATGGAGCATTGTGATGATATTGGTCATGGAGCACTGTGATGAGAAGCTCGTGGAGCATTGGTCTGAAAATGTTCATGGAGTATTGTGATGACAGTGGTCATGGAGCATTGTGATGACAAGGGAATGAAGCATGGTGATGACAAGGTCCTGGAGCATTGTGATGAGATGACCATGGAGACTTGTGGTGAAAAGTCTCATGGAGCATTCTGATGAAAATGGGCATGGAGCATTGTGATTACAGGGGTCTTGGACCATTGTGATGATAAGGGTCCTGGAGCCTTGTCATGACAAGGCCGTGGAACATTGTGATATCAGTGGTCATGGAGCATTCTTATGACAGATGTAATGGAGCATTGTGATGTTAAGGGCAAGGAGCATTGTGATGACCAGGTCATGGAGTATTGTGAAAAGTGGTGTCAGGGAGCATTGTGATGACATACGTATTGGCCCATTGTGATGACAGTGGCATGGAGCATTGTGATGCCAAGTGTCATGGAGAATTATGATGACAAATGTAATGGAGCATTGTGATGACAATGGCTTGGAGCATAGTGATGACAAGGGTCATGGAGCATTGTGTTGACAAGTGCATGGAGAATTGTGATGACAAGGGTCATGGAGCATTCTGATGGCAAGCTTGTGGATTATTTTGATGACAATGGCATGGACCATTGTGAAGAAAATGGCATGGGGCTTTGTGATGAAATAGGCATGGAGCCTTTTCGTGACAGGGTTCAAGGAGCATTTTGAAGACAAGTGTCAGGGAACATTGTGATGACAAGTGTATTGAGAATTGTGATGACAAAGGTCATGGAGCATTGTGATGAAAAGGGCATGGAGTATTGTGATGACAGGCATCATGGAGCATTGTGATGAAAAGTGTTATGGAACATTGTGATCACAAGGGTTTGGAGCATTGCGATGACAGAGGTCATGGATCATTTTGATTTCAAGGAGCATGGAGCATTGTGATGACAAGGGCATGAAGCAATGTGATCCCAAGGTTCATGGAGGATAGTGATGACAATGGTAATGGAGTATTGTGATGAAAAGCGCATAGAGCATTGTAATGACAAGGTCATGTAGCATTTTACTGAAAAAGGCATGGAGGATTGTGATGACGGGTGTCATGCAGCACTGTGATGACAAGCGTCATGGAGCATTGTGAATACAGGGGTCATGGAGCATTGGGATGACATATGGCATGGGCCATTGAGATGACAATGGCAGGGGGCATTGTGATGCCAAATGTAATGGAGGAATGTGATGACAAATATAATGGAGCATTGTGATGACTAGGGCTGGGAGCATTATGATGACAAAACCATGGAGCCATGTGATGACAAGTCTCATGGAGCTTACAGATGAAAAAGGGCATGCAGCATTGTGATTACAGGGGTCTTGGAACTTTGTGATGACAAGGGCATGAAGCATTGTGAGGAGAAGTCCAAGGAGCATTCTGATGGCATGCATCATTGAGTTTTGTGATGACAAGGACATGGAGCATCGTGATTACATGGGTCTTGGAGCATTGTGATGAAAAGGGCATGGATCATTGTGATGAAAATGGCATGGAGCCTTGTCATGACAGGGTAAAAGGAGCATACAGACAACAAGTGTCAGGGAGCAGTATGATGACAGGTGTATTGAGCATTGTGATGACGAAGGTCATGGAGCATTGTGATGAGAAGACCATGGATAATTGTGATGACGAGCGTCATGGGGCACTGTGATGTCAAGTGTTATGGAATATTGTGATCACAAGGGTTTGGAGCTTTGTTATGACAGAGGTCATGGAGTATTTGATTTCATTGTTATGACAATAGCATGAAGCATTATGATGATGGGCATGGTGCATTGTTATGACAGGTTTCATGGATCATTGAGATGAAAAGGGGCATAGAGCATTGTGATTACAGTGTTCATGGAGCATTGAGATGAAAAGGGGCATGGAGCATTGTGATTACAGGGATCTTGGAGCACTGTGATGACAAGGGCATGGAGCATTGTGATTACAGGGTTCTTGGAGCATTGTGATGACAAGTGTCATGGAGCCTAGTGATGACAAGTCCGTGGAACATGGTGATGGCAGTGGTCATGGATCATTGTTATGACAGAAGTAATGGAGCATATTGATGAGAAGGGAATTGAGCATTGGTTTGTAATATTTCATGGATTATTGTGATGAGAGTGGGCATGGAGCATTGTGATGACAAGGGCACGGAAGACTGTGATACATGGGTCATGGTGGATTGTAATGACAGGTGCATGGAGCATTGTGATGAGAACGCATCGAGCATTGTGATTACAAGTGTTATGGAGCTTTGTGATGACAAGGGCATGGAGCAATGTGATGAGAGGGTTCATGGAGCATTGTGATGACGACATGGAGCATTGTGATGCCAAGGGTCATGGAGCTTTGTGATGACAAAGGTCATGGAGCATTTTGATGACAAGGGTGTGGTGCATTGTGATGAGAAGGGCAGGGAGCGTTTTGGTGACAGGTCATGCAGCAATTTGATGAAAAGTGTAATGGAACATTTTGATGACAGGGGTTATAGAACATTGTGATGCCAGGGGTCATGGAGCTTTGGGATGAAAAGGGTCATGGAGCATTTTGATGACAGGGGTTATGGAACATTGTGATGTTAGGGGTCATGGAACACTGTGCTGATAAGGGGATGTAGCATTGTGATGACAGGGGTATGGAACACTGTGATTACAGGGGTGAGGGAGCATTGTGATAACTAGTGATGGAACATTGTGATATCTCAGGTGAGAGAGCATTTGGATGAGAAGTGCATGGAGCATTGTGATTACAAGGTTTATGGAGCATAGACATGACAATGTTGTGGATCATTGTGATGAAAAGCGCATGGCACATTGTGATGACAAGGGTCATGGAGCATTGTTCTGACAAAGGCATGGAGCACTGTGATGACAAGAGTCACGGAGCAGTGTGATGAAATGTTCATGGAGCATTGTGGTTACAAAGGACACAGGGCCTTGTGATGACGCGGGCATGGACCGCTGTGATGACAAACGTTATGAAACATTGTGATGACTGGAATAATGGAGCATTGTGAGCACAGGGGTCATGGAGCATTGTGCTAAACAGGGCATGGGGCATTGTGAAGACAGGGGCATGGAGCATTGGTCTGAGTAATTTCATAGATTATTGTGATGACAGTGGACATGGTGCATTGTGATGACAAGGGCATGGGGCATTGTGATGAGAAGGTCATGGAGTATTGTGAAGAGAGGTGTCAGGGAGCATTGTGATGACATATGTCATGGTCCATTGCGATGACAATGGCAGGGAGCATTGTGAAGCCAAATGTAATGGAGCATTGTGATGGCAAATATAATGGAGCATTGTGATGACTAGTGCTTGCAGCATTATGATTACAAGGGCCATTGAGGATTTTCATGACAAGGTCGTGGAGCATTGTGATGACAAGGTCCTGGAGCTTTGTGATGAGAAATCCATGGAGCTTTGTGAAGACAAGTCTCATGGAGCATACTGATGAAAAGGGGCATGGAGCATTCTGATTACAGGGGTCTTGGAACATAGTGATAACAAGGACATGGAGCATTGTGATGACAAGGGCATGGAGCATTGGTCTAATATATTTCATGGATTATTGCGATGACAGATGGAATGACACATTGTGATGAAAAGGGCATGGAGCACTGTGATGACAAGGTGATGCAGTATTGTGAAGACAGGTGTCAGGGAGCATTGTGATGACATATGTAATGGCCCATTGTGATGACAATGGCATCGAGCATTGTGATGCCAAGTGTCATGGAGGATTCTGATGACAAAGGTAATGGAGCATTGTGATGACAATGGCTTGGAGCATAGTGATGACAAGGGTCAGGGAGCATTGTGCTGACAAGTGCATGGAGAATTGTGATGACAACGGTCATGGAGCATTCTAATGACAAGCTTGTGGAGAATTTTAATGACAATGTCATGGAGCATTGTGATGAAAAAGGCATGGGGCATTGTGATGAAAAAGGCATGGAGCCTTTTCGTGACAGGTTTCAAGGAGAATTCTGACGACAAGTGTCAGGGAGCATGGTGATGACAAGTGTATTGAGAATTGTGATGACAAAGGTCATGGAGCAATGTGATGAAAACAGTGTGGAGTATTGTGATGACAGGCATCATGGAGCATTGTGATGAGAAGTGTTATGGAACATTGTGATCACAAGGGTTTGGAGCATTGTGATGAGAGAGGTCATGGATCATTTTGATTTCAAGGCACATGGAGCATTGTGATGACAAGGGCATGAAGCAATGTGATCCCACGATTCAAGGAGGTTTGTGATGACAATGGTAATGGAGTATTGTGATGACAAGCGCTTAGAGCATTGCACTGACAAGGTCATGTAGCATTTTGCTGACAAAGGCATGGAGCATTGTGATGACAGGTGTCATGGAGCACTGTGATGACAGGCGTTAAGGAGCATTGTGAATACAGGGGTCATGGAGCATTGGGATGAGAAGGGCATGGATCATTGTGATGACAAGGTTCATGGAGCATTGGGCTGAAAATGTTCATGGACTATTGTGATGACAGGGGCCATGGAGCATCGTGATGACTAGGGAATGGAGCATTGTGATGACAAGAGTCAGGGATCACTGTGTTGTCAGGTGTTATGGATGGTTGTGATGACCGGGGTCATGGAGCATTGTGATGATATTGGTCATGGAGCATTGTGATGAGAATGTCATGTAGCATTCGGCTGGAAATGTTAATGGATTATTGTAATGACAGGGGTCATGGAGCATTGTGATGACAAGGGAATGGAGCATGGTGATGACAAGGTCCTGGAGCATTGTGATGAGATGACCATGGAGACTTGTGATGACAAGTCTCATGGAGCATTCTGATGAAAAACGGCATGGAGCATTGTGATTACAATGGTCTTGGAGCATTGTGATGACAAGAGCATGGAGCATTGTGAGGAGAAGCCATGGAGAATTCTGATGACATGCGTCATGGAGCTTTGTGCTGACAAGGCCATGGAGCATTGTGATAACAGGGGACTTGGAGCATTGTGATGAAAAGGCATGGATCATTGTGATGTAAAAGGCATGGAGACTTGTCATCACAGGGTTCAAGGAGCATACTGACGAGAGTTGTCAGGGAGTATTGTGATGACAAGTGTATTGAGCATTGTGATGACAATGATCATGGAGCATTGTGATGAGAACACCATGGATAATTGTGATGATGATTGTCATGGGGTATTGTGATGATAAGTGTTATGGAACATTGTGATCACAAGGTTTTGGAGCATTATGATGACAGAAGTCATGGAGAATACTGATTTCATTGTAGTGACAATAGCCTGAAGCATTATGAAGATGGGCATGGTGCATTGTGATGACAGGGTTCACGGAGCATTGAGATGAATAGGGGCATGGAGCATTGTGTTTACAGTGATCTTGGAGCATTGTGATGACAAGGGCATGGAGCATTGTGATGAGAAGGCCATGGGACCTTCTGATGACATGCGTCATGGAGCTTTGTTATGACAAGGGCATGGAGAATTTTGATTACATGTTTCTTGGTGCATTGTGATGACAAGGGTCATGGAGCCTTGTGATGACAAGGCCGTGGAACATTGTGATGGCAGTGGTCGTGGTGCATTGTTATGACAGTGGTAATGGAGCATTGTGATGAGAAGGGCATTGAGCATTGGTTTGAAATATTTCATATTTTATTGTGATGAGAGTGGACTGGAGCATTGTGATGACAAGGGCACGGAACACTGTGATACATGGGTCATGGAGGATTGTAATGGCAAGTGCATGGAGCAATGTGATGAGAGGGTACATGGAGCATTGTGAAGACAATGCCATGGAGCATAGTGAGGAAAAAGCCATGGAGCATTCTGATGACATGCGTCATAGAGCTTTTTGATGACAAGGGCATGGAGCATTGTGATTACTGGGGTCTTGGAGCATTGTGATGAAAAGGGCATGGATCATTGTGATGAAAAATGCATGGAACCTTGTCATGACAGTGTTCAAGGAGCATACTGACGACAAGTGTCAGGGAGCATTGTGAAGACAAGTGTATTGAGCATTGTGATGACAAAGATCAAGGGAGCATTGTGATCAGAAGTCCAAGGATAATTGTGATGATGATCGTCATGGGGTGTGGTGATGATAAATGTTATGGAACATTGTGATCACAAGGGTTTGGAGCATTATGATGACAGAGGTCACGGAGACTTTTGATTTCATTGTAATGACAATAGCCTGAAGCATTATGATAATAGGCATGGTGCTCTGTGATGACAGGGTTCATGGAGCATTGAGATGAAAAGGGGCATGGAGCATTGTGATTACAGGGGTCTAGTAGCATTGTGATGACAAGCGCATAGAGCATTGTAATGACAAGATCATGTAGAATTTTGCAGACAAATGCATGGAGCACTGTGATGACAGGCGTCATGGAGCACTGTGATGACATGTGTCACGGAGCATTGTGAATACAGGGGTCATGGATCACTGTGATGACAAGGGTCATGGAGAATTGGTCTGAAAATGTTCATGGAGTACTGTGATGACAGGGGTCATGGAGCATTGTGATGACAGAGGTCATGGAGAATTTTGATTTCATTGTGCTGACAATAGCCGGAAGCATTTTGATGATGGCCATGATGCATTGTGATGACAGGGTTCATGGAGCATTGAGATGAAAAGGGGCATGGAGCATTTTGATTACAGGGGTCTTGGAGCATTGTGATGACAAGGGCATGGAGCATTTTGATGAGAAGGACATGGAACATTCTGATGACATGTGTCATGCTGCTTTGTGATGACAATGGCATGGAGCATTGTGATTACAGGGGTCTTGCAGCATTGTGATGACAAGGGTCATGGAGCTTTGTGATGACAAGGCCGTGGAACATTGTGATGGCAGGGGTCAAGGAGCATTGTTATGACAGGTGTAATGGAGCATTGTGATGAGAACGGCATGGAGCATTGGGATTACAAGTTTTATGGAGCTTTGCGATGACAAATCGGTGGACCGTTGGGATAAAAAGCGTGTGGTACATTGTGATGACAAGGGTCATGGAGCATTTTTCTGACAAAGACATGGAGCACTGTGAAGACAAGGGTCATGGAGCATTGTGATGAAAAGTTCATGGAGCATTGTGGTTAAAAAGGTCACAGAGACTGTTGATGATGATGTAATGGACCATTGTGATGACAAAGGTCATGAAGCATTGTGATGACTGGAGTCACGGAGCATGGTGATGACAGGGGTCATGGAGCATTGTGATAACAAGGGCATGGAGCTTTGTGATGACAAGGGCATGGAGCATTGGTCTAAGATATTTCATGGATTATTGCGATGACATTTGGAATGGCGCATTGTGATGACAAGGGCATGGAGCATTGTGATGACCAGCTCATGCAGTATTGTGAAGAGAAGTGTCAGGGAGCATTGTGATGACATATGTAATGGCCCATTGTGATAAAAATGGCATGGAGCATTGTGATGCCAAGTTTCATGAAAGATTCTGATGACAAAGGTAATGGAGCATTGTGATGACAATGGCTTGGAGCATTGTGATGACAAGGGTCAGGGAGCATTGTGCTGACAAGTGCATGGAGAATTGTGATGACAAGGGTCATGGAGCATTCTGATGACAAGCTTGTGGAGTATTTTGATGACAATGGCATGGAGCATTGTGATGAAAATGGCATGCGGCAATGTGATGAGAAAGGCATGCAGCCTTTTCGTGACAGGGTTCAAGGAGCATTCTGACGACAAGTGTCAGGGAGCTTTGTGATGACAAGTGTATTGAGAATTGTGATGACAAAAGTCATGGAGCATGGTGATGAGAAGGCCATGGATAATTGTGATGATGATCGTCATGGGGTGTTGTGATTTTAAGTGTTATGGAACATTGTGATCACAAGGCTTTGGAGCATTATGATGACAGAGGTCATGGAGAATTTTGATTTCATAGTGATGACAATAGCCTGAAGCATTATGATGATGGGCTTGGTGCATTGTGATGACAGAGTTCATGGAGCATTGAGATGAAAAGGGGCATGTAGCATTATGATTACAGGGGTCTTGTAGCATTGTGATGACAAGCGCATAGAGCATTGTAATGACATGTTCATGTAGAATTTTCCTGAGAATGGCATGGATCATTGTGATGACAGGTGTCATGGAGAACTGTGACACAATTGTCACGGAGCACCTTGAATACAGAGGTCATGGATCATTGGGATGACAAGTGCATGGATCATTGTGATGACAAGGGTCATGGAGCATTGGGCTGAAAATGTTCATGGAGTATTGTGATGACAGGGGTCATGGAGCATTTTGATTACAGGGGTCTTGGAGCACTGTGATGACAAGAGTCCCGGATCATTGTGTTGTCACGTGTCATGGAGTGTTGTGATTACAGGGTTCATGGAGCATTGAGATGAAAAGGGGCATGGAGCACTGTGTTTACAGGGGTTTTGGAGCACTGTGATGACAAGGGCATGCGGCATTTTGATGAGACGGCCATGGAACATTCTGATGACATGTGTCATGGAGCTTTGTGATGACAACGGCATGGAGCATTGTGATTAAAGGGGTCTTGGAGCATTGTGATGACAAGTGTCATGGAGCCTTGTGATGACAAGGCCGTGGAACATTGTGATGGCAGGGCTCATGGAGCATTGTTATGACAGGTGTAATGGAACATTGTGATGAGAAGGGCATGCAGCATTGTGATTACAATTTTTATGGAGCATTGTGATGAAAAAATTTTGGACCTTTGGGATGAAAAGCGCGTGGCACATTGTGATGACAATGGTCATGGAGCATTTTAATGACAAAGGCATGGAGCATTGTGATGACAAGAGTCACGGAACATTTTGATGAAATGTTCATGGAGCATTGTGGATACAAAAGTAACAGAGCCTTGTGATGACTTGGGCATGGACCACTGTGATGACAAATATTATGAAGCACTGTGATGACTGGAGTCACAGAGCATTGTGATGACAAGGTCCTGGAGCATTGTGATGAGATGACCATGGAGCCTTGTGATGACAAGTCTCATGGAGCATTCTGATGAAAAGGGGCAAGGAGCATTGTGATTACAGTGGTCTTGGAGCATTGTGATGACAAGGGCAAGGAACACTGTGAGGAGAAGGCCATGGAGCATTCTGATGAAATATGTCATGGAGCATTGTGCTGAGAAAGGCATAGAGCATTGTGATGACAGGGGATAAAGAGCATTGTGAAGAAAAGTTCATGGAGCTTTGTGGTTAAAAAGGTCACAGAGGGCCTCACTGGTGGCGCAGTGGTTGAGAGTCCGCCTGCCGATGCAGGGGATACGGGTTCGTGCCCCGGTCTGGGAGGATCCCATATGCCGTGGAGCGGCTCGGCCCGTGAGCCATGGCCGCTGGGCCTGCGCATCCGGAGCCTGTGCTCCGCAATGGGAGAGGCCACAATAGTGAGAGGCCCGCATACCGCAAAAAGAAGAAAAAAAAAAAAAAAAAAAGGTCACAGAGACTCTTGATGATGAGGGCATGGACCATTGTGATGACAAAGGACATGAAGCATTGTGATGACTGGAGTCACGGAGCATGGTGATGACAGGGGTCATGGAGCATGGTGATAACAAGGGCATGGAGCATTGTGATGACAAGGGCATGGAGCATTGTGATGACCTTGTGATGCAGTATTGTGAAGACAGTTGTCAGGGAGCATTGTGCTGACATATATAATGACCCATTGTGATGACAATGGCATGGAGCATTGTGATGCCAAGTGTCATGGAGGATTCTGAAGACAAAGGTAATGGAGTATTGTGATGACAATGGCATGGAGCATTGTGATGACAAGGGTCAGGGAACATTGTGCTGACAAGTGCATGGAGAATTGTGATGACAAGGGTCATGGAGCATTCTGCTGACAAACTTGTGGAGTATTTTGATGACAATGGCATGGAGCATTGTGATGAAAACCGCATGGGGCATTGTGATGAAAAAGGCATGGAGACATTTCATTAGAGTTTTCAAGGAGCATTCTGACGACAAACGTCAGGGAGCATTGTGATGACAATATATTGAGAATTGTGATGACAAATGTCATGGAGCATTGTGATGAAAAGGGCATGGATTATTGTGATGACAGGCATCACGGAGCGTTGGGATGACAAGTGCTATGGAACATTGTTATCACAAGGGTTTGGTGCATTGTGATGACAGAGGTCATGGATCATTTTGATTTCAAGGAGCATGGAACATTGTGATGACAAGGGCATGAAGCAATGTGATCCCAAGTTTCATGGAGCTTTGTGATGATAATGGTAATGGAGTATTGTGATGACAAGCGCATAGAGCAATGTAATGACAAGGTCATGTAGCATTCTGCTGACAAAGGCATGAAGCATTGTGATGCCAGGTGTCATGGAGCACTGTGATGACAAGCGTCACGGAGCATTGTGAATACAGGGGTCATGGAGAATTGGGATGACAAGGGCATGGATCATTGTGATGACAAGGGTCATGGAGCATTGGGCTGAAAATGTTCATGGAGTATTGTGATGACAGGGGTCATGGAGCATTGTGATGACTAGGGAATGGAGCATTGTAATGACAAGAGTCCCAGATCATTGTGTTGTCGGGTGTCATGGAGTGTTGTGATGACAGTGGTCATGGAGCATTGTGATGATATTTGTCATGGAGCATTGTGTTGAGAAGGTCATGGAGTATTTGGCTGAAAATATTCATGGAATATTGTGATGACAGTGGTCATGGAACATTGTGATGACAAGGGAATGGAACATGGTGATGACAGGGGTCATGGAACATTTTGATTACAGGGGTGAGGGAGGATTGTGATGACTAGTGAGGGAACATGGTTATATCTCAGGTGAGAGAGCATTTGGATGAGAAGAGCATGGAGCATTGTGATTACAATGTTTATGGAGCGTACCGATGACAAGGTTGTGTATCATTGTGATGGAAAGCCCGTGGCACATTTTGATGACAAGTGTCATGGAGCATTTTTCTGACAAATGCATGGAGCATTGTGATGACACGTGTCACGGAGCACTGTGTTGAAATGTTCATGGAGCATTGTGGTTACCAAGGTCAGAGAGACTTGTGATGACGCGGGCATGGACCGTTGTGATGACAAAGGTTATGGAGCATTGTGATGACTGGAGTCACGGAGCACTGTGTTGACAGGGTTCATGGAGCATTGTGATGACAAGGGCATGGAGCATTGTGATGACAATGTCATGGAGTATTGTGAAGACAGGTGTCAGGGAGCATTTTGATGACATATGTCATGGTCCATTTCGATGACAATGGCATGGTGCATTGTGATGCCAAATGTAATGGAGGATTGTGATGACAAATATGATGGAGCATTGTGATTACTAGGGCTTGGAGTATTATGATGACAACGGCCATTGAGAATTTTCATGACAATGTCGTGAAGCATTGTGATGACAAGGTCCTTGAGCATTGTGATGAGAAATCCATGGAGCCTTGTGATGACAGGTCTCATGGAGAATATTGATGAAAAGGGGCATGGAGCATTCTGATGACAGGGGTCTTGGAACATTGTGATAGCAAGGGCATGGAGCATTGTGATGACAAGGGCAGGGAGCATTGGTATAATAAGTTTCATGGATTATTGTGATGACAGTTGGAATGGCGCATTGTGATGACAGTGGTCATGGAGCATTGTGATGATACTGGTCATGGAGCATTGTGATGAGAAGGTAATGGAGCACTGGGCTGAAAATGTTCATGGATTATGGTGATGACAGGTGTCATGGAGCATTGTGATGACAAGGGAATGGAGCATGGTGATGACAAGGTCCTGGTGTATTGTGATGAGATGACGATGGAGACTTGTGATGGCAAGTCTCATGGAGCATTGTGATGAAAAGGGCATGGAGTATTGTGATGAGAGGCATCATGGAGCTTTGTGATGACAAGTGTTATGGAACATTGTGATCACAAGTGTTTGGAGCATTGTGATGACAGAGGTCATGGATCATTTTGATTTCAAGTAGCATGGAGCATTGTGATGGCAAGGGCATGAAGCAATGTGATCCCAAATTTCATGGATCATTGTGATGACAAGGGTCATGGAACATTGGGCTGAAAATATTCATGGAGTATTTTGATGACAGGGGTCATGGAGCATTGTGATGGCTAGGGAATGGAGCATTGTGATGACAAAAGTCTCAGATCATTGTGTTGTCAGGTGTCATGGAGTGTTGTGACGACAGTGGTCATGGACCATTGTGATGATATTGGTCATGGAGCATGGTGATGAGAAGGTCATGGAGCATTGGGGTGAAAACGTTCATGGAGTATTGCGATGTAAAGGGTCAAAGAGCATTGTGAGGAAATGTTCATGGAGCATTGTGCTTAAGAAGGTCACAGAGACTGTTGATGATGATGGCATGGACCATTGTGATGACAAAGGTCATGATGCATTGTGATGACTGGAATCACGGAACATTGTGATGACACGGGTCATGGAGCACTGTGATAACAAGGGCATGGAGCATTGTGATGACAAGGGCATGGAGCATTGGTCTAATAAGTTTCATGAATTATTGCGATGAGAGTTGGAATGGCGATTTGTGATGAAAAGGGCATAGAGCATTGTGATGACCAGGTCATGAGGTATTCTAAAGAGAGGTGTCAGGGCACATTGTGATGACATATGTAATGGCCCATTGTGATGACAATGGCATGGAGCATTGTGATGCCAAGTGTCATGGAGGATTCTGATGACAAATGTAATGGAGCATTGTGATGACAATGGCTTGGAACATTGTGATGACAAGTGTCAGGGAGCATTTTGCTGACAAGTGCATAGAGAATTATGATGACAAGAGTCATGTAGCATTCTGATGACAAGCTTTGGAGTATTTTGATGACAATGACTTGGAACATTGTGATGAAAACGGCATGGGGCATTGTGATGAAAATGGCATGGAACCATTCGTGACATGGTTCAAGGAGCATTCTGATGACAAGTGTCAGGGAGCATTGTGATGACAAGTGTATTGCGAATTGTGATGACAAAGGTCATGGTGCATTGTGATGAAAAGGGCATGGAGTATTGTGATGACAGGCATAATGGAGTGTTGTGATGACAAGTGTTATGGAACATTGTGATCACAATGGTTTGGAGAATTGCGATGACAGAGGTCATGGATCATTTTGATTTCAAGGAGCATGGAGCATTGTGATGACAAGGGCATGAAGCAATGTGATCCCAAGTATCATGGAGGATTGTGATGACAATGGTAATGGAGTATTGTGATGACAAGCACATAGAGCATTGTAATGACAGGGTCATGTAGCATTTTGCTGACAAAGGCATGGAGCATTGTGATGACAGGTGTCATGGAGCACTGTGAAGACAAGTGTCAAGGAGCATTGTGAATACAGTGGTCATGGAGCATTGGGATGAAAAGGGCATGGATCATTGTGATGACAAGTGTCATGGAGCATTGGGCTGATAATGTTCATGGAGTATTGTGATGACAGGGGTCATGGAGCATTGTGATGACAGAGGTCATAGAGAATATTGATTTCATTGTGCTGACAATAGACAGAAGCATTATGATGATGGGCATGATGCATTGTGATGACAGGGTTCATGGAGCTTTGAGATGAAAAGGGGCCTGGAGCATTGTGATTACAGGGATGTGGTAGCATTTTGATGACAAGGGCATGGAGCATTTTGATGAGAAGGCCATGGAACATTCTGATGACATGTGTGATGGATCTTTGTGATGACAAGGGCATTGAGCATTGTGATTATGTGGTCTTGGAGCATTGTGATGACAAGGGTCATGGAGCCTTGTGATGACAAGGCCGTGGAACATTGTGATGGCAGGGGTCATGGAGCATTGTTATGACAGGGGTAATGGAGAATTGTGATTACAAGGTTTAGGGAGCATTGCGATGACAAATTTGTGGACCGTTGGGATGAAAAGCGTGTGGCACATTGTGATGACAAGTGTCATGGAGCATTTTTATGACAAAGGCATGGAACATTTTGACGACAAGGGTCACGGAGCATAGTGATGAAATGTTCATGGAGCATTGTGGTTACAAAGGTAACAGAGCCTTGTGATGACGCGGGCATCGACCATTGTGATGACATATGTTATGAAGAATTGTGATGACTGGAGTCAAGGAGCATTGTGATGACAGGGGTCATGGAGCATTGTGATGACAAGGACATGGAGCATTGTGCTGAGAAAGGCATAGAGCTTTGTGATGACAACTGTTAAAGAGCATTGTGATGAAATGTTCATGGAGCATTGTGGTTAAAAAGGTCACAGAGACTGTTGATGATGAGGGCATGGACAATTGTGATGACAAAGGTCATGGAGCATTGTGATGACTGGAGTCACGGAGCACTGTGATGACAGGGTTCATGGAGCATTGTGATAACAAGGGCATGGAGCATTGTGATGACACGGGCATGGATCATTTGTCTAATACGTTTCATGGATTATTGTGATGACAGTTCGAATGGCGCATTGTGATGACATGGGCATGGAGCATTGTGATGACCAGGTCATGCAGTATTGTGAAGAGAGGTGTCAGGGAGCATTGTGATGACATATGTAATGGCCCATTGTGATGACAATGGCATGGAGCATTGTGATGCCAAGTGTCATGGAGGATTCTGATGACAAAGGTAATGGAGCTTTGTGATGACAATGGCTAGGAGCATTGTGAAGACAAGGGTCAGGGAGCATTGTGCTGACAAGTGTATGGAGAATTATGATGACAAGTGTCATGGAGCATTCTGAAGACAAGCCTGTAGAGTATTTTGATGACAATGGCATGGAGCATTGTGATGAAAACGGCATGGAGCCTTTTCCTGACAGGTTTCAAGGAGCATTCTGATGACAAGTGTCAGGGTGCATTGTGATGAAAAGTGTATTGAGAATTGTGATGACAAATATCATGGAGCATTGTGATGAAAAGGGCATGGATTATCGTGATGACAGGCATCATGGAGCGTTGTGATGACAAGTGTTATGGAACACTGTGATCACAAGCCTTTGGAGCATTGTGATGACAGAAGTCATGGATCATTTTGATTTCAAGGAGCATGGAGCATTGTGATGACAAGGGCATGAAGCAATGTGATCCCAAGTTTCATGGAGGATTGTGATGACAATTGTAATGGAGTATTGTGATGACAAATGCATAGAGAATTGTAATGACAAGGTCACGTAGCATTTTGCTGACAAAGACATGGAGAATTGTGATGACATGTGTCATGGAACACTGTGATGATAAGCGTCACGGAGCATTGTGAATACAGGGGTCATGGAGCATTGGGATAACAAGGGCATGGGTCATTGTGATGACAAGGGTCATGGAGCATTGTGATGAGTAGGGAATGGAGCATTGTGATGAGAAGACCATGGATAATTGTGATGACGAGCGTCATGGGGCATTGTGATGACAAGTTTTATGGAATATTGTGATCACAAGGGTTTGGAGAATTGTTATGACAGAGGTCATGGAGCAATTTGATTTCATTTTGATGACAATAGCATGAAGCATTATGATGATGGGCATGGTGCATTGTGATGACAGGGTTCATGGATCATTGAGATGAAAAGGGGCATAGAGCATTGTGATTACAGCGTTCTTGGAGCATTGTGATGAGAAGGGTCATGGAGCCTTGTGATGACAAGGCCATGGAACATCGTGATGGCAGGGGTCATGGAGCATTGTTGTGACAGTTGTAATGGAGCATTGTGATGGCAAGGGCATGGATCATTGTGATGAGAAGGCCATGGAGCATTCTGATGACATGTGTCATGGAGCTTTGTGAAGACAAGGGCAGGGAGCAATGTGATGAGAGCGTGCATGGAGCATTCTGATGACAATGACATGGAGCATTGTGATGCCAAGGGTCATGGATCTTTGTGATGACAAAGGTCATGGAGCATTTTGATGGCAAGGGCATTGTGCATTGTGATGAGAAAGGCAGGGAACATTCTGATGACAGGGTCTTTGAGCAATTTGATGAAAAGTGTCATGGAACATTTTGATGACAGGTGTTATGGAACATTGTGATGTCAGGGGTCATCGAACATTGTGATGATAAGTGCATGTAGCATTGTGATGAGAGGAGTGGCGGAGTATTGTGACAAATAGTGATGTAGCATTGTGATATCAGTAGTGAGAGAGCATTTTGATGAGAAGTGCATGGAGCATAGTGATGACAAATTTTATGGAGCATTGTGATGACAAGATTGTGTAGCACTGTGATGACAAGCACATGGTGCATTGTGATGACATGTGTCATGGAGCATTGTGCTGACAAGCGCATGGAGCATTGTGATGACAAGGGTCAAAGAGCATTGTGAGGAAATGTTCATGGAGCATTGTGGTTAAAAAGGTCACAGAGACTGTTGATGACCAGGGCATGGACCATTGTGATGACAAAGGTCATGAAGCATTGTGATGATTGGAGTCTGGGAGCATTGTGATGACATGGGTCATGGAGCATTGTGATGAGTAGGTCGTGGAGCATTGGGCTGAAAATGTTAATGGACTACTGTGATGACAGGGGTCATGGAGCATTGTGATGACAAGGGAATGGAGCATGGTGATGACAAGGTCATGGAGCATTGTGAGGAGAAGACCATGGAGACTTGTAATGACAAGTCTCATGGAGCATTCTGATGAAAATGGGCATGGAGCATTGTGATTACAGGGGTCTTGGAGCATTGTGATGACAAGGGCATGGAGGATTATGATGAGAAGGCCATGAAGCATTCTGATGACATGCGTCATGGAGCTTTTTGATGACAAGGACATGGATCATTGTGATTACAGGGATCTTGGAGCATTGTGATGAAAAGGGCATGGATTATTGTGATGACAAAGGCATGGAGCCTTGTCATGACAGGGTTCAAGAAGCATACTGACGACAAGTGTCAGGGAGCATTGTGATGACAAGTGTATTGAGCATTGTGATGACAAAGATCATGGAGCATTGTGAAGAGAAGACCATGGATAATTGTGATGATGAGCGTCATGGGGTGTTGTGATGATAAGTGTTATGGAACATAGTGATCACAAGTGTTTGGAGCATTATGATGACAGAGGTCATGGAGAATATTGATTTCATTGTGATGACAATAGCCTGAAGCATTATGATGTTGGGCATGGTTCATTGTGATGGCAGGTTTCATGGAGCATTGAGATGGAAAGGGGCATAGAGCATTGTGTTTACAAAGGTCCTGGAGCATTGTGATGACAAGGGCATGGAGCATTGTGATGAGAATGCCATGGAACTTTCTAATGACATGCGTCATGGAGCTTTGTGATGACAACGGCAAGGAGCATTGTGATTACAGGGGCCTTCAGCATTGTGATGACAAGTGTCATGGAAACTTGTGATGACTAGGCCGTGGAACATTGTGATGGCAGTGGTCATGGTGCATTGTTATGACAGGAGTAATGGAGCATTGAGAAGAGAACGGCATGGAACATTGGTCTGAAATGTTTCATATATTATTGTGATGAGAGTTTGCATGGAGCATTGTGATGACAAGGGTACGGAACACTATGATACATGGGTAATGCAGGATTGTAATGACAAGGGCATGGAGCATTGCGATGAGAAGGGCATCGAGCATTGTGATGACAAGTGTCATGGAGCTTTGTGATGACAAGGGCATTGAGCAATGTTATGAGAGGGTCCATGGAGCATTGTGATGACAATGACATGGAGCATTGTGATGCCAATGGTCATGGAGTTTTGTGATGACAAGTCATGGAGCATTTTGATGACAAGGGCATGGTGCATTGTGATGAGAAGTGCAGGGATCATTTTGATGACCGGGCCATGCAGCAATTTGATGAAAAGTGTAATGGAATATTTTGATGGCAGGTGTTATAGAACATAGTGATGTCAGGGGTCTTGGAGCTTTGGGATGAAAAGGATCATGGAGCATTTTGATGACAGGGGTTATGGAACATTGTGATGTCAGGGGTCATGGAACATTGTGATGATAAGGGGATGTAGCAGTGTGATGACAGGGTCATGGAACATTGTGATTACAGGGGTGAGGCTGTATTATGATGACTAGTCATGGAACACTGTGATATCTCTGGTGAGAGAGCATTTTGATGAGAAGTGCATGGACCATTGTGATTACAAGGTTTATGGAGCATTGCAATGACAAGGTTGTGGACCGTTGTGATGAAATGTGCGAGGCACATTGTGAAGACAATGGTCATGGAGCATTGTTCTGACAAAGACATGGAGCATTGTGATAACAAGGATCACTGTGAATTGTGATGAAAAGTTCATGGAGCATTGTGGTTACAAAGGTCACAGAACCTTGTGATGACACGGGCATGGATTATTGTGATGACAAACGTTATGAAGCATTATGATGACTGGAGTCACTGAGCATTGTGATGGCAGGCGTCTTGGAGCATTGTGATGACATGTGTCATGGAGAATTGTGCTGACAAGCGCATGGAACATTGTGATGACAAGGGTCATGGAGCATTGTGCTGAGAAAGGCATAGAGCATTGTGATGACAAGGGTCAAAGAGCATTGTGATGAAAATTTCATGGATCATTTTGGTTAAAAAGCTCACAGAGAGTGATGATGACGAGGGCATGGCCCATTGTGGTGACAAAGGTCATGAAGCATTGTTATGACTGGAGTCACAGAGCATTGTGATGGCAGGGGTCATGGAGCATTGTGATAACAAGGGCATGGAGCATTGTTATGACCAGGGCAAGGAGCATTGGTCTAATAAGTTTCATGGATTATTGCGATGACAGTTGGAATGGTGCATTGTGATGACAAGGGCATGGAGCATTGTGATGGCCAGGTCATGCAGTATTGTGAAGACAGGTGTCAGGGAGCATTGTGATGACATATGTAATGGCCCATTGTGATGACAACGGCATGGAGCATTGGGATGCCAAGTGTCATGGAGGATTCTGATGGCAAAGGTAATGGAGCATTGTGATGACAATGGCTTGGAGCATTGTGATGACAAGGGTCAGGGAGCATTGTGCTGACAAGTGCATCGAGAAATGTGATGACAATGGTCATGGAGCATTCTGATGACAAGCTTGTGGAGTATTTTGATGACAATGGCATGGAGCATTGTGATGAAAACGGCATGGGGCATTGTGATGAAAAAGGCATGGAGCCTTTTCCTGACAGGGTTCAAGGAGCATACTTATGACAAGTGTCAGGGAGCCTTGTGATGACAAGTGTATTGAGAATTGTGATGACAAAGGTCATGGAGCATTGTGATTAAAAGAGCATGGAGTATTGTGATGACAGGCATCATGGAGCGTTGAGATGACAAGTGTTATGGAACATTGTGATCACAAGGGTTTGGAGCATTGTGATGACAGAGGTCATGGATCATTTTGATTTCAAGGAGCATGGAGCATTGTGAGGACGAGGGCATGAAGCAATGTGATCCCAAGTTTCATGGAGGATTGTGATGACAATTGAAATGGAGTATTGTGATGAGCAGCGCATACAGCATTGTAATGACAAGGTCATGTAGCATTTTGCTGACAAAGGCATGGAGCATTGTGATGACATGTGTAATGGAGCACTGTGATGACAAGCGTCACGGAGCATTGTGAATACAGGGGTCATGGAGCATTGGGATGACAAGGGCATGGATCATTGTGATGACAATGGTCATGGAGCACTGGGCAGATAATGTTCATGGAGTGTTGTGATGACAGGTGTCATGGAGCATTGTGATGACTATGGAGTGGAGCATTGTGATGACAAGAGTCGCGGATCATTGTGTTGTTGGGTGTCATGGAGTGTTGTGATGACAGTGGTCATGGAGCATTGTAATGATACTGGCCATGGAGCATTGTGATGAATATGTCTTGGAACATTGGGCTGAAAATATTCATGGAATATTGTGATGACAGGGTTCATGGAGCATTGTGATGAGAAGGGAATGGAGCATGGTGATGACAAGGTCCAGGAGCATTGTGATGAGAAGACCATGGAGATTTGTCATGACAAGTCTCATGGAGCATTCTGATGAAAAGGGGCATGGAGCATTGTGATTACAGGGGTCTTGGAGCATTTTGAGGACTAGGGCATGGAACACTGTGATACATGTGTCATGGGTCATGGAGGCTTTTGATGACAAGTCATGGAGCATTGTGATGACAAGGGCATGGAGCATTGTGATGACAGGAGCATGGAGCATATTTCTGACAAGATTCATAGATTACTGTGATGACAGTGGACATGGTGCATTGTGATGACAAGGGCATGGATCATTGTGTAGAGAAGGTCATGGTGTATTTTGAAGACTGGTGTCAGGGAGCATTGTGATGACCTATGTCATGGTCCATTGCGATGACAATGGCAGGGATTATAGTGATGCCAAATGAAATGGAGAATTGTGATGACAAATATAATGGAGCATCGTGATGACTATGGCTTGGAGCATTATGATGATAGTGGCCATTGATAATTTTCATGACAAGGTCGTGAAGCATTGTGATGACAATTTCCTTGAGCATTGTGATGACAAAACCATGGAGCCTTGTGATGACAATTCTCATGGATCATACTGATGAAAAGGGTCTTGGAACATTGTGATGACAAGGGCATGGAGCATTGTGATTACATGGGTCTTGGAGCATTGTGATGAAAATGGCATGGATCATTGTGATGAAATAGGCATGGAGCCTTGTCATGACAGGGTTCAAGGAGCATACAGACAACAAGTGTCAGGGAGCATTTTGATGACAAGTGTATTGAGCATTGTGATGACAATGGTCATGGAGCATTGTGATGAGAAGACCATGGATAATTGTGATGACGAGCCTAATGGGGCATTGTGATGACAAGTGTTATGGAATATTGTGATCACAAGGGATTGGAGCATTGTTATGACAGAGGTCATGGATCAATTTGATTTCATTGTGATGACAATAGCATGAAGCATTATGATGATGGGCATGGTGCATTGTCATGACAGGGTTCATGGGTCATTGAGATGAAAAGGGGCATAGAGCATTGTGATTACAGCGTTCTTGGAGCATTGTGATGAGAAGGGTCATGGAGCCTCGTGATGACAAGGCCATGGAACATCGTGATGGCAGGGTTCATGGAGCATTGTTATGACACTGGTAATGGAGCATTGTGATGGCAAGGGCATGGATCATTGTGATGAGAAGGCCATGGAGCATTCTGATGACATGTGTCATGGAGCTTTGTGAAGACAAGGGCATGGAGCAATGTGATGAGAGCGTGCATGGAGCATTGTGATGACAAGGTCCAGGAGCATTGTGATGAGAAGACCATGGAGACTTCTCATGGCAAGTCTCATGGAGCATTCTGATGAAAAGGGGCATTGAGCATTGTGATTACAGGGGTCTTGGAGCATTGTGATGACTAGGGCATGGAACACTGTGATACATGTGTCATGGGTCATGGAGGATTGTGATGACAAGTCATGGAGCATTGTGATGACAAGGGCATGGAGCATTGTGTTGCCAAGGGTCATGGATCTTTGTGATGACAAAGGTCATGGAGCATTTTGATGGCAAGTGCGTTGTGCATTGTGATGAGAAAGGCAGGGAACATTCTGATGACAGGGTCTTTGAGCAATTTGATGAAAAGTGTGATGGAACATTTTGATGACAGGTGTTATGGAACATTGTGATGTCAGGGGTCATCGAACATTGTGATGATAAGTGCATGTAGCATTGTGATGAGAGGAGTGGCGGAGTATTGTGACAAATAGTGATGTAGCATTGTGATATCAGTGGTGAGAGAGCATTTTGATGAGAAGTGCATGGAGCATAGTGATGACAAATTTTATGGAGCATTGTGATGACAAGATTGTGTAGCACTGTGATGACAAGCACATGGTGCATTGTGATGACATGTGTCATGGAGCATTGTGCTGCCAAGCGCATGGAGCATTGTGATGACAATGGTCAAAGAGCATTGTGATGAAATGTTCATGGAGCATTGTGGTTAAAAAGGTCACAGAGACTGTTGATGACCAGGGCATGGACCATTGTGATGACAAAGGTCATGAATCATTGTGATGATTGGAGTCACGGAGCATTATGATGACAGGGGTCATGGAGCATTGTGATAACAAAGGCATGGAGCATTGTGATGACAAGGGCATGGAACATTGTTCTAATAAGTTTCATGGATTATTGTGATGACAGTTAGAATGGCGCATTGTGATGACCACGGCATGGAGCATTGTGATGACCAGGCCATGCAGTTTTGTGAAGACAGGTGTCAGGGAGCATTGTGATGACATATGTAATGGCCCATTTTGATGACAATGGCATGGAGCATAGTGATGCCAAGTGTCATGGAGGATTCTGATGACAAAAGTAATGGAGCATTGTGATGACAATGGCTTGGAGCATTGTGATGACAAGGGTCAGGGAGCATTGTGCTGACAAGTGCGTGGAGAATTGTAATGACAAGTGTCATGGAGCATTCTGATGACAAGCTTGTGGAGTATTTTGATGACAATTGCATAGATCATTTTGATGAAAACGGCATGGGGCATTGTGATGAAAAAGGCATGGAGACTTTTCGTGACAGGGTTCAAGGAGCATTTTGATGACAAGTGTCAGGGAGCATTGTGATGACAAGTGTATTGATAATTGTGATGACAAAGGTCATGGAGCATTGTGATGATAAGAGCATGGCATATAGTCATGACAGGCATCATGGAGCGTTGTGATGACAAGTGTTATGGAACTTTGTGATCACAAGGGTTTGGAGTATTGTGATGACAGAGGTCATGGATCATTTTGATTTCAAGGAGCAGGGAGCATTGTGATGACAAGGGCATGAAGCAATGGGATCCCAAGGTTCATGGAGGATTGTGATGACAATGGAAATGGAGTATTTTGATGACAAGCTCATAGAGCATTGTAATGGAAAGGTCATATAGCATTTTGCTGACAAATGCGTGGAGCATTGTGATGACATGTGTCATGGAGCACTGTGATGACAAGCGTCACGGAGCATTGTGAATACAGGGGTCATGGAGCATTGGGATGACAAGGGCATGGATCATTGTGATGACAAGGGTCATGGAGCACTGGGCTGAAAATTTTCATGGACTGTTGTGATGACAGGGGTCATGGAGCATTGTGATGACTAGGGAATGGAGCATTGTGAGGACAAGAGTCCCAGATCATTTTGTTGTCAGTTGTCATGGAGTGTTGTGATAACAGTGGTCATGGAGCATTGTGAAGATATTGGCCATGGAGCATTGTGATGAGTAGATCGTGGAGCATTGGGCTGAAAATATTAATGGACTACTGTGGTGACATGGGTCATGGAGCATTGTGATGACAAGGGAATGGAGCATGGTGATGACAAGGTACTGGATCATTGTGAGGAGAAGACCATGGAGACTTGTGATGACAAGTCTCATGGAGCATTCTGATGAAAAGGGGGATGGAGCATTGTGATTACAGGGGTCTTGGAGCATTGTGATGACAAGGGCATGGAGCATTATGATGAGAAGGCCATGAAGCATTCTGATCACATGCGTCATGAAGCTTTTTGATGACAAGTGCATGGATCATTGTGATTACAGGGATCTTGAAGCATTGTGATGAAAAGGGCATGGATTATTGTGATGACAAAGGCATGGAGCCTTGTCATGACAGGGTTCAAGGAGCATACTGACGACAAGTTCAGGGAGCCTTGTGATGACAAGTGTATTGAGCATTGTGATTAAAAGGATCATGGAGCATTGTGAAGAGAAGACCATGGAAAATTGTGATGATGAGCGTCATGGGGTGTTGTGATGATAAGTTTTATGGAACATTGTGATCAAACGTGTTTGAAGCATTATGATGACAGAGGTCATGGAGAATATTGATTTCATTGTGATGACTATAGCCTGAAGCATTATGATGATGGGCATGGTGCATTGTGATGGCAGGGTTCATGGAGCATTGAGATGAAAAGTGGCATGGAGCATTGTGTTTACAAGGGTCTTGGAGCATTGTGATGACAAGGGCATGGAGCATTGTAATGAGAAGGCCATGGAACTTTCTGATGACATGCGTCATGGAGCTTTGTGATGACAAGGGCAAGGAGCATTGTGATTACAGGGGCCTTCAGCATTGTGATGACAAGTGTCATGGAACCTTGTGATGACTAGGCCATGGAACATTGTGATGGCAGGGGTCATGGTGCATTGTTATGACAGAGGTAATGGAGCATTGTGATGAGAAGGTCATGGAACATTGGTCTGAAATGTTTCATGGATTATTGTGATGAGAGTGGGCATGGAACATTGTGATGACAAGGGTACGGAACACTATGATACATGGGTCATGCAGGATTGTAATGCCAAGGGCATGGAGCATTGCAATGAGAAGGGCATCGAGCATTGTGATGACAAGTGTCATGGAGCTTTGTGATGACAAGGGCATAGAGCAATGTTATGAGAGGGTTCATGGAGCATTGTGATGACAATGACATGGAGCATTGTGATGCCAAGGGTCATGGAGTTTTGTGATGACAAGTCATGGAGCATTTTGATGACAAGGGCATGGTGCATTGTGATGAGAAGTGCAGGGATCATTTTGATGACAGGGCCATGCAGCAATTTGATGAAAAGTGTAATGGAATATTTTGATGGCAGGTGTTATAGAACATTGTGATGTCAGGGGTCTTGGAGCTTTGGGAGGAAAAGGATCATGGAGCATTTTGATGACAGGGGTTATGGAACATTGTGATGTCAGGGGTCATGGAACATTGTGATGATAAGGGGATGTAGCAGTGTGATGACAGGGTCATGGAACATTGTGATTACAGAGGTGAGGGTGTACTGTGATGACTAGTCATTGAACACTGTGATATCTCTGGTGAGAGAGCATTTTGATGAGAAGTGCATGGACCATTGTGATTACAAGGTTTATGGAACATTGCAATGACAAGGTTGTGGATCGTTGTGATGAAATGCGCGTGGCACATTGTGAAGACAATGGTCATGGAGCATTGTTCTGACAAAGACATGGAGCATTGTGATAACAATGGTCACTGTGAATTGTGATGAAAAGTTCATGGAGCATTGTGGTTAAAAAGGTCACAGAACCTTGTGATGACACGGGCATGGATTATTGTGATGACAAACGTTATGAAGCATTGTGATGACTGGAGTCACTGAGCATTGTGATGACAGGGGTCATGGAGCATTGTGATGACATGTGTCATGGAGCATTGTGCTGACAAACGCATGGAGCATTGTGATGACCAGGGTCATGGAGCATTGTGCTGAGAAAGGCATAGAGCATTGTGATGACAAGGGTCAAAGAGCATTGTGATGAAAATTTCATGGATCATTTTGGTTAAAAAGCTCACAGAGAGTGATGGTGACGAGGGCATGGCCCATTGTGGTGACAAAGGTCATGAAGCATTGTTATGACTGGAGTCACAGAGCATTGTGATGGCAGGGGTCATGGAGCATTGTGATAACAAGGGCATGGAGCATTGTGATGACCAGGGCAAGGAGCATTGGTCTAATAAGTTTCATGGATTATTGCGATGACAGTTGGAATGGCGCATTGTGATGACAAGGGCATGGAGCATTGTGATGGCCAGGTCATGCAGTATTGTGAAGACAGGTGTCAGGGAGCATTGTGATGACATATGTAATGGCCCATTGTGATGACAATGACATGGAGCATTGTGATGCCAAGTGACATGGAGGATTCTGATGACAAAGGTAATGGAGCATTGTGATGACAATGGCTTGGAGCATTGTGATGACAAGGGTCAGGGAGCATTGTGCTGACAAGTGCATGGAGAATTGTGATGACAATGGTCATGGAGCATTCTGATGACAAGCTTGTGGAGTATTTTGATGACAATGGCATGGAGCATTGTGATGAAAACGGCATGGGGCATTGTGATGAAAAAGGCATGGAGCCTTTTCCTGACAGGGTTCAAGGAGCATACTTATGACAAGTGTCAGGGAGCCTTGTGATGACAAGTGTATTGAGAATTGTGATGACAAAGGTCATGGAGCATTGTGATGAAAAGAGCATCGAGTATTGTGATGACAGGCATCCTAGAGCATTGTGATGACAAGTGTTATGGAACATTGTGATCACAAGGGTTTGGAGCATTGTGATGACAGAGGTCATGGATCATTTTGATTTCAAGGAGCATGGAGCATTGTGAGGACAAGGGCATGAAGCAATGTGATCCCAAGGTTCATGGAGGATTGTGATGACAATGGAAATGGAGTATTGTGATGACAAGCTCATAGAGCATTGTAATGACAAGGTCATGTAGCATTTTGCTGACAAAGGCATGGAGCATTGTGATGACATGTGTCATGGAGCACTGTGATGACAAGCGTCACGGAGCGTTGTGAATACATGGGTCATGGAGCATTGGGATGACAAGGGCATGGATCATTGTGATGACAAGTGTCATGGAGCAATGGGCTGATAATGTTCATGGAGTGTTGTGATGACAGGTGTCATGGAGATTTGTGATGACTATGGAATGGAGCATTGTGATGACAAGAGTCGCGGATCATTGTGTTGTCGGGTGTCATGGAGTGTTGTGATGACAGTGGTCATGGAGCATTGTGATGATATTGGACATGGAGCATTGTGATGAATAGGTCTTGGAGCATTGGGCTGAAAATATTCATGGATTATTGTGATGACAGGGTCATGGAGCATTGTGATGACAAGGGAATGGAGCATGATGATGACAAGGTCCAGGAGCATTGTGATGAGAAGACCATGGAGACTTGTCATGACAAGTCTCATGGAGCATTCTGATGAAAAGGGGCTTGGAGCATAGTGATTACAGGGGTCTTGGAGCATTGTGAGGACTAGGGCATGGAACACTGTGATACATGTGTCATGGGTCATGGAGGATTGTGATGACAAGTCATGGAGCATTGTGATGACAAGGGCATGGAGCATTGTGATGAGAAGACCATGGATAATTGTGAGGACGAGCGTCATGGGGCATTGTGATGACAAGTGTTATGGAATATTGTGATCACAAGGGTTTGGATCATTGATATGACAGAGGTCATGGAGCAATTTGATTTCATTGTGATGGCAATAGCATGAAGCATTATGATGATGGGCATGGTGCATTGTGATGACAGGGTTCATGGATCATTGAGATGAAAAGGGGCATAGAGCATTGTGATTACAGCGTTCTTGGAGCATTGTGATGAGAAGGGTCATGGAGCTTTGTGATGACAACGCCATGGAACATCGTGATGGCAGGGGTCATGGAGCATTGTTATGACAGTGGTAATGGAGCATTGTGATGGCAACGGCATGGATCATTGTGATGAGAAGGCCATGGAGCATTCTGATGACATGTGTCATAGAGCTTTGTGAAGACAAGGGCATGGAGCAATGTGATGAGAGCGTGCATGGAGCATTGTGATGACAATGACATGGAGCAGTTTGATGCCAAGTGTCATGGATCTTTGTGATGACAAAGGTCATGGAGCATTTTGATGGCAAGGGCATTGTGCATTGTGATGAGAAAGGCAGGGAACATTCTGATGACAGTGTCTTTGAGCAATTTGATGAAAAGTGTCATGGAACATTTGATTACAGGTGTTATGGAACATTGTGATGTCAGGGGTCATTGAACATTGTGATGATAACTGCATGCAGCCTTGTGATGACAGGAGTGACGGAGTATTGTGACAAATAGTGATGTAGCATTGTGATATCAGTGGTGAGAGAGCATTTTGATGAGAAGTGCATGGAGCATTGTGATGACAAATTTTATGGAGCATTGTGATGACAAGATTGTGGAGCACTGTGATGACAAGCGCATGGTGCATTGTGATGACATGTGTCATGGAGGATTGTGCTGCCAAGCGCATGGAGCATTGTGATGAAAAGGGTCAAAGAGCATTGTGATGAAAAGTTCATGGAGTATTGTGGTTAAAATGGTCACAGAGACTGTTGATGACCAGGGCATGGACCATTGTGATGACAAAGGTCATGAATCATTGTGATGATTGGAGACACGGAGCATTGTGATGACAGGGGTCATGGAGCATTGTGATAACAAGGGCATGGAGCATTGTGATGACAAGGGCATGGTACATTGGTCTAATAAGTTTCATGGATTATTGTGATGACAGTTAAAATGGAGCATTGTGATGACAATGGCATGGAGCATTGTGATGACCAGGCCATGCAATATTGTGAAGACAGTTGTCAGGGAGCATTGTGATGACATATGTAATGGCCCATTGTGATGACAATGGCATGGAGCATAGTGATGCCAAGTGTCATGGAGGATTCTGATGACAAAAGTAATGGAGCATTGTGATGACAATGGCTTGGAGCATTGTGATGACAAGGGTCAGGGAGCATTGTGCTGACAAGTGCGTGGAGAATTGTAATGACAAGTGTCATGGAGCATTCTGATGAAAAGCTTGTGGAGTATTTTGATGACAATGGCATGGATCATTTTGATGAAAACGGCATGGGGCATTGTGATGAAAAAGGCATGGAGCCTTTTCATGACAGGGTTCAAGGAGCATTCTGATGACAAGTGTCAGGGAGCATTGTGATGACAAGTGTATTGAGAATTGTGATGACAAAGGTCATGGAGCATTGTGATGAAAAGAGCATGGAGTATAGTGATGACAGGCATCATGGAGCGTTGTGATGACAAGTGTTATGGAACTGTGTGATCACAAGGGTTTGGAGTATTGTGATGACAGAGGTCATGGATCATTTTGATTTCAAGGAGCAGGGAGCATTTTGATGACAAAGGCATGAAGCAATGGGATCCCAAGGTTCATGGAGGATTGTGATGACAATGGAAATGGAGTATTTTGATGAAAAGCGCATAGAGCATTGTAATGGAAAGGTCATGTAGCATTTTGCTGACAAAGGCATGGAGCATTGTGATGACATGTGTCATAGAGCACTGTGATGACAAGCGTCACGGATCATTGTGAATACACGGGTCATGGAGCATTGGGATGACAAGGGCATGGATCATTGTGATGACAAGGGTCATGGAGCACTGGGCTGAAAATGTTCATGGACTGTTGTGATGACAGGGGTCATGGAGCATTGTGATGACTAGGGAATGTAGTATTGTGATGACAAGAGTCCCAGATCATTGTGTTGTCAGTTGTCATGGAGTGTTGTGATAACATTGGTCATGGAGCATTGTGAAGATATTGGCCATGGAGCCTTGTGATGAGTAGGTCGTGGAGCATTGGGCTGAAAATGTTAATGGACTACTATGATGACAGGGGTCATGGAGCATTGTGATGACAAGGGAATGGAGCATGGTGATGACAAGGTCCTGGAGCATTGTGAGGAGAAGACCATGGAGACTTGTGATGACAAGTCTCATGGAGCATTCTGATGAAAAGGGGGATGGAGCATTTTGATTACAGGGGTCTTGGAGCATTGTGATGACAAGGGCATGGAGCATTGTGATGAGAAGGTCATGGAGTATTGTGAAGACTGGTGTCAGGGAGCATTGTGATGACATATGTCATGGTCCATTGCGATGACAATGGCATGGAGCATTGTGAAACCGAATGTAATGGAAGATTGTGATGACAAATATAATGGAGCATTGTGATGATTAGCGCTTGGAGCATTATGATGACAATGGTCATTGAGAATTTTCATGACAAGGTCGTGAAGCATTGTGATGACAAAGTTCTTGAGCATTGTGATGACAAAACTATGGAGCCTTGTGATGACAAGTCTCATGGAGCATACTGATGAAAAGGGGCATGGAGCATTGTGATTACAGGGGTCTTGGAGCATTGTGATGACAAGGGTCACAGAGAATTGTGAAGAAATATTCATGGAGGATTGTGGTTACAAAGGTCAAAGAGCCTTGTGATGACGCGGGCATGGACCACTGTGATGACAAAGGTTATGAAGCATTTTGATGACTGGAGTCAGGGAGCATTGTGATGACAGGGGTCATGGAGCATTGTGATGACATGTGTCATGGAGCATTGTGCTGACAAGCGCATGGAGCATTGTGATGACAAGGGTCATGGAGCATTGTGGTGAGAAATGCATAGAGCATTGTGATGACAAGGGTCAAAGAGCATTGTGATGAAAATTTCATGGAGCATTGTTTTTAAAAAGGTCACAGAGACTGTTGATGATGAGGGCACGAACCATTGTGATGACAAAGGTCATGAAGCATTGTGATGACTGGAGTCACGGAGCATGGTGATGACAGGGGTCATGTAGCATTGTGATAATAAGGGAATGGAGAATTGTGATGACAAGGGCATGGAACATTGGTCTAATAAGTTTCATGGATTATTGCGTTGACAGTTGGAATGGCGCATTGTGATGACAGGGGCACGGAGCATTGTGATGACCAGGTCATGCAGTATTGTGAAGACAGGTGTCAGGGAGCATTGTGATGACATATGCAATGGCCTATTGTGATGACCATGGCATGGAGCATCTGATGCCAAGTGTCATGGAGGATTCTGATGACAAAGGTAATGGAGAGTTGTGATGACAATGGCTTGGAGCATTGTGATGACAAGAGTCCCGGATCATTGTGTTGTTAGGAGTAATGGAGTGTTGTGATGACAGTTGTCATGGAGCATTGTGAAGATATTGGCCATGGAGCACTGTTATATGTAGGTCGTGGAGCATTGGGCTGAATATGTTCATGGATTATTGTCATGATACGGGTCATGGAGCATTGTGATGACAAGGGAATGGAGCATGGTGATGACAAGGTCCTGGAGCATTGTGATGAGAAGACCATGGAGACTTGTGATGACAAATCTCATGGAGCATTCTGATGAAAAGGGGCATGGAGCATTGTGATTACAGGGGTCTTGGAGCACTGTGATGACTAGGGCATGGAGCATTGTGATGAGAAGGCCATGGAGCATTCTGATGACATGTGTCATGGAGTTTTGTGATGACAAGGGCATGGAGCATTGTGATTACAGGGATCTTGGAGCATTGCTATGAAAACGGCACAAATCATTGTTATGAAAAAGGTATGGAGCCTTGTCATGACAGGCTTCAAGGAGCATACTGACGACTAGTGTCAGGGAGCATTGTGATGACAAGTGTATTGAGCATTGTGATGACAAAGATCATGGAGCATTGTGATAAGAAGACCATGGTTAATTGTTATGATGAGCGTCATGGGATGTTGTGATGATAAGTGTTATGGTACATTGAGATCAAAAGTGTTTGGAGCATTATGATGACAGAGGTCATGGAGATTACTGATTTCATTGTGATGACAATAGCCTGAAGCATTATGATGATTGGCAAGGTGCATTGTGATGACAGGGTTCATGGGGCATTGAGATGAAAAGTGTCATGGAGCACTGTGATTACAGTGGTCTTGGAGCATTCTGATGACAATGGCATGGAGCATTGTGATTACAAGTGTCTTCAGCATTGTGATAACAAATCTCATGGAACCTTGAGATGACTATGCCGTGGAACATTGTGATGGCATGGGTCATGGTGTATTGTTATGACACAGGTAATGGAGCATTGTGATGAGAAGGGCATGGGACATTGGTCTAAAATGTTTCATGTATTATTGTGATGAGAGTGGGCATAGAGCATTGTGATGACAAGGGTACGGAACACTATGATGCATGAGTCATGAAGGATTGTAATGACAAGGGCATGGAGCATTGGGATGACAAAGATCATGAAGCATTGTGATGACTGGAGTCATGGAGCATTGTGATGAAAAGGGCATGGAGCATTGTGATGAGAAGGTCATGGAGTATTGTGAAGACAGGTTTCAGGGAGCATTGTGATGACCTATGTCATGGTCCATTGCGATGACAATGGCATGGAGCATTGTGATGCCAAATGTAATGGAGGATTGTTATGACAAATATAATGGAACATTGTGATGACTAGCGCTTGGAGCTTTATGATGACAAGGGCCATTGAGAATTTTCCTGACAAGGTCGTGAAGCATTGTGATGACAAGGTCCTGGAGCATTGTGATGAGAAAACCATGGAGCCTTGTGATAACAAATCTCATGGAGCATACTGATGAAAAGGTTCATGAACCATTGTGATTACAGGGGTCTTGGAACATTGTGATGAAAAGGTCATGGGACCTTGTTATGACAGTGTTCAAGGAGAGTACAGACAACAAGTGTCAGGGATCATTTTGATGATAAGAGTACTGAGCATTGTGATGACAAAGGTCATGGAGCATTGTGATGAGAAGACCATAGATAACTGTGATGACGAGCGTCATGGGGCATTGTGATGACAAGTGTTATGGAATACTGTGATCACAAGGGTTTGGAGCATTGTTATGACAGAGGTCATGGAGAATTTTTATTTCATTGTGATCACAATAGCATGAAGCATTAGGATGATGGGCATGGTGCATTGTGATGACAGGGTTCATGGATCATTGAGATGAAAAGGGGCATGGAATATTGTGATTACAGTGTTCTTGGAGCATTGTGATGAGAAGGGTCATGGAGCCTTGTGATGACATTTCCATGGAACATCGTGATGGCAGGGATCATGGAGCATTGTTATGACAGTGGTAATGTAGCATTGTGATGGCAAGGGCAAGGAGCTTTGTGATGAGAAAGCCATGGAGCTTTCTGATGACATGTGTCATGGAGCATTGTGATGACAAGGGTCACGGAGCATTGTGATGAAAAGTTCATTGAGAATTGTGGTTATAAAGGTCACAGAGACTTGGGATAACGCGGGCATGGACCATTGTGATGACAAACGTTATGAAGCATTGTGATGACAGGTGTCACGGAGCATTGTGATGACAGGGGTCATCGATAATGGTGATGACTAGGGAATGGAGCATAGTGATGACAAGAGTCCCGGATCATTGTGTTGTCAGGTGTCATGGAGTGTTGTGATGACTGTTGTCATGGTGCATTGTGAGGATATTGGACATGGAGCATTGTGATGAGAAGGTCACGGAGCATTTTGCTGATAATATTCATGGAGTATTGTGATGACAGTTGTCATGGAGCATTGTGATGATATTGGTCATGGAGCATTGTGATGAGAATGTCATGGAGCATTGTGCTGATAATATTCATTGAGTATTGTGATGACAAGGGTCATGGAGCTTGGTGATGACAAGGTCCTGTAGCATTGTGATGAGAAGACCATGGAGGCTTGTGATGACAAGTTTCATGGAGCATTCTAATGAAAAGGGGCATGGATCATTGTGATTACAGTGGTCTTGGAGCATCGTGATGACAAGGGCATGGAGCATTGTCATGAGACGGCCATGCAGCATTCTGATGACATGGGTCATGGAGATTTGTGATGACAAGGGCATGGAGCATTGTGATTACAGGGGTCTTGGAGCATTGTGATGAAAAGGGCATGGATCATTGTGATGAAAAAGGCATGGAGCCTTGTCATGACAGGGTTCAAGGAGCATACTGATGACAAGTGTCAGGGAGCATTGTGATGACAAGTGTATTGAGCATTGTGATGACAAATGTCATGGAGCATTGTGATGAGAAGACCATGGATAATTTTGATGATGAGTGTCATGGTGTGTTGTGATGATAAGTGTTATGGAACATTGTGATCAAAAGGTTTTGGAGCATTATGATGACAGAGGTCATGGAGATTACTGATTTCATTGTGATGACAATAGCCTGAAGCATTATGATGATGGGCATGGTGCATTGTGATGACAGGGTTCATGGAGCATTGAGATGAAAAGTGTCATGGAGCACTGTGATTACAGTGGTTTTGGAGCATTTTGATGACAAGGGCATGGAGCATTGTGATGAGAATGCCATGGAACATTCTGATGACATGCGTCATGGAGCTTTTTGATGACAAGGGCATGGAGCATTGTGATTACAGGGGTCTTGGAGCATTGTGATGACAAGGGTCATGGAGCCTTGTGATGACAAGGCCGTGGATCATTGTTATGGCAGGGTTCATGGAGCATTGTTATGACAGAAGTAATGGAGCATTGTGATTAGAAGGGCATTGAGCACTGGTCTGAAATGTTTCATGAATTATTGTGATGAGAGAGGGCATGGAGCATTGTGATGACAATGGCATGGAACACTGTGATACATGGGTCATGGAGGATTGTACTGACAAGGGCATGGATCATTGTGATGAGAAGGGCATCGAGCATTGTGATGACAAGTGTCATGGAGCTTTGTGATGACAAGGGCATGGAGCAATGTGATGAGAGGGTTCATGGAGCATTGTGATGACAATAACATGGATCATTGTGATACCAAGGGTCATGGAGCTTTGTGATGACAAAGGTCATGGAGCATTTTGATGAGAAGGGTGTGGTGCATTGTGATGAGAAGGGCAGGGAGCATTTTGATGACAGGGTCATGCAGCAATTTGATGAAAAGTGTCATGGAACATTTTGATGACAGTGGTTATAGAACATTGTGATGCCAGGGGTCATGGAGCTTTGGGATGAAAAGGGTCATGGAGCATTTTGATGACAGGGGTTATAGAACATTGTGATATCAGGTGTCATGGAACATTGTGACTACAGGGGTGAGGGAGTATTGTGATGACTAGTGATGGAACACTGTGATATCTCTGGTGAGAGAGCATTTTGATGAGAAGTGCATGGAGCATTGTGATTACAATATTTATGGAGCATAGCGATGACAAGGTTGTGGACCGTTGTAATGAAAAGCGCGTGGCACAGTGCAGTGTGATGACAAGTTTCATTGAGCATTGTTCTGACAAAGGCATGGAGCATTGTGATGACAAGGGTCACGGAGCATTGTGATGAAATGTTCAAGGAGCACTGTGGTTACAAAGGTCACAGAGCCTTGTGATGACGCGGGCATGGACCATTGTGATGACAAACGTTATGAAGCATTTTGATGACTGGAGTCAAGGAGCATTGTGATGACATGTGTCATGGAGCATTGTGATGACAAGGGCATGGAGTATTGTGATGAATGGGGCATGGAGCATTTGTCTGACATGTTTCATAGACTATTGTGATGACAGCGCACATGGTGCATTGTGATGCCAAGGGCATGGAGCATTGTGATGAGAAGGGCATGGAGCATTGTGATTACAAGGTTTATGGAGCATTGTCATGACCAATTTTTGGACCATTGGGATGAGAAGCGCTTGGCACATTGTGATGACAAGGGTCATGGAGCATTTTTCTGACAAAGGCATGGAGCATTGTGATGACAAGTGTCACGGAGCATTGTGATGAAAAGTTCATGGAGCACTGTGGTTACAAAAGTGACAGAGCCTTGCGATGACGTGGGCATCGACCATTGTGATGACAAATGTTATGAAGAATTGTGATGACTGGAGTCACGGAGCCTTGTGATGACAGGGGTCATGGAGCATTGTGATGAGAAGGACATGGAGAATTTTGCTGAGAAAAGCATAGAGAATTGTGATGACATGGGTCAAATAGCATTGTGATGAAATGTTCATGGATCTTTGTGGTTAAAATGTTCACAGAGACTGTTGATGATGAGGGCATGGACCACTATGATGACAAATGTCATGGAGCATTGTGATGACTGGAGTCACGGAGCATTGAGATGACAGGGGTCATGGAGCATTGTGATAAAAAGGGCATGGAGCATTGTGATGAAAAGGGCATGTATCATTGGTCTAATATGTTTCATGGAGTATTGTGATGACTGTCGGAATGTCGCATTGTGATGACAAGGGCATGGAACATTGTGATGACCAGGTCATGCATTATTGTGAATATAGGTGTCAGAGAACTTTGTGATGACATATGTAATGGCCCATTGTGATGACAATGGCATGGAGCATTGTGATGAAAACGGCATGGGGCATTGTGATATCAAGGGCCATTGATAATTTTAATATCCAGGTCGTGAAACATTGTGATGAACACTGCATGGAGCTTCCTATGACAGGGGTCATGGAGCATTGCGATGACAAGTGCATGGAGTATTGTGATGACAAGAGCATATAACATTTTGATGTGAAGTGCCAGGAGCATTGTAATGACAAGGACGTGGAGAATTGTGAGGACAAGGGACATTTAGCTTTGTGATGACTAGGCATGGAGCATGGTGATGGCAAAACCGTGGAGCACTGTGATGAGAAGACCTTGGGTAATTGTAGTGTCGAGCATCATGGAGCACTATAATGAGAAGGGGCATGAAGCATTGTGATGACAGGTGTCAGGGAGCATTGTGATGACAGGTGTCATGGAGCAATGTGATGACAAGGGCATGGAGAATTGTGATGACAAGTGCATGGAGCATTGTGATGACAAGTGCATGGAGCATTGCAATTTCAAATTCATGGAGAATTGTGATGACAAGAGCATGTAATATTTTGATGAGAAGTGTCATGTAGCATTGTGATGACAAGGACGTGGAGAATTCTGATGACAAGGGACATGGAGCTTTGTGATAACCAGGGCATGGAGCATTGTGATAACAGGGGTCATGGAGCATTATTATGACAAGGCCATGGTGCATTCTGACATAAGATATCACTTATGAAGGGAATGTAAACATGGCTACATATGAACTGAATTACGGAAGAGAACAGAGTCTCAGATTTAGAAAACACTCTAATGCTTGCTTAAGGGGAAAGACAGGTGGGGAGATGCACAAAACAAAAGTTTGATATTAGCACAGGTACCGTTCCATAATCCAAAAAGAGAAGAGACAAGCCCTACTCCTTCCTCAGTAAACGGAACTCAACATCCTTATTCCCCGCAGAGAAATATATCTGACTAGTAAGAATTTTAAAACCTATGTATTGATATGTCTCCGTAAGGGAACCAAGTGTGTCTAGAACGACATAAACATGGCAGTGAGAATCAGCTCAAACCCACTATAAAAATGAATTTCAAAACAAAACATAAAAATAGTAAAATTCTTACACAATACCTTCAGGGGTTCTGATGAAACCTGGAATGGCCCTATCTACAATGACAGCTGGATGTGGCATAACGCTGGTCACTTGGGACTGAGAGGATTGGTGAGATTGGGTGAAAAAATGCAGACCCTTTAAAGCAATTATGCCTGCCACGCTTTCCATGGTTCCCAACTCTCCAAGTAGAAGGGAATATCACTACAGTTATAACATGTATGGGAACGTAGAGAATGGAAACCATCTGATGGTAAAAGGTTTCTAAAACTCTACTACTTTTTTTTCTCTCCTTGTGCTCCAGTTTGACATTCCAACTGCTTTACTATCAATCTCCCAACTTGGAGAGTCAGCCCCTATAACCTCCTGGTTCGCACAGTTGGCAAATTGTGCAGAGGATATAAGGGAAGAGAGAGAACCAATGAGAGAGTAGCTGTAGGCATTTGGACGGCCACATTTCACTCTAATTACCCGTCACGAAGAGGAATTAACCAAAGACTCAGCCTGCCCCCCCCAGAACCAGTAAAGGTCCAGAAGCAAAACTGTGGATTTGCGGTCAGCTCACAAAAACATGAGTTATAAAATGGAGCTCAGGGCCACAGCAATTCACTAACCTGCAGAGTTATAAAGGACTACTCTCTTCCAAAAATCTGTTGAGGGAAAGCCACGAGGCGGAAGTGAAAATGAGGCAGAATGGCATGAAACAGATTTCAAGACGTACATTGGAATCGCCTTTAAACACAGGAAAAGCATCACAACTTCGAAAATAATGGAAATGGCCATAAAGGGCATATGGGTTTTCACGTGAATATATTCAGGAGAAAACGCATATGCCCTTTTCAGCAAAGCAAGCAAGCGGGCAATGCAAATCTGCACTAAAATGAAGTGTCACTTCCCACCAGCCAAAAGGGACATCCACAAAATGTGTAAAAAACAGACAGGCAAGACAGGCTCTGGGGAACAAGGAGCCTTGTTATGCTGATGGGCGGGATGTAAATTGCCAACTGCCTCTCTGGAGGAGTGCACTGTGTTCCCTAAAACAAGTGAACAACAGAGCTACAGAGCCAATGGCACTTCCATTCTAGGTAATATAGCTTGGGAAAACTGAAAATTAATAAGACAGATCCACACCAAAATTCAGGGCTGCACTGCTTACAAAAACCTCAACTTGGGTACACCTTAAATATCCGAGGAAAGACAAAAATGGTTCAAGAAATTGTGGTACTTACGTATGACGGAATATCCCTCAGCCATGAAATCAATGTCATAAGGCCAGTAGCAGCAAAATGAGTGGATTCCGCTACGATAATTCTAAGTGAAATAAGTCAAACAGAAAAAGAAAATTATCATAAGATATCAATTATGAAGATCCTGTAAACATGGCTACACATGAACTGAGATAGGAAAGAGAAGGGAGTCTCACATTTAGAAAACAACCTTATGCCTTCTTAAGGGGGAAGGAGAGGTGGGGTGATGCATAAAACCAGAGTTTGATATTAATACAGGTACAGTTCCAAAAACCAAATACAGAATAGACAAGACCTACACGTTCCTCAGTGAAAGGGACTCAACACCCCATATTCAACGCAGATTAATATATCTTACTAGTAAGAATCTTAAAACCTATGTATTGATAAGTATCCATAAGGGAATCAAGTGTGTCTAGACTGGAATAAACATGGCAGTGAGAATCAGCTCAACACACTATAAAAAGGAATTTCAAAAACAAAACAAAAAAACAGGGAAATTCCTTACAATTCCTTCAGGGTCTCTGATGAAACCTGGAATGACCCTATCTACAATGACAGCTGGAAGTGGCATAAGGCTGGACACTTTGGACTGAGAGGAATGTTGAGATTGGGTGAGCAAATGCAGACCCTTTAAAGCAATAATGAGTGGCACCCATTCCATGGGTCCCAACTCTCCAGGTTGAAAGGAATATTACAACAGCTCTAACATGTTCGGGAAACCTAGACAATGGACACACTGTGAATATGAAAGGTTTCTAAAATTCAACTAATAGTCCCTCTCCTGGTGCTACGGTTTGACTTTCCAACTGCTTTACTATCAATCTCCCAACTTAGAGAGACAGGCCCTTTAACCTCCTGGTTCTCAGAGGTTGCCAATTTGGCAGAGGATGAAAGGGAAGATGGAGAACCAATGAGAGAGTAGCTGTTAAGCATTTGGACCGCCACATGTCACTCTAATTTTCCGGACAGAAGAATAATTAACAAAAGTCTCAGCCACCCCCCGAAAACCAGTATAGGTCCTGAACCAAAATATTGGACTTGCGTTCAGCTCACAAAAAACGAGTTAAAAAATGGAGCTCAGGGGCAAAGCAATTCAAATACTGGCAGAGTAATAAAGGGCAACTATCTTCCAAAAATCTGTTGAGGGAAGGCAACTAGGCGGACTTGAAAGCGAGGCAGAATAGCAGGAAACAGATTTCAAGAGGTATGTTGGAATCGCCTTTAAAGCACAGGAAGAGGAGCACAACTTCGACAATGATGCACATGGCCAAAAAGGCCGTATGCGTTTTCCCCTGAATATATTCAGGGGAAAACGCATACGCACTTTTGGCCAAGCAAGCATGTGGGCAATGCAAGTCTGCACTACAAAGAAGTATCACTTCCCACCGGTCACAAGGGACATCCACAAAATGGGTAAAAACCAGAAAGGCAAGACAGGCCCTGGAGAACAGGGAACCTTGTTATGCTGATGGCCGGGATGTAAATTGCCAACTGCCTCTCTGCAGTAGTGCATTGTGTTCGCTAAAACAAGTAAACAACAGAGCTACAGAGCCAAGTACACTGCCAGTCTAGGGAATATACCTTGGGAAAACTGAAAATGAATAAGACAGAGCCACCCCAAAATTTAGAGCTGCACTGATTACAAGAACCTCAACTTGGGTACACCTTAAGTATCCCAAAAAAGGTAAAAATTGTTAAAAAAAATTGTAGTACTTACGTATGATGGAATATCCCTCAGCCATGAAATCAATGTCATAAGACCAGTAGCAGCAAAATGAGTGGATTCAGGTACGATGATTCTAAGTGAAATAAGTCACACAGAAAAAGAAACGTATCATAAGATATCACTTATGAAGATCCTGTAAACATGGCTACACATGAACTGAGTTAGGAAAGAGAACAGAGTCTCACATTTAGAAAACACTCTTATGCCTGCTTAAGGGGGAAGGAGAGGTGGGGTGATGCATAAAACCAGAGTTTGATATAAGCACAGGTACCTTTCCAAAAACCAACTATGGAAGAGACAAGACCTACCTATACCTTCCTCAGTGAAAGGGACTCAAAACCTCATATTTCCCGCAGAGGAATATATCTGACAAGTAAGAATCTTAAAACCTATGTATTGATATGTCTCCGTAAGGGAATCAAGTGTGTCTAGACTGGCATAAAGATGGCAGCGAGAATCACATCAAACCCACTATAAAACGGAATTTCAAAAACGAAACAAAAAAACAGGGAAATTTTTTACAATTCCTTCAGGCTCTCTGATGAACCTTGGAATGACCCTATCTACAATGACAGCTGGAGGTGCCATAAGGCTGGACACATGGGACTGAGAGGATTGGTGAGATTGGGTGAGCAAATGCAGACCCTGTAAAGCAATAATGCATGTCACCCATTCCATGGGTCCCAACTCTCCAGGTTGAAGGGAATATTACTACAGCTATAACAGGTATGGGAAACCTAGAGAATGGACACACTGTGAATACGAAAGCTTTCTAAAACTCAACGAATAATCGCTCTCCTCGGTCTCCAGTTTGACTTTCCAACTGCTTTACTATCAATCTCCCAACTTGGAGAGACAGCACCTTTAACCTCCAGGTTCACACAAGTTGCCAAATTGGAAAAGGATGAAAGGGAAGAGGGAGAACCAAAGAGAGAGTAGCTGTTAGGCATCTGCATGGGCATATGTCACTCTTATTTCCCGGGAGGAAGAAGAATTAACCAAAGTCTCAGCCACCCACCTGGAACTATTATAGGTCCTGAACCAAAATATGGGACTTGCTTTCAGCTCACAAAAAACGAGTTGAAAAATGGAGCTATAGGGCAGAGCAATTCACAAACTGGCAGAGTAATAAAGGACAACTATCATCCAAAAATCTGTTGAGGGAATGCAACGAGGCGGATTTGAATGTGAGGCAGAATAGCAGGAAACAGATTTCAAGAGGTATGTTGGAATCTCCTTTAAAGCACAGGAAGAAGGGCACAACTTCGACAATGATGCACTTGGCCAAAGAGGGCGTATGCATTTTCTCCTGAGTATATTCAGGAGAAAACACATACGCCCATATTGGTCAAGCAAGCAAGCGGGCAATGCAAATCTCCAGTACAAAGAAGTATCACTTCCCACCGGTCCTAAGGGACATCCACATAAAGGGTAAAAACCAGAAATTCAAGACAGGCCCTGGAGAACAGGGAGCCTTGTTATGCTGATGGGCGGGATGTAAATTGCCAATTGCCTCTCTGGAGGAGTGCATTGTGTTCCCTAAAACAAGTAAACAACAGAGCTACAGAGCCAAGGACACTTCCAGTCTAGGGAATATACCTTGGGAAAACTGAAAATCAATAAGGGAGAGGCACCCCAAAATTTAGGGCTGCACTGATTACAAGAACCTCAACTTGGGTACAACATAAGTATCCCAAAAAAGGTAAAAATTGTTAAAAAAATTGTAGTACTTACGTATGATGGAATATCCCTCAGCCATGAAATAAATGTCATAAGACCAGTAGCAGCAAAATGAGTGGATTCACGTACGATGATTCTAAGTGAAATAAGTCACACAGAAAAAGAAACGTATCATAAGATATCACTTATGAAGATCCTGTAAACATGGCTACACATGAACTGAGTTAGGAAAGAGAACAGAGTCTCACATTTAGAAAACACTCTTATGCCTGCTTAAGGGGGAAGGAGAGGTGGGGTGATGCATAAAACCAGAGTCTGATATAAGCAGAGGTACCTTTCCAAAAACCAACTCTGGAATAGACAAGACCTACACCTTCCTCAGTGAAAGGGACTCAAAACGCCATATTTCCCACAGAGGAATATATCTGACAAGTAAGCATCTTAAAACCTATGTATTGATATGTCTCCGTAAGGGAATCAAGTGTGTCTAGACTGGCATAAATATGGCAGCGAGAATCAGCTCAAACCCACTATAAAAACGAATTTCAAAAACAAAAAAAAAGGAAAAATCTTTACAATTCCTTCAGGGTCTCTGATGAAACCTGGAATGACCCTATCTACAACGACAGCTGGATATGGCATAAGGCTGGATTCCTGGGACTGAGAGGATTGGTGAGATTGGGTGAGCAAATGCAGACCCTTTAAAGCAATAATGCATGGCACCCATTCCATGGGTCCGATGTCTCCAGGTTGAAGGGAATATTACTACAGTTATAACATGTACGGGAAACTTAGAGAATGGACACATTGTGAATACGAAAGGTCTCTAAAACTCAACGAATCCTCCCTTTCCTTGTGCTCCAGTTTGACATTCCAACTGTTTTACTGTCAACCTCCCAACTTGGAGAGACAGCACCTTTAACCTCCTGGTTCGCACAGGTTGCCAATTTGGCAAAGGATGAAAGGGAATAGGGAGAACCAATGAGAGAGTAGCTGTTAGGAACTTGGACAGGCACATTTCACTCTTATTTCCCGGGAGGAAGAAGAATTAACCGAAGTCTCAGCCACCCACCGAAAACCAGTATAGGTCCTGTACCAAAATATTGGACTTGCGTTCAGATCACAAAAAACGAGTTAGAAAATGGAGCTCAGGGGCAAAGCAATTCACAAACTGGCAGAGTAATAAAGGGCAACTATCTTCCAACAATCTGTTGAGGGAAAGCTACTAGGCGGACTTGAAAGCGAGGCAGAATAGCAGGAAACAGATTTCAAGAGGTACGTTGGAATCACCTTTAAAGCACAGGAAGAGGAGCACAACTTCGACAATGATGCTCATCGCGAAAAAGGCCGTATGTGTTTTCTCCTGAATATATTCAGGGGAAAACGCATACGCACTTTTGGCCAAGCAAGCAAGTGGGCAATGCAAGTCTGCACTACAAAGAAGTATCACTTCCCACCGGTCAAAAGGGACATCCACAAAATGGGTAAAAACCAGAAAGGCAAGACAGGCCCTGGAGAACAGGGAGCCTTGTTATGCTGATGGCCGGGATATAAATTGCCAACTGCCTCTCTGGAGGAGTGCACTGTGTTCCCTAAAACAATAAACAACAGAGCTACGGAGCCAAGTACACTCCCAGTCTAGGGAATATACCTTGGGAAAAATGAAAATGAATAAGACAGAGCCACCCCAAAATTTAGGGCTGCACTGCTTACAAGAACCTCAACTTGGGTACACCTTAAGTATCCTAAGAAAGGTAAAAATTGTTCAAAATTTTGTGGTACTTACGTATGATGGAATATCCCTCAGCCATGAAATCAATGTCATAAGACCAGTAGCAGCAAAATGAGTGGATTCAGGTACGATGATTCTAAGTGAATTAAGTCACACAGAAGAAAAAAAAACTTATCATAAGATATCACTTATGAAGATCCTGTAAACATGGCAACACATGAACGGAGTTAGGAAAGAGAACAGAGTCTCACATTTAGAAAACACTCTTATGCCTGCTTAAGGCGGAAGGAGAGGTGGGGTGATGCACAAAACCAGAGTTTGATATAAGCACAGGTACCCTTCCAAAAACCAACTATGGAATAAACAACACCTACACCTTCCTCAGTGAAAGGGACTCAAAACACAATATTTCCCGCAGAGGAATATATCTGACTAGTAAGAATCTTAAAACCTATGTATTGATATGTCTCCATAAGGGCATCAAGTGTGTCTAGACTGGCATAAACATGGCAGCGAGAATCAGCTCAAACCAACTATAAAAATGAATTTCAAAAACAAAACAAAAAAACAGGCAAATTCTTTGCAATTCCTTCAGTTTCTCTGATGAAACCTGGAATGACCCTATCTACAATGAAAGCTGGATGTGGCATAAGGCTGGACACATGGGACTGAGAGTGTTGGTGAGATTGGATGAGCAAACACAGACCCTTTAAAGCAATAATGCATGGCACCCTTTCCATGGTTCACAACTCTCCAGGTTGTAGGGAATATTACTACAGCTATAACATGTATGGGAAACGTAGAGAATGGACATACAGTGAATACGAAAAGTTTCTAAAACTCAACGGATAGTGTCTCTCCTTGTGCTCCAGTTTGACTTTTCAACTGCTTTACTATCAATCTCCAAACTTGGAGAGCAGCACCTTTAACCTCCTGGTTCGCACATGTTGCCAATTTGGCAAAGGATGAAAGGGAATAGGGAGAACCAATGAGAGAGTAGATGTTAGGCATTTGGACGGGCACCTGTCACTCTTATTTCCTGGGAGGAAGAAGAATTAACCAAAGTCTCAGCCACCCACCGAAAACCAGTATAGGTCCTGAACCAAAATATTGGACTTGCGTTCAGCTCACAAAAAAACGAGTTAAAAAATGGAGCTCAGGGGCAAAGCAATTCACAAACTGGCAGAGTAATAAAGGGCAACTATCTTCCAAAAATCTGTTGAGGGAAGGCAACTAGGCGGACTTGAAAGCGAGGCAGAATAGCAGGAAACAGATTTCAAGAGGTACGTTGGAATCGCCTTTAAAGCACAGGAAGAGGAGCACAACTTCGACAATGATGCACATGGCCAAAAAGGCCGTATGCGTTTTCTCCTGAATATATTCAGGGGAAAACGCATACGCACTTTTGGCCAAGCAAGCAAGTGGGCAATGCAAGTCTGCACTACAAAGAAGTATCACTTCCCACTGGTCACAAGGGACATCCACATAATGGGTAAAAACCAGAAAGGCAAGACAGGCCCTGGAGAACAGGGAGCCTTGTTATGCTGATGGCCGGGATGTAAATTGCCAACTGCCTCTCTGGGGGAGTGCATTGTGTTCCCTAAAACAAGTAAACAACAGAGCTACAGAGCCAAGTAAACTCCCAGTCTAGGGAATATTCCTTGGGAAAACTGAAAATGAATAAGACAGAGCCACCCCAAAATTTAGGGCTGCACTGCTTACAAGAACCTCAACTTGGGTACACCTTACGTATCCCAGGAAAGGTAAAAATGGTTCAAAAAATTGTGGTACTTATGTATGATGGAATATCCCTCAGCCATGAAATCAATGTCATAAGACCAGTAGCAGCAAAATGCGTGGATTCAGGTACGATGATTCTAAGTGAATTAAGTCACACAGAAAAAAAAAAAAAAACTTATCATAAGATATCACTTATGAAGATCCTGTAAACATGGCTACACATGAACTGAGTTAGGAAAGAGAACAGAGTCTCACATTTAGAAAACACGCTTATGCCTTCTTAACGGTGAAGGAGAGGTGGGGTGATGCATAAAACCAGAGTTTGATATAAGCACAGATACTGTTCCAAAAACCAACTATGGAATAGACAAGACCTACACCTTCCTCAGTGAAAGGGATTCAAAACCCCATATTTCCCGCAGAGGAATGTATCTGACGAGTAAGAATCTTAAAACCTATGTATTGATATGTCTCCGTAAGGGTATCAAGTGTATCTAGACTTACATAAGCATGGCAGCGAGAATCAGCTCAAACCCACTATAAAAATGAATTTCAAAAACAAAACAAAAAAAACAGGGAAATTCTTTACAATTCCTTCAGGGTCTCTGATGAAACCTGGAATGACCCTATATAAAACGACAGCTAGGTGTGGCATAAGGCTGGACACATGAGAATGAGAGGATTGGTGAGATTCGGAGAGCAAATGCAGACCCTTTTAAGCAATAATGCATGGCACCCATTCCATGGGTCCCATGTCTCCAGGTTGAAGGGAATATTACTACAGGTATATCATGTACGGGAAACCTAGAGAATGGACACACTGTGAATACGAAAGGTTTCTAAAACTCAAAGAATAGTCCCTCTCCTTGTGCACCAGTATGACTTTCCAACTGCTTTACTATCAATTTTCCAAATTGGAGACACAGCACCTTTAACCTCCTGGTTCGCACAGGTTGCCAATTTGGCAGGGGATTAAAGGGAAAAGGGAGAACCAATGAGAGAGTTGATGTTAAGCATTTGGACAGGTACATGTCACTTTAATTGCCCGGCAGGAAGTAGAATTAACCAATGTCTCAGCCACCCGCCAGGAACCAGTATAGGTTTTGAACCATAATTTTGGATTTGCGGTCAGCTCAAAAAAACGAGTTGAAAAATGGAACTCAGGGGCACAGCAATTTACAAACTGGCAGAGTAATAGAGGAAAACTATCTTCCAAAAATCTTTTGAGGGAAGGCCGAGAGGCGGACTTTAAAACGAGGCAGAATAGCAGGAAACAGATTTGAAGTGGTACGTTGGAATCACCTTTCAAGCACAAGAAGAGGGGCACAACTTTGACAATGATGCACTTGGCCATAAAGGGCGTATGCTTTTTCTCCTGAATATATTCAGGAGAAAATGCATACGCCCATTTTGGCCAAGCAAGCAAGCAGCAATGCAAATCTGCACTACAAAGAAGTATCCCTTTCCACCGGTGAAAAGGGACATCCGCAAAATGTGTAAAAACCAGAAAGGCAAGTCAGGCCCTGGAGATCAGGCAGCCTTGTTATGCTGATGGGCGGGATGTAAGTTGCCAACTGCCTCTCTGGAGGGTTGCATTGTGTTCCCTAAAACAAATAAACAACAGAGCTACACAGCCAAGGGCACTTCCAGTCTAGGGAATATACCTTGGGAAAACTGAAAATCAATAAGACAGAGCCACCCTAAAATTTAGCGCTGCACTGCTTACAAGAACCTCAACTTGGGTACACCTTAAGTATCCCAGGAAAGACAAAAATGGTTCAAGATATTGTGGTACTTACGTATGATGGAATATCGCTCAGCCATGAAATCAATGTCATAAGACCAGTAGCAGCAAAAAGAGTGGATTCAGTTACGATGATTCTAAGTGAAATAAGTCACGCAGAAAAAGAAACTTATCATAAGATATAACTTATGAAGTCCCTGTAAACATGGCTACACATGAACTGCGTTAGGAAAGATTACAGAGTAACTAATCTTATCATAAATTATCACTCATAACGGGAATGTACACATGACTACACATGAACTGAATGACAAACACAACAGAGTCACACATTTAGAAAACATCTTCTGTCTGCTTAATGGGAAAGCCGAAGTGGGGTGATGCATAAAACCACAATTTTAAATTAGCACAGATACCGTTATATAAACCATGTATGTAATAGACAACACCTACTCCCGGCACAATGAACTGGACTCAACACCCCCTATTCATTGCAGAGGAATATGTCTGACTCTAAGTATTTTAAAACATATGTATTCTCATGTCTCCATAATGGAATCATGTGTGTGTATAACGGCATGAACACAGCACTGAAATTCAGTTAAACCCACTTATAAAAATAAATTTCAGAAGCAAAATGCAAAAACAGAGAGAAAGTCTTAAAAATTACGTTCAGGGCCTGTGATGCAAGCTAGATTGACCACCTTTACACCCACAGCTGGTTGAGACATAAGACTGGAATCTTGGGGCGGACAAGATTGCTGAGGTTGTGTGAACAAAAGAACACCACTTAGAGCAATACTGTGTGCTACCCATTCTAATGTTCCCAACTCTCCAGGTTTAAGGGAATCTTCCTCCAGTTAAAACATGCATGGGAAACCCAGTGGATGGTACACTGTGTAATTGGGAAAGTTTTCTAAAAGGTACCTCATTTTTCCTTTTGTCGTGCTCGGATTCGCCATTACATCTGCATTACTCAAAATCTCCCCACTTGGAGTGTCAGAGCCTTTACCCTCCCGTTATGCACAGTTTGCAAATTGTGCAGAGGATGAACTGGAAGAGGGGAAATAAATGAGAGATTAGCTGTAGGAGTTTGGATGGGCACATGTCACTCTAGTTTCACATCAGGAAGAAGAATTAACCAAAGGCTCAGCCTGAAGCCCCGGAACCGGACTAGGGCCTAAAGCCATCCTGCGGTATTGCAGCCAGCTCACAAAGAGGCGAGTTGAAAAATGGAAATCAGGGGCACAGCAATTCACAAACTTGCAGAGTTATAAAGGACAACTATCATCCAGAAATATATTGAGGAAAGGCAGTGAAGAGGATTTGAATGCAAGGCAGAATTGAAGGAAACAGATTTCAAGAGGTAGATTGGAGTCGTCTTTAAAGCACATGAAAAGCGACAGAATTTTGACAATTTTGCCCTTGGCTGAAAAGGGATTATGTGTATTTTCTTGAATATATTCGGGAAAATATGCATATGCCCTTTTTGGCCAAGCAAGCCATCAGGCATTGCAAATCCACACTACAGAGAAGTGTCCCTTACCTCCAGTCAAAAGGACCATCCACAAATAGTGTAAAAACCACAAATGCAGGACAGGCCATGGAGAAAAGGGAGCCTGGTTACGACGATGGGCAGGATGTAAATTGCCAACAGCCTCTCTGGAGAACTGTATGTTGTTTTCTAAAACAGAGCTACAGAGCATAGCACACTTCCACTCATGGGCGTGTATTTTGGGAAAACTAAAAATCCACAACACACAGCCAGCCCAAACTTTAGGGCTGCTCTGTTTACAAGAACCTCGACTTCGGTACACTTTATATATCCCAGGAAAGGAAAAAAAAATGGATATAGATGTTGTGGTACTTATATACAATGGAATGTCACTCAGACATAAAATCAATGTCATAAGGCCAATAGCAGCATAATGAGTGGCTTTAGGTACGATGATGCTAAGTGAAATGAGCCACAAAGAAAAAGAAACTTATTGTAATATATCACTTATAGAGGAAATGTAAACATGGCTACACATGAACTGAATTTCAAAAGAGAACAGAGTTACACATTTAGAAAACACACTTATGCCTCCTTAAGGGGAAAGGTGACGTGGGGTGATGTGTAAAAGCAGAGTTTGAAATTAGCACAGATTCCATTTCATATACCAAATATGTAATAGACAAGACCTACTCCTTTCTCAATGAACTGGACACAAAACACCCTATTCACTGAAGAGGAATATATCTGACTGGTAATAACCTTGAAACCTATGTATTTATATGTCTCCATAATGGAATCAAGTGTATGTAGATTGGCATAAACACAGATCAATGGAACAGGACAGAAAGCCCAGAGATAAACCTACATACCTATGGCTATCTCATCTATGACAAAGGAGCTAAGGATATACAATGGAGAAAAGACAGTCTCTTCAGTAATTGGTGCTGGGAAAACTGGACCCCTACACATAAAAGAATGAAATTAGAACACTCCATAACACCATACACAAAAATAGACTCTAAATTGATTAGAGATCTAAATATAAGACCAGACACTATAAAACACTTAGAGGAAACCATAGGCAGAACACTCTATGACATAAATCACAGCAAGATCCTTTTTGACCCACCTCCTAGAGAAATGGAAATAAAAACAGAAATCAACAAATGGGACCTAATGAAACTTAAAAGCTTTTACACAGTACAGGAAAACATAAACAAGATGCAAAAACAACCCTCAGAATGGGAGAAAATATTTTCAAATGAAGCAATTGACAAAGGATTAATCTCCAAACTTTACAAGCACCGCATGTAGCTCAATATCACAAAAACAAACAACCCAATCCAAAAACGGGCAGAAGACCTAAATAGACATTTATCCAAAGAAGATATACAGATTATCAAGAAACACATGAAAGGATGCTGAACATCACTAATCATTAGAGAAATGCAAATCAAAACTACCCTGAGGTATCACCTCACAGCAATCAGAGTGGCAATCATCAAAAAAATCTACAAAACAATAAATGCTGGAGAGGCCTTTATTGGAGAAAAGGGAACACATTTGCACTGTGGGTGGGAATATAAATTGATATGAGCACTAGGGAGAACAGTACGCAGGTTCCTTTAAATAACTAACAATAGAAGTACCATATGACACAACAATCCAACTACTGGGCATTTGCCTTGTGAAAACCATAATTCAAAAAGAGTTATGTACAAAAATGTTCATTGCAGCTCTATTTGCATTAGCCAGGACATGGAAGCAACCTAAGTGTCCATCGACAGATGAATGGATAAAGAAGATCTGACACATATATACAATCAAATATTACTCAAACATAAAAAGAAGCAAAACTGAGTTATTTGTACTGAGGTGGATGGACTTAGAATCTGTCCTACACAGTGAAGTAAGTCAGAAAGGGAAAAACAAATACTGTATGTTAACAGAGATATATGGAATCTAATGAAGAAAAAAAGAAGATTTTGAAGAACCTAGTGGCAGGACAGGATTAAGGACACAGACATAGAGAAAGGACTTGAGGACACCGGAAGGGGGATGGGTAAGCTGGGACGAAGTGAGAGAGTGGCATGGACATAAATACATTACCAAATGTAACACTGATAGCTACTGAGAATCAGCCACATAGAAGAGGGAGATCAGCTCGGTGCTTTGTGACCACATAAAGGGGTGTGTTATGGAGTGTGGGAGGGAGATGCAAGAGGGAGGGGATCTGGTGATATTTGTATATGTATAGCTCATTCATTTTTTTATACAGCAGAAACGAACAATCCATTGTAAAGCAATTACACTCCAATAAACTTGTAAAAGGAAAGAAAAAAGAAAGCACAGGGATAAACCTACACATCTATGGTCACCTAATCTATGACAAAGGAGGCAAGACTATACAATGGAGATAAGACAGTCTCTTCAATAATTGGTGCTGGGAAATATGGACAGCTACATGTAAAAGAATGAAATTAGAACACTCCCCAACACCATACATAAAAATATATTCAAAATGGATTAGAGAAGTTAATGTAAGACCGGATAGTATAAAACTCTGAGAGGAAAACTTAGGAAGGATACTCTGACGTAAATCACAGCAAGATCTTTTTTGATCCACCTCCTATAGTAAGGAAATAAAAAAGAAAACTAAACAGATGGGACTAATGAAACGTAAAAGCTTTTGCAAAGCAAAAGAAACTACAAACAAGACGAAAAGACAACCCTCAGAATGGCAGAAACTATTTGCAAACGAATCAATGGACAAATGATTAATCTCCAATATATATAAACAGCTCATGCAGCTCAATATTAATAAAACAAACAATCCAATACAAAAATGGAAGATCTAAATAGACATTTCTTCCAAGAAGACATAGAGGTGGCCAGTACGCACATGAAAATCTGCTGAACATCACTAATTATTAGCGAAATGGAAATCGAAACTACAATGAGGTATCACGTCACACCTGTTAGAATGGGCATCATCAGAAAATCTACAAACAACAAATGCTGGAGAGGGTGTGGAGAAAAGGAACCTTATTCCACTATTGGTGGGTATGTAAATCGATGCAGTCTCTATGGAGAACAGTATGGAGATTCCTTAAAAAACTAAAAATAGAATTACCATATAATCCAGCAATCCCACTACTGGGCATATACCCAGAGAAAACCATAAATCAAAAAGACACATTCACCACAATGTTCACTGCAGCACTATTTACAATAGACAGGTAATGAAAGCAACCTAAGTGCCCACAGACAGACGAATGGATAAAGATGTGGTACATATATACAACAGAATATTACTCAGCCATACAGAGGAATGAAATTGGGTCATTTGTAGAGCCCTCGATGGATCTAGAGACTGTCATACAGAGTGACGTATGTCAGAAAGAGAAAAACAAATATTGTATATTAATGCATATATGTGGAACCTAGAAAAATGGTACAGATGAACCAGTTTGCAGGGCAGAGATAGAGACAGATGTAGAGAACAAACATATGGACACCAAGGAGGGAACGCCATGTGAGGGTGGTGGTGGGATGAATTGGGAGACTGGGATTCACATGTGCACACTTATATGTATAAAATACATATCCAATAAGAACCTGCTGTATAAAAGAAATAAATTTAAAAAAAATTAAAAATAAATAAATAACATTTAATAAAATAAAACAGAAAAAAATTTTTCCCTTCACATAGACGTCTTTATATTAATGCATTATTTCCATGTTTATATCTCCAAGTTAAAAAAAAAGATGAATAAATAAAATCTAACTTGAACCAAAAAGAAAAAAAGAAAAAAAAAACAGAACTCACCAGTTATACAGAGGAAAATCGTATCAGGGCACTTGCTCCACTGGTAAAAAATTCTTAAGTTGGTCAGAGGTGGGAAATCATCTCCCATGCACTCAGCAGCGCTCCCCCCCAAAAGGAGCATCCTCATTGCAAAGCTGGGGGACTGTGTCAAGGCGTTTGTGCGTAAATGTGAGCTGAGCCCCAGTCCTGCTGCAGCTGAACTCTTCCCACCCTTTCCAGGTAAAACACCTGAATATGTACAAGCACTTGCAAGCCTACAGGAAGGGCTGTGGAGCCACACTAGCGAGAGCACGCAGGCTGACTTGGTGCCTGCAGGCCAGCCAGGATGGTCCTGGCCCCAGATGCTCTTCTGGAATCTTTCCATTTCCCTGCCTGAGATACCCCTCCTGCCACGGCCCCCAGTGCTTTTTTACTTCCTCACCTCTGCCTGGGGAGAAATTCCAGTGGCAGGTATGGGTGACACATCCTCTTCTTTAGCAGGTGGCAGCCTGGCAACTCCTGCAGATAGTCCAGCAGAGCCCCACTTACACTGGGCCACCCACAAAGCCACGGCCCCTCACTCCCTCCCACCACCGCAGCCCCGACACTGCTGACGGGGCAGATAATATGGCGTCAGGCACAGCTACAGGGGCTCTTGCTGACTGGAGAGGTGTTTATATTGACCTCAACCCAGGCACACCTGTGGGGGGGGGCTGGCAGGCAGTGTCAGGCTGCCCAAATCAGCCAATCCTCACCCCTCAGGGGCTCACAGTTGCAGAAAATGAACCTTGCTAAACGGGTCAGTCCCAAGGAACAGGTGTGGGCTCTTGAGAGTCAGGCTAGACAAGGGGCTGCAGCTGCGGCTTGTTTTCTTATCATTTTATCTGGTCCATGAGTGGAAAACAACTTCAAGAAGACCCTATCCTAATGAGAGGAACCCAGGAGTCAGGGAGAGGAGTGATGGTGGGTGGAGACCGAGGCCTGGTGCCCTGGCTGCAGTGGAAGTGTCTGGAAGACCAGGCAGAGAGAGGCTGCACGGAGTGATGGCCAGGGTCACAGACCTGTCAGAGCTGCTGTTTGTTAGTTCAAGTCCTGCTCGGAGGTGTTCTGTGTCAGCTGTCAGCGACAGGTGAGCTGGGGGTTCTCTGCAAGGTGGGCTATGTGCACAGTTCCTGTGTGTCCAGCCCTGCTGGGGTACTTGCCCAGGGGAGTTCCATACCCTGGGAAGGGCCAGACTATGAGAGCCCCATGGGCTGCTGGGTAGCTGCAGAGGTGAGATCCATACCCTGGGAGGGACTTGAACACGAGAGCCCCGTGGGCTGTGGGGTGCGGGATGCAGCCCAGGTGAGCTCCATATCGTGGGATTGGCCTGACCACGAGAGCCCCATGGGCTGCTGGAGACCTGGTAAAGGATATCAGGACAGTCAGTGAAGCCACCGAGGATATACATCCAGTAGCTCCTATATCCTACACCCTGCTGGAAATTCTACCATCCACCAGGCCATGGCATTCTGTATTACACTTCAATGATGCCTTCTTCTGTATTCCATTCATCTCAGAGTCACAAGAATTTTTGGCTTGTGAGTGGCAGGACACAACATGCAACAAAACCAATAATGCTGGGCCATCCTGCCTCAATGGTTCAAAAATCCAAACACCATCATTGGGGAAATGTCCTCTAAAGACCTAAACGTTCTACCTCTGTAAAAGGGAACCCTCGTTCAATGTGCAGATGACATTCTGATCGCCAGGCCTACTAAAGACGCCTCTGAACTACCTAGCCAAGAAAGGATAGAAGGTGTCCAAGAAAAAGGCTCAAATATCCCAGGCTCAGGTGACATGCCTGGGCTTCTTTCTCACAGATATTCAGAGAAACGCATCCCAGGATAGGGAAGAAGCCATTTGCAGCCTTACCTCTTCTAAAACTAGAAGACAGCTTAGGGGTTCCTGGGGAGGCCTAGGTTTTCTGCATCTGGATCCCTAACTACAGTCTAATAGCTGGGCCTCTACATGAAACACTGACATGAAAAGATGATGATATTTTTGAATAGAATCCAGAAGCAGCCTTTCAAGAATGGAAAGAGCAATCAATTCAGATCCTTGCCCAGGAACTCGCTAATTTAACTAAACCCTTTGACCTTTATATACCCAGTCAAAGGTTAATCGCCCTTGGAGCCTTAGTGCAAAAACTGGGACCACTTGTAATGGAGCAACACAAGAATGCCCTTCAGGTATGATAAACTATGGTCACCAAGGGCTTTGCCCACTGACTCATCAGGCCAGGATACTGGGGTATCTAAAAAGCTGGAAATCAGCAGCCCACAAGGCCAGCTTCCTCCTAAGGGAAAAGGACCCAACGTGGTGATCCTAAACACCCATCATGTCCTGAAGTTGCAGGGGTCGCTCTGTGGACACACTGACCTCGAGTGAGGAGGCCCTCCAACTCCTACCTCCAGAGAGACAAATGGGGGCAACGGGCCCCCAAGATGACTCGTGTGACCATCACTTGACCTGGAGTTTCTCTCAGAAAACAAGAAGACTGTGCCCCGAAAGAGCAGACTACTGCTTGCAGGACTTACTGCACCCAGAGGGGAGCTAATAAGCTTGGCGGGGGAAACGTATATCACGCTTTCACCATAGAAAACCCTACAGACAACGCGGTGATGGTGGCCAATATGACCGGCTGGACTGCTGGCTACTTCTAAAGGCCGTTGACTCAGTGGACGTCATGGTCCTGGATCACCACTGACCCTGGACTGTCTGGGAGTTGCACGGTCAGGGCTCTGACACATGGTGCTGTTTGTACATTAATTCAGGGACCTAATTAAAGAAAGCACAGACTACTGGTCAGAGCATATAGGCTGGCAAAAAACGTCAGCCTAATATCACCGAACAAATGTGGGGTGGGGTGAAACCTGCCACCACAGCATCTCTGCGCATCTCTTTCCTGGACCCTTAAAAGTCATTAGAATCTATAACACTTCCAATGCTGGTGCTCAGGCATATGAGAAGTGATGCAGGAGGCTTTGGGACAATCAACATCACCTGGAGGCCGGTGGGCAGACGTTTTGCCCCTTCCCCCACGTATCAGGGCTCCCACCACAGCATGAAGCAGTTACAAAAGAGGGGTCTGCACCCTCAACACCCCAAGAATGAGGAACGGAACAAAAAGCAGAGGAGGGGTTCTTCTCTGGCAACGTTCATTAAAAATTCCAGGGAGATAAAAAGAGAATCTGGGCAATAAAATAAAGTCTAACCTGTTTTTCCTTTGTGCTTTGTCTAATTTCACGTGCTCCTAGGGTTCTGCATGCAGAGGTCCCACACCCGGCACTTCAGACCCGATTTCCTATTGCAGAATGGCTGGGTCGACACCTCAGCTAGCGGAGTCCCATGCAGACTCCACGGCATAGAGCCTGAGCTGCAGCCAACCCAGCCCTCGAGAGCTCCATCCCCTAACTCCCACTGACGCTGCCGGGATCCCTACACAGCAGCCCAGCCCACAGCCCGTGGGGGAGTGCACACTCTCACCTCTCCATTCGGTTTTCAAAATAATGTTTCCTTTGCTTCTGAACCAAACTCAGTCTTGATCTGTTGGCTGCAATGACACTGGGCACGGGGACTCCTGTTGGGGTTCCCTCTGGATGATCAGTAACAGAAATTGAGAACATTGTAACTTCATTGAACAGATGTGTGAGGAAACTGTAGTTAACATAGAGCAGTGTATAATGCTCGGGTAAAATAAGATTTTTCTAAGACTTACGTTTGATATTTCCATCACTTTACTATAAGCAAGTTCAGTGAAGACGTCTGTCTTATTTGTCAGGTCAACATTAGAGAAATGAAGTGATTTATTTCCATGGATGTACATCGAATACTCTTGGCTGAAGCTTCGATCTTGTTTTGAATGTTTTTCCATTGAAAAGGATACCTCTCTTTCAGCTCCCCCATTTCTGAGAAGTATAAAATCTTATAATTTATTATTACCAAAGGGGAAAGGTAGGACAAGGGATAAATTAACAGTTTGGGATTAACACATACACACTGCTATGTATAAAATAGATCATGAACAAGGAACTACTGTATAGCACAGGGAACTACACTGAATATTTTGCAATAACCTATAAGGGGAAATAATCTGAAAACGAATCGATATTTTTATTGACATCATCTATCAATGACAGATAAAATGTAACCTAAGCAAGGCCGATGGTGAGCGCTTCTGAACCTGAAGATTTCAATCATCTAAAGTTTGGGCTCTGCCTATTTCCCAAGGCCCTTAATGGACATACGTGTAGCCGTAGCTTAAAAATTCCCCAGTTTGGGGTTCGGGGAGGCACTGATTTGGAAAAATCCCTGGTGTTCTCCTTCCATGCACGGGACCCTTCCTACAGCTAAAACATGCCTGTCACACCTAGAGGATGGTACACCGTTTGATCGGAAAGAGTTTGGAAAAGGCACCTCATCTCCTCATCGCCTGGTGCTCGGGTTCACCCCTCCAGCATCTTTCCTAACAATCTCCTCACTTGGGGATATCAGCACCGTCAACATCCTGTTGCACACAGTTTGGAATTTGTCCAGAGAATGCAGCGGAAGGATGAGAAAAATTTAGAGACAAATCTTAGGTGTTCGGACAGGCACATGCCACTCTAATTTCCAATCTGGAAGACAAATTCATCAAAGGCTAGAATTGCCCACGGAAAGAGAATAGGGCTAGAGGAAATCCCGCTGTTTTGTGTCCAGTTTCCAAAAACACAAGTTGAAAAATGGAACTCAGGGGCACTAAAATTCATGAAAATGCAGAGTTGAAAATATCTATTGTTGAAAAATGTCTTGAGGTAAGTCACAGAAAAGGACTTGTAAGCAAGGGGGAGTGGCAGGAAACAGATTTGAAGAGGTAGAAAGGACTCCCCATTAAAGCACAAGAAAAGGGGCTGAACATCGCCAATGATGCACTTGGCTCAAAAGGGCGTATTCATTTTTTTCTGAATATATTCAAGTAAAGGCCATTCACACTTTTTATCCAACCAAACAGGTGGGCACTGGAAATCAATACTACAAAATGTATCACTTCACATCAGTCAGAAGGGCATCAACATAAAGTGTAAACACCAGAAATGCAGGACAGGGTGAGGAGAAAAGGGAGCCCTGTGAGGCTGATAGTGGAAATATAATTTGCCAACGGCCACTCTGGAGAAGTGTATTGTGTTTGCTAAAACATCTGAAAACTGAGCTACAGAGCATAGGGCACTTGCACTCATGGGCGTATACCTTGGGAAAAACAAAAAATGACAGAAAACAGGCACCCCAACGTTTACCACCTCTCTGTTAAAAAGGGCCTCCACTTGGATATAACCTAAATGTCCCTGGAAAGATAAAATTGATAAAAGAGATGGGGTACTTATGTAGAGTGGAATATTACTCATACAGAAATCAATGAAATAAGGCCAGTTGTAACAACTCTGGAGGAGTTACATACGATCATTCTAAGTGGCACATGTCAGAAAGAAAAAGACACATATCATAAGATGTCACTTAAAGGTGGAATCAAAAATGGCTACACATGAAATAAACTACAAAACAGAAACATAGTCAAATATGTAGAAAATAGACATAAGGCTGCTAAATGGGAAAGGTGGGGAATGGTGAGGTATTATCCAGGAGGTTGAAATTAGCAAAGATACCATTCCAAGTACTGAATTGAATAACTGGCAAGGCCTACACTGTACCTCAAATAACAGCACTCAGTCCACTCAAGTCACTGGAAAATAATACATATGACTCGTAAGCATCTGAGAAAGAATTTATTGTTGTCTCACAGTACATGAATCAAGTGGATGTACAGCAGCAAAAAACAGAGCTTTGAAAATCAGCTGTAACAAATATAAAAATAAATTTAAAAATATTTATAAAAACAGTGAGACAGACAAAAATTCTTACAACTTTTGTTGAAGGGCTATGATGTAACATGGATTGAACACATGTAGACCCACAGCAGGATGATATATAAGGCTGGAAGCTATGCACGCTAAGAGATGTTAGAGAGGCTGGGTGAGGAAATGCAGACCTTTTAAAGTAATACTGCCTGGTACCCATTCCATGGGTCCAAAATCTGCACTTTCAAGGGAATCTTCTGACAGTGAAAACATGCCTGGGAAACCGAGATGAATGTACACCGTGTGCTCAGGAGAGGTGTCTAAAATGCACCTCATTTTTGATCTCCTGTTGCTGGGGTTCGCCATTCCAGCCACATTACTAACAATCTCCCCACTTGGAGAATCAGCACCTTTAACCTCCTGTTTCACATAGTTTGCAATTTTTGCAGAGGATAAATGGGAAGAGGAGGAACCAATGAGAGATTAACTGTAGGAGTTTTAACAGGCACATGTCACTCTAATTTCCCATTAGGAAGAAGAATTAACCAAAGGCTCAGCCTGCCTCCCCAGAACCAGAATAGGGCCGGAATCAATCCAATGGTTTGGCGGTCAGCTCACAAAAATGCGAGTTGCAAAATGGAGCTCAGGAGCAGACAATTCAAAGACCTGCAAAGATATAAATGATAACCAATGTCCAAAAATATATTCAGGTAAGGCAATGAAGAGGTTCTGAATGAGAGGCAGAATTGCAGGAAACATTTTACAAAAGGTAGATTGTACTCACATTTAAAGCATATGAAAAGCAGCAGAATTTCTAAAATGATGCAGTTGGGCAAAAGGGTGTATGCGTTTTTTTCGTGAATATCTTCAGGAAAAAAACACATACAGAGTTTTTGGCCAACCAAGCAAGGGGGAAATGCAAATCCGCACAATAAAGAAGTCTCAATTTCCACTGCTCAGAAAGTCCATCCAAAAAATGTGTACAAATCAAAAATGCAGGAGAGGCCATGGAAAACAGGGAGACTAGTCACGCTGATGGGTGGGGTATAAATATCCAAGAGCTACTCTGAAGAAGTGTATGTTGTTTCCTAAAACATCTAAAATACAAAGCCCCCGAGCAAAGGGGACTTCAACTCATGGACATATAACTTGGGAAGACTAAATATCAACAAGACACAGGCACCCCAAAGTTTAGGGCTGCTCTGCATACAAGAACCTCAACTTCGGTACACCTAAAGTATCCCAGGAAAAAGAGAAATGCATAAAGAACTTGTGGTAATTTTGTACAACGGAATATCACTGAGACGTGAAATCAATGTCATAAGGCCAGTAGCAGCATAATGAGAGGATTTAGGTATGATGATTCTAAGGGAAATTAGTCACACAGAAAAAGAATCTTATCATAAGATATCACTTACAGAGGGAATGTCAACATCACAACACATGAACTGAATTAGGAAAGAGAAGAGAGTCTCACATTTAGAAAACACTCTTATGCCTGCTTAAGGGGGAAGGAGAGGTGGGGTGATGCATAAAACCAGAGTTTGATATTAGCACAGGTACAATTCCATAAACCAAATACAGAATAGACAAGACCTACACCTTCCTCAGTGAATAGGACTCAAAACCCCTATTCCCCACAGAGGAATATATCTGATTAGTAAGAATCTTAAAACCTATGTATTGATATGCCTCTGTAAGGGAATCAAGTGTGTCTAGACCAGCATAAACACGTCAGGGAAAATCAGCTCAACCCCATTATAAAAATGAATTTCAAAAACGAAACAAAAAAAACAGCGAAATTCTTACACAATTCCTTCAGGGGTTCTGATGAAACCTAGAATGACCCTATCTGCAAAGACAGCTGGATGAGACATAAGGCTGGACACTTGGGACTGAGAGGACTGGTGAGACTGGGAGAGAAAATGCAGACCCTTTAAACTAGTAATGCATGCCACCATTCCATGGGTCCCAAATTTCCAGGTAGAAGGGAATATCACTACAGTTATAACATGTATGGGAAACCTAGAGAATGGACACCCTGTGATGGCGAAAGGTTTCTGAAAGTCTCCTCCTTTTTCCTCTCCTTGTGCTACAGTTTGGCATTCCAACAACTTTACTATCAATCTCCCATCTTAGGAGAGTCATCCCCTATAACCTCCTGGTTCGCACAGTTTGCTAATTGTGCAGAGGATGAAAGGGAAGAGGGAGAACCAATCAGAGAGTAGATGTAGGCATTTGGACGGACACATGTCACTCTAAATTCCCGTCAGGAAGAAGAATTAACCAAAGCCTCAGCCACCCACAGGGAACCAGTATAGCCACCCCTGGAACCAGTATAGGTCCTGAAGCAAAATTGTGGATTTGCGGTCAGCTCCCAATAATGGGATTTGAAAATTGGAGCTCAGGGGCAAAGCAAATCAAAAACCTGCAGAGTTACAAAGGACTACTCTCTTCCAAAAATCTGTTGAGGGAAGGCAACAAAGCAGACTTGAAAATGAGGCAGAATTGCAAAAAACATATTTCAAGAGGTAAATTGGAATCGCCTTTAAAGCACAGGAAAGGCATCACAACTTCGAGTATGATGCACTTGGCCAAAAACAGCGTATGATTTTCTCCTGAATATATTCAGGAGAAAAGTCAGAGGCACTTTTTGGCCAATCAAGCAAGCGTACAATGCAAATCCACACTACAAAGAATTGTCGCTTCCCACCGGTCAAAAAGGGCATCCGAAAATCTGTAAAAACCAGAAAGGCAAGATAGAGATGACAAGGGCATAAAGCAATATGATCCCAAGGGTCATGGAGGTTTGTGATGACAAGCACATGGAGCAATGTGATGACAAGATTATGTATCATTTTGCTGACAAAGGCATTGTGATGACAAGGTTCATGGAGCACTGTGATGACAAGCGTCATGGATCATTGTGATTAAAGGGTTCATGGAGCATTGGGATGACAAGGGCATGGAGCATTTTGATGACAAGAGTCCCGGATCATTGTGTTGTCACGGTTCATGGAGCATTGTTATGACAGAGGTCATGGAGCATTGTGATGAGAACCTCATGGAGCATTGGGCTGAAAATGTTCATGGAGTATTGTGATGACAGGGGTCAAGGAGCATTGTGATGAAAAGGTACTGGAGCACTGTGAATAGAAGACCATGGAGCCATGTGATGACAAGTCTCATGGAGCATTCTGATGAAAAGGGTCATGGAGCATTGTGATTACAGGGGTCTTGGAGCATTGTGATGACAAGGGCATTGAACATTGGGATGAGAATGTCATGGAGCGTTTTGATGACATGCATCATGGAGCTTTGTGATGACAAGGGCATGGAGCATTGTGATTACAGTGGTCTTGGAGCACTGTGAGGAAAAGGGCATGTAACATTGTGATGAAAAAGGCATGGAGCCTTGTCATGACAGGGTTCAAGGAGCATACTGATGACAAGTGTCAGGGACCATTGTGATGACAAGGGTATTGAGAACTGTGATGACAAATGTCATGGAGCACTGTGATTAGAAGACCATGGATAATTGTGATGACGAGCGTTATGGGGAGCTGTGATGATAAGTGTTATGGAATATTGTGATCACAAGGATTTGGAACATTGTGATGACAGAGGTCATAGAGCATTCAGATTTCATTGTGATGACAATAGCATGAAGCATTATGATGATGTGCATTGGTGCATTGTGATGACAGTGTTCATGGTGCATTGAGATGAAAAAGGGCATGGAGAATTATGATTAGAGGAGTCTTGGATCATTGTGATGAAAAGGACATGGAACATTGGTCTGAGATGTTTCATGGATTATTGTGATGAGAGGGGGCAAGGAGCATTGAGATAACAACGACACGGAACACTGTGATACATGGTTCATGGAGGATTGTAATGACAAGCGCATGGAGCATTGTGAGAAGAATGGCATCAAGCATTGTGATGAAAAGCATCATGGATCCTGTGATGACAAGGGCTTGGAACGATGTGATGAGAGGTTTTTGGAGCATTGTGATGACAATGGCATGGAGAATTGTGATGCCAAGGGTCATGGAGTTTTGTGATGACAAAGGTCATGGAGCATTTTGATGACAAAGGTGTGGTGAATTCTCTTGTGAAGGGCAGGGAGCATTGTGATGACAGGGTCATGGAGCAATTTGATGAAAAGTGTCATGGAACATTTTGATGACAGGGGTTATGGAACATTGTGATGTCAGGAGTCATGGGACATTTTCATGATGGTGTTGTGGACCATTGTGATGACAGGGGAGTGGGTGTATTGTGATGACTAGTGAGGGAACATTTTGATATCATTCGTGAGAGAGCATTTTGATAAGAAGTGCATGGAGCATTGTGAGGACAAGTTTTATGGATCATTGTGATGACAAGCTTGTGGAGCACAGTGATGACAAGCACATGGCGCATTGTGATGACATGGGCCATGGAGCAATGTGATGACAAGGGTCACCGAGCATTGTGATGAAAATTTCATGGAGCATTTTGGTGACAAAGGTCACAGAGCCTTGTGATGACGAGGGCATGGACCATTGTGATGACAAAGGTCATGAAGCATTGTGATGACTGGAGTCACGGAGCATTGTGATGACAGGGGTCATAGTGCTTTGTGATGAAAAGGCAATGAGCATTGTGATGAGAGGGGCATGGAGCATTGGCCTGGTATGTTTCATGGATTATTGTGATGACAGTGGGCATGGTGCAATGTGATGACCAAGGCATGGAGCATTGTGATAAGAAGGTCATGGAGTATTTTGAAGACAGGTCTCAGGGAGCATTGTGATGACATATGTCATGGTCCATTGCGATGACAATGGAATGGAACATTGTGATGCCAAGTGTCATGGAGGATTGTGATGACAAATGTAATGGAGCATTTTGATGACAAGGGCTTGGAGCATTGTGATGACAAGGGACATGGAGCATTGTGATGACAAGGGCATGGAGCATTGTGATGACAAGGGCCATTGAGAATTTTGATGACAAGTTCATGAAGCATTGTGATGAGAAGCACATGGAGCTTCCTATGACAGGGGTCATGGAGCATTGCAATGACAAGTGCATAGAGAATTGTGATGACAAATCATGTAACACGGTGATGAGAAGTGTCATGGAGCATAGTGATGCCAAGAACGAGGAGAATTGTGATGACAAGGAATATGGAGCATTGTGATGACCAGGGCATGGAGCACTGTGATGGAAAGACCGTGGAGCATTGTGATGAGAAGACCATGGATAATTGTGATGACGAGCATCATGGAGCACTGTAATGACAAGGGGAATGCAGCATTGTGATGACAGTGGCCATGGAGCATTGTGATGACAAGGGTCATGGAGCATTTTGATGACAAGGGCGTAGAGCATTGTGATGAGAAGACCATGGATAATTGTGATGAAGAGCGTCATGGAGCACAGTAATGACAAGGGGTATGGAGCATTGTGATGCCAGTGGCCATGGAGAATTGTGATGACAAGGGTCATGGAACATTTTGATGACAAGGGCGTAGAGCATTGTGATGAGAAGACCATGGATAATTGTGATGACGAGCGTCATGGAGCACAGTAATGACAAGGGGTATGGAGCATTGTGATGACAGTGGCCATGGAGCATTGTGATGACAAGTGTCATGGAGCATTCTAATGACAAGCTTGTGGAGTATTGTGACGAAAATGGCATGGAGCATTGTGATGAAAAGGGCACGGTGCATTGTGATGAAATAGGCATGAAGCCATTTCATGACAGGTTTCAAGGAGCATTCTGATGACAAGTGTCAGGGAACATTGTGATGACAAGTGTATTGAGAATGGTGATGAAAAAGATCATGGAGCATTTTGACGAAAAGGGCATGGAGTATTGTGATGACAGACATCATGGAGCGTTGTGATGACAAGTGTTATGGAACATTGTGATCACAAGGGTTTGGAGCATTGTGATGATAGAAGTCATGGATCATTTTGTTTTCAAGGAGCATGGAGCATTGGGATGACAAGGGCATGAATCAATGTGATCCCAAGGTTCATGGAGGATTTTGATGACAATGGTAAGGGAGTATTGTGATGACAAGCAAATGGAGCATTGTGATGACAAGGTCATGTAGCATTTTGCTGACACAGGCATGGAGCATTGTGATGATAAGGGTCATAGAGCACTGTGATGAGAAGCATCACGGATCATTGTGATTATAGGGATCATGGAGCATTGGGATGGCAAGGGCATGGATCATTGTGATGACAAGTGTCATGGAGAATTGGGCTGAAAATGTTCATGGAGCATTGTGTTGACTAGGGAATGGAGCATTGTGATGACAAGAGTCCCGGATCACTGTGTTGTCAGGGGTCATGGAGCGTTGTGATGAGAGTGGTCATGGAGCATTGTGATGATAGGGGTCATGGAGCATTGTGATGATAGGGATCATGAAGCATTGTGATAAGAAGTTCCTGGAGAATTGGACTGAAAATGTTCAGGAAGTATTGTGAGGACTGAGGTCATGGAGCATAGTGATGACAAGGGAATGGAGCACTGTGATGAAAAGTTCCTGGAGAATTGTGATGAGAAGACCATGGAGCTTTGTAATAACAAGTCTCATGGAGCATTCTGATGAAAAGGGGCAAGGAGTATTGTGATTACAGGGGTCTTGGGGCATTGTGATGACAAAGGCATGGAGCAATGTGATTACTGGTGTCTTGGAGCATTGTGATGAAATTGGCATGGATCATTGTTATGAAAATGGTATGGAGCCTTGTCATGACAGTGTTCCAGGAGCATACTGATGGCAAGTGTCAGGGAGCATTGTGATGACAAGTGTATAGAGCACTGTGATGACAAAGGTCATGGAGCACTGTGATGAGAAGACCATGGATAATTGTGATGATGAGCGTCAAGTGACGTTGTGATGATAAGTGTTATGGAACATTGTGATCACAAGGATTTGGAGCATTGTGATGAGGTAGATCATCGAATATTTTGATTTCATTATGATGACAATAGCCTGAAGCATTATGATGATGGTCATGGTGCATTTTGTTGACAGGGTTCATGGAGCATTGAGATGCAGAGGGGCATGGAGCATTGTGATTAGAGGGTTCATGGAGCATTGTGATGACAATGGCATGGAGCATTGAGATGCCAAGGGTCATGGATCCTTGTGATGACAAAGGTCATGGAGCATTTTGATGACAAGGGCGTGGTACATTGTGATGAGAAGGGCAGGGAGCATTGTGATGACAGGGTTATAGAACAATTTGATGAAAAGGGTCATGAAATATTTTGATGACAGGGGTTATGGAACATTGTGATGTCAGGGGTCATCGAACTTTGTGATGATAAGTGCATGTAGCATTGCAAAGACAGAAGTTATGGAATATTGTGATGACAGGGGTGAGAGAGTATTGTGATGAATAGCGATGTAACATTGTGATATCAGTGTTGAGAGAGCATTTTGATGAGAAGTGCATGGAGCACTGTGATGACAAGTTTTATGGAGCATTGTAGTGACAAGATTGTGGAGCACAGTGATGAAAAGTGCAGGGTGCATTGTGATGACATGGATCATGGAACATTTTGCGGACAAGCGCATGGAGCATGGTGATGACGAGGGTCATGGAGCATTGTGCTGAGAAAGGCATAGAGCATTGTGATGACAAGGGTCAAAGAGCATTGTGATGAAAAGTTCATGGAGCATTGTGGTTAAATATGTCACAGAGACTGTTGATGACTAGGGCATGGACCACTGTGATGACAAAGGTCATGAAGCATTGTGATGAATGGAGGCATGGAGCATTTTGATGACAGGGGTCATGGACCATTGTGATAACAAGGGCATGGAGCCTTGTGATGACAAGGGAATGGAGCATTGGTCTAATAAGTTTCATGGATTATTGTGATGACAGTTGGAATGGCGCATTGTGATGACAAGGGCATGGAGCATTGTGATGACCAGGTCATTCAGTACTGTAAAGACAGTTGTCAGGGAGCATTGTGATGACATATGTAATGGCCCATAGTGATGACAATGGCATGGAGCATTGTGATGCCAAGTGTCATGGAGGATTCTGATGACAAAGGTAATGGAGCATTGTGATGACAATGGCTTGGAGCATTGTGATGACAAGGGTCATGGAGCGTTGTGCTGACAGGTGAATGGAGAATTGTGATGAAAAGGGTCATGGAGTATTCTGATGACAAGCTTGTGGAGGATTTTGATGACAATGGCATGGAGCATTGTGATGAAAATGGCATGGGGCATTGTGATGACAAGTGTATTGAGAATTGTGATGACAAAGTCTTGGAGCATTGTGATGAAAAGGGCATGGAGTATTGTGAGACAGGCATCATGCAGCGTTGTGATGACAAGTGTTATGGAACACTGTGATCACAAGGGTTTTGAGCATTGTGATGACAGAAGTCATGGATCATTTTGATTTCAAGGAGCATGGAACATTGTGATGACAAGGGCATGAAGCAATGTGATCCCAAGGTTCATGGAGGACTGTGATGACAATGGTAATGGAGTATTGTGATGACAAACGAATAGAGCATCGCAATGACAAGGTCAGGTAGCATTTTGCTGACAAAGTCATGGAGCATTGTGATGACAGGTGTCATGGAGCACTGTGATGACAAGCGTCACGGAGCATTGTGAATACAGTGGTCATGGAGCATTGGGATGACAAGGGCATGGATCATTGTGATGACAAGGGTCATGGAGCATTGGGCTGAAAATGTTCATGGAGTATTGTGATGACAGGGGTCATGGAGCATTTTGATGAGAAGGTCATGGAGCATTGGGCTGAAAATGTTCATGGAGTATTGTGATGACAGGGATCATGGAGCATTTTGATGACAAGTTCCTAGAGCTCTTTGATGAGAAGACAATGGAGACTTGTGATGACAAGTCTCATGGAGCATTCTGATGAAAAGGGACATGGAGCATTGTGATTACAGGGGTCTTGGAGCATTGTGATGACAAGGGCATGGAGCATTGTGATGAGAAGGCCATGGAGCATTCTGATGACATGCGTCATTGAGCTTTGTGATGACAAGGGCATGGAGCATTGTGATTACATGGGTCTTGGAGCATTGTGATTAAAAGGGCATGGATCATTGTGTTGAAAAAGGCATGAAGCCTTGTCATGACAGGGTTCAAGGAGCATACAGACAACAAGTGTCAGGGAGCATTTTGATGACAAGTGTATTGAGCATTGTGATGACAAAGGTCATGGAGCATTGTGATTAGAAGAACATGGATAATTGTGATGACGAGTGTCATGGGGCATTGTGATGACAAGTGTTATGGAATATTGTGATCACAAGTTTTTGGAGCATTGTTATGACTGAGGTCATGGAGCATTTTGATTTCATTGTGATGACAATAGCATGAAGCATTATAATGATGGGCATGGTGCATTGTGATGACAGGGTTCATTGATCATTGAGATGAAAAATGGGCATGGAGCATTGTGATTACAGGGGTCTTGGAGCATTGTGATGAGAAGGGTCATGGAGCCTTGTGATGACAAGGCCACGGAACATCGTGATGGCAGAGGTCATGGGGCATTTTGATGGCAAGGACATGGAGCATTGTGATGAGAAGGCCATGGAGCATTCTGAAGACATGTGTCATGGAGCTTTGTGATGACAAGAGCATGGAACAATGTGATGAGAGTGTTCATGGAGCATTGTGATGACAATGACATGGAGCATTGTGATGCCAAGGGTCATGGATCTTTGTGATGACAAAGGTCATGGAGCATTTTGATGACAAGGGCATTGTGCATTGTGATGAGAAGGGCAGGGAGCATCGTGGTGACAGGGTAATGGAGAAATTTGATGAAAAGTGTCATGGGACATTTTGATGACAGGGGATATGGAACATTGTGATGTCAGGGGTCATGGAGGATTATGATGAAAAGGGTCATGGGACATTTTGATGACCGGGGTTATGGAGCATTGTGATGTCAGGGGTCATCGAACATTGTGATGATAAATGCATGTAGCATTGTGATGACAGGGGTCATGGAACATTGTGATAACCGGGGTGAAGGAGGATTGTGATGACTAGTGATGGAACATTGTGATATCTCATGTGAGAGAGCATTTGTATGAGAAGTGCATGGAGCATTGTGATTACAAGGTTTATGGAGCATAGCAATGACAAGGTTGTGGATCATTGTGATGAAAACCGCATGGCACATTGTGATGACAAGCGTCATGGAGCATTGTTCTGAAAAAGACATGGAGCATTGTGATGACAAGGGTCACGGAGCATTGTGATGAAATGTTCATGGATCATTGTGGTTACAAAGGTCACAGAGCCTTGTGATGATGCGGGCATGGACCGTTGTGATGACAAACATTATGAAGCATTGTGATGACTGGAGTCAGGGGGCATTGTGATGACAAGGGTCACGGAGCATTGCGCTGAGAAAGGCATAGAGCATTGTGACGACAAGGATCAAAGAGCATTGTGATGAAAAGTTCATGGAGCATTGTGATTACAAGGGTCATGGAGCATTGTGATGACAAGGGCATGGAGCATTGGTCTAATAATTTTCATGGATTATTGTGATGACTGTTGGAATGGTGCATTGTGGTGACAAGAGCATGGAGAATTGTGATGACCAGGTCATGCAGTATTGTGAAGAGAGGTGTCAGGGAGCACTGTGATGACATATGTAATGGCCCATAGTGATGACAATGGCATGGAGCATTGTGATTCCAGGTGTCATGGAGGATTCTGATGACAAAGGTAATGGTGCATTGTGATGACAGTGGCTTGGAGCATTGAGATGACAAGGGTCAGGGAGCATTGTGCTGACAAGTGCATGGAGAATTGTGATGACAAGGGTCATGGAACATTCTCATGATAAGCTTGAGGAGTTTTTTGCTGACAGTGGCGTGGAGCATTGTGATGAAAACGGCATGGGGCATTGTGTTGAAAAAGGCATGGAACCTTTTCGTGACAGCGTTCAAGGAGCATTCTGATGACAAGTGTCAGGGAGCATTGTGATGACATGTGTATTGAGAATTGTGATGACAAAGGTCATGGAGAATTGTGATGAAAAGTGCATGGAGTATTGTGATGACAGTCATCATGGAGCGTTGGGATGACAAGTGTTATGGAACATTGTGATCACAAGGTTTTGGAGCATTGTGATGACAGAGGTCATGGATCATTTTGATTTCAAGGAGCATGGAACATTGTGATGACAAGGGCATGTAGCAATGTGATCACAAGATTCATGGAGGATTGTGATGACAATGGTAATGGAGTATTGTGATGACAAGCGCATAGAGCATGGTAATCACAAATTCATGTAGCATTTTGCTGACAAAGGCATGGAACATTGTGATGACAGGTGTCATGGAGCACTGTGATGAAAAGCGTCACGGAGCATTGCAAATACAGGGGTCATGGAGCATTGGTATGTCAAGGGCATGGAGCATTGTGATGACAGATGTCATGGAGCACTCTGATGACAAGCGTCATGGAGCATTGTAATACAGGGTTCTTGGAGCATTGGGATGACAAGGGCATGGATCATTGTGATGACAAGGGTCATGGAGCATTGGGCTGAAAATGTTCATGGAGTATTTTGATGACAGGTGTCATGGAGCATTGTGATGACAGAAGTCATGGAGAATTTTTATTTCATTATGATGACAATACCCGGAAGCATTATGATGAAGGGTATGATACATTGTGATGACAGGGTTCATGGAGCATTGAGATGAAAAGGGGCATGGAGCATTGTGATTACAGGGGTCTTGGAGCACTGTAATGACAAGGGCATGGAGCATTTTGATGAGAAGGCCGTGGAGCATTCTGATGACATGCGTCATTGAGCTTTGTGATGACAAGGGCATGGAGCATTGTGATTACATGTGTCTTGGAGCATTGTGATTAAAAGGACATGGATCATTGTGATGAAAAAGGCATGGAGACGTGTCATGACAGGGTTAATGGAGCATACTGATGACAAGTGTCAGGGAGCATTGTGATGACAAGTGTATTGAGCATTGTGATGACAAATTTCATGGAGCATTGTGATGAGAAGACCATTGATAATTGTGATGATGAGCGTCATGGAGTGTTGTGATGATAAGGGCTATGGAATATTGTGATCACCAGGGATTGGAGCATTGTGATGACAGAGGTCATGGAGCATTTTTATTTAATTGTGATGACAATAGCCTGAAGCATTATGATGATGGGCAGGGTCCATTGTGATGACAGGGTTCATGGTGCATTGAGATGAAAAGACGCATGGAGCATTTTGATTAAAAGGGTCTTGGAGCATTGTGATGACAAGTGAATGGAGCCTTATGATGACAGGGCCATGGAACATTCTGATGACATGTGTCATGTAGCTTTTTGATGACAAGTGCATGGAGCATTTTGATTAGAGGGGTCGTGGAGCATTGTGATGACAAGTGTCATGGAGCCTTGTGATGAAAAGGCCGTGGAACATTTTGATGGCAGGTGTCATGGAGCATTGTTATGAAAGAGGTAAAGGAGCATTGTGATGAGAAGGGCATGGAGCATTGGTCTGAAATGTTTCATGGATTATTGTGATGAGAGTGGGCATAGAGCATTGTGATGATAAGGGCATGGAACACTGCGATACATCGGTCATGGAGGATTTTAATGACAAGGTCATGGGGCATTGTGATGAGAAAGGCATCGAGCATTGTGATGACAAGTGACATGGAGCTTTGTGATGACAAGGACCTGGAGCAATGTGATGAGAGGCTTCATGGAGCATTGTGATGACAATGACATGGAGCATTGTGATGCCAAGGGTCATGGCGCTTTGTGATGACAAAGGTCATGGAGCATTTTGAAGACAATTGCATGGTGCATTGTCATGAGAAGGGCAGGGAGTATTTTGATGACAGGGTCATGCAGCAATATGATGCAAAGTGTATTGGAACATTTTGATGAGAGGGGTTATAGAATATTGTGATGTCAGGGGTCATGGAACTTTATGATGATAAAGGGATGTAGCATTGTGATGACAGGGGTCATGGGACATTGTGATTACAGAGGTGAGGGAGTATTGTGACAACTAGTGATGGAACACTGTGATATCTCTGGTGAGAGAGCATTTTGATGAGAAGTGTATGGAGCATTGTGATTACAAGGTTTATGGAGCATTGCAATGACAATTTTCTGGACCGTTGTGATGAAAAGCGAATGGCACATTGTGATGACAAGGGTCATGGAACATTTTTCAGACAAAGTCATGGAGCATTTTGATGACAATGGTCACGGAGCATTGTGATGAAAACGGAATTGGGCATGGTGATGAAAAGGCATGGAGCCTTTTCATGACAGGGTTCAAAGAGCATTCTGATGACAAGTGTCAGGGAGCATTGTGATGACAAGTGTACTGAGCATTGTGATGACAAATGTCATGGAGCACTGTGATGAAAAGGGCATGGAATTTTGTGATGACAGGCATCATGGAGCATTGTGATGACAAGTGTTATGGAACAATGGGATCACAAGGGTTTGGAGCATTGCGATGACAGAGGTCATGGATCATCTTGATTTCAAGGATCATGGAGCATTGTGATGACAAGGGCATGAAGCAATGTGCTCTCAAGGTTCATGGAGGATTGTGATGACAATTGAAATGGAGTATTGTGATGACAAGCGCATAGAGCATTGTAATGACAAGGTCATGTAGCATTTTGCTGACAAAGCCATGGAGCAGTGTGATGACAGGTGTCATTGAGCACTGTGATGACAAGTGTCATGGAGCATTGTGAATACAGGGGTCATGGAGCATTGGGATGACAAGGCCATGGGTCATTTTGATGAGAAGGTCATGGAGTATTGTAAACACAGGTGTCAGGGCGCATTGTGATGACTTATGTCATGGTCCATTGCAATGACAATGGCAGGGAGCATTGTGATGCCAAATGTAATGGAGGATTTTGATGACATATATAATGGAGCAATGTGATGACTTGGGCTTGGAGCATTATGAAGGCAAGGGCCATTGAGAATGTTCAGAACAAGGTCGAGAAGCATTGTGATGACAAGTTCCTGGAGCATTGTGATGAGAAATCCACAGAGACTTGTGATGACAAATCTCAGGAAGCATACTGATGAAAAGGGGCATGGACCACTGTGATTACAGGGGTCTTGGAACTTTGTGATGACATGGGCATGGAGCATTGGGAGTAGAATGCCAAGGAGCATTCTGAAGACATTTGTCTTTGAGCTTTGTGATGACAAGGGCATGGAGCATTGTGTTTAAATGGGTCTTGGAGCATTGTGAAGAAAAGGGCATGGATCATTGTGATGAAAAAGGCATGGAGCCTTGTCATGACAGGGTTCAAGGAGCATACAAAGAACAAGTGTCAGGGAGCATTTTGATGACAAGTGTATTGAGCATTGTGATGACAATGGTCATGGAGCACTGTGATGAGAAGACCATGGATAATTGTGATGACGAGTGTCATGGGGCACTGTGATGGTAAGTGTTATGGAATATTGTGATCACAAGGGTTTGGAGCATTGTTATGACAGATGTCATGGAGCATTTTGATTTCATTGTGATGACAATAGCATGAAGCATTATGATGATGGGCATGGTGCATTGTGATGACAGGGTTCATGGATCATTGAGATGAAAAATGGGCATGGAGCATTGTGATTACAGGGGTCTTGGAGCATTGTGATGAGAAGGGTCATGGAGCCTTGTGATGACAAGGCCACGGAACATCGTGATGGCAGGTGTCATGGAGCATTTTTATGACAGGTGTAATGGAGCATTGTAATGGCAAGGGCATGGAGCATTGTGATGAGAAAGCCATGGAGCATTCTGATGACATGTGTCATGGAGCTTTGTGAGGACAAGGGCATGGAGCACTGTGATGCCAAGCGTCATGGATCTTTGTGATGACAATGGTCATGGAGCATTTTGATGACAAGGGCGTTGTGCACTGTGATGAGAAGGGCAGGGAGCATTGTGATGACAGGTTCATGGAGCAATTTGATGAAAAGGGTCATGGAACATTTTGATGAGAAGGATTATGGAACATTGTGATGTCAGGTGTCATGGAGCATTATGATGAAAAGGGTCATGAAGCATTTTGCTGACAGGGGTTATGGAGCATTGTGATGTCAGGGGCCATCGAACATTGTGATGATAATTGCATGTAGCATTGTGATGACAGGAGTCATGGAACACTGTGATAACAGGGGTGAGGGAGTATTGTGACGAATAGTGATGTAACATTGTGATATCTGTGGTGAGACAACATTTTGATGAGAAGTGCATGGAGCATTGTGATGACAAGGTTTATGGAGCATTCTGATGACAAGCTTGTGGAGCACTGTAATGACAATTGCATGGTGCATTATGATGACATGTGTCATGGAGCATCGTGCTGACAAGCGCATGGAGCATTGTGATGACAAGGGTCATGGAGCATTGCGCTGAGAAAGGCATAGAGAATTGTGATGACCAGGATCAAAGAGCATTGTGATGAAAAGTTCATGGAGCATTGTGATGACAAGGGTCATGGAGCATTGTGATGACAAGGGCATGGAGCATTGGTCTAATAAGTTTCATGGATTACTGCAATGACTGTTGGAATGGTGCATTGTGGTGACAAGGGCATGGAGCATTGTGATGAAAGAGGTCATGGATCATTTTGATTTCAAGGAGCATGGAGCATTGTGATGACAAGGGCATGTAGCAATGTGATCCCAAGATTCATGGATGATTGTGATGACAATGGTAATGGAGTATTGTGATGATAAGCGCATAGAGCATGGTAATGACAAAGTCATGTAGCATTTTGCTGACAAAGGCATGGAACATTGTGATGAAAGGTGTCATGGAGCACTGTGGTGACAAGCGTCACGGAGCATTGTGAATACAGGGGTCATGGAGCATTGGGATGACAAGGGAATGGAGCATTGTGACTACATGTGTGATGGAGCACTGTGATGACAAGCGTCACGGAGCATTGTGAATACAGGGGTCATGGAGAATTGGGATGACAAGGGCATGGATCATTGTGATGACAAGGGTCATGGAGCATTGGGCTGCAAATGTTCATGTAGTGTTTTGATGACAGGGGTCATGGAGCATTGTGATGACAGAGGTCATGGAGAATTTTGATTTCATTGTGCTGACAATAGCCAGAAGCATTATGATGAAGGTTATGATGCATTGTGAAGACAGGGTTCATGGAGCATTGAGATGAAAAGGGGCATGGAGCATTGTGATTACAGGGGTCTAGGAGCACTGTAATGACAAGGGCATGTAGCATTATGATGAGAAGGCCATCGAACATTCTGATGACATGTGTCATGGAGCTTTGTGATGACAAGGGCATGGAGAATTGTGATTACAGGGGTCTTGGAGCATTGTGTAGACAATTGTCATTGAGCCTTGTGATGACACGGCCGTGGAACATTGTGATGGCAGGGGTCATGGAGCATTGTTCTGACAGTGGTAATGGAGCATTGTGATGAGAAGGGCATGGAGAATTGAAATTACAAGGTTTATGGAACATTGCTCTGACAACTTTGTGGACCGTTGTGATGAAAAGCATGTGGCACATTGTGATGACAAGGGTCATGGAGCATTTTTCTGACAAAGGCATGGAACATTGTGATGACAAGGATCACGGAGCATTGTGATGAAAAGTTCATGGAGCATTGTGGTTACAAAGGTCACAAAGCCTTGTGATGACGTGGGCATTGAAAATTGTGATGACAAATGTTATGAAGCATTGTGGTGACTGAAGTCATGGAGCATTATGATGACAGGGGTCATGGAGTACTGTGATGACAAAGGCAAGGAGCCTTGTGATGACAGGCGTCATGAAGCACTGTGATGACAAGCGTCACGGAGCATTGTGAATACAGGGGTCATGGAGCATTGGGATGACAAGGGCATGGAGCATTCTAATGACAGGTGTCATGGAGCACTGTGAGGACAAGCGTCACGGAGCATTGTGAATACAGGCGTCATGGAGCACTGGGGTGACAAGGGCAAGGATCATTGTGATGACAAGGGTCATGGAGCATTGGGCTGAAAATGTTCATGGAGTATTTTGATGACAGGTGTCATGGAGCATTGTGATGACAGAGGTCATGGAGAATTTTGATTTCATTGTGCTGACAAAAGCCGGAATCATTATGATGAAGGGCATGGTGCATTGTGATGACAGTTTTCATGGAGCATTGAAATGGAAAGGGGCAGGGAGCATTGTGATTCCAGGGGTCTTGGAGCACTGTGATGACAAGGGCATGGAGCATTTGGATGAGAAGGACATGGAACATTCTGATGGCATGTGTCATGGAGCTTTGTGATGACAAGGGCATGGAGCATTGTGATTACAGGGGTCTTGGAGCATTGTGATGACAAGTGTCATGGAGCCTTGTGATGACAAGGCCGTGGATGATTGTGATGGCAGGGGTCATGGAGCATTGTTATGACAGGTGTAATGGAGCATTGTGATGAGAAGGGCATGGAGCATTGTGATTAAAAGGTTTATGGAGCATTACAATGACAAATTTGTGGACAGTTGTGATGAAAAGCGCGTAGCACATTGTGATGACAAGGGTCAAGGAGCATTTTTCTGACAAAGGCATGGAGCATTTTGATGACAAGGGTCACGGAGCATTGTGATGAACTGTTCATGGAGCATTGTGGTTACAAATGTCACAGAGCCTTGTGATGACGTGGGCATGGACCATTGTGATGACAAACGTTATGAATCAATGTGATGACTGGAGTCATGGAGCATTATGATGACAGTGGTCATGGAGCATTTTGATGACAAGGGAATGGAGTGTGTGGTGACAGGGGCATGGAGCATTGTTCTGACAAATTTCATAGATTATTGTGATGAGAGTGGACATGGTGCATTTTGATGACAAGGGCATGGATCATTGTGATGAAAAAGGCATGGAGCCTTGTCATGACTGGGTTCAAGGAGCATACAGACCACAAGTGTCAGGGAGCATTTTGATGACAAGTGTATTGAGCATTGTGATGACAAAGGTCATGGAGCATTGTGATGAGAAGACCATGGATAATTGTGATGATGAGTGTCATGGGGCACTGTGATGACAAGTGTTATGGAATATTGTGATCACAAGGTTTTGGAGCATTGTGATGACAGAGGTCATGGAGCATTTTGATTTCATTGTGATGAGAATAGCATGAAGCATTAGGATGATGGGCATGGTGCATTGTGATGACAGGGTTCATGGATCATTGAGATGAAAAGGGGCATAGAGCATTGTGATTACTGGGGTCTTGGAGCATTGTGATGAGAAGGGTCATGGAGCCTTGTGATGACAAGGCCACGGAACATCGTGATGGCAGGTGTCATGGAGTATTGTTATGACAGGGGTAATGGAGCATTGTGATGGCAAGCGCATAGAGCATTGTGATGAGAAGGCCATGGAGCATTCTGATGACATGTGTCATGGAGCTTTGTGATGACAAGGGCATGGAGCAATGTGATGAGAGTGTTCATGGAGCATTGTGATGACAATGACATGGAGCACTGTGATGCCAAGTGTCATGGATCTTTGTGATGTCAAAGGTCATGGAGCATTTTGATGACAAGTGTGTTGTGCATTGTGATGAGAAGTGCAGGGAGCATTGTGATGACAGGGTCATGGAGCAATCTGTTGAAAAGGGTCATGAAACATTTTGATGACAGGGGTTATGGAACACTGTGATGTCAGGGGTCATGGAGCATTTTGATGAAAAGTGCATGGATCACTGTGATGAAAAAGGCATGGAGCCTTGTCATGAAATGATTCAAGGAGCATACAGAGAACAAGTGTCAGGGAGCATATTGATGACAAGTGTATTGATCATTGTGATGACAAAGGTCATGGAGCATTGTGATGAGAAGACCATGGATAATTGGGATGACGAGCTTCATGGGGCATTGTGATGACAAGTATTATGGAATATTGTGATCACAAGGTTTTGGAGCATTGTTATGACAGAGGTCATGGAGCATTTTGATTTCATTGTGATGAGAATAGCATGAAGCATTATGATGATGGGCACGGTGCATTGTGATGACAGGGTTCATGGATCATTGAGATGAAAACGGGCATGGAGCATTGTGATTACAGGGGTCTTGGAGCACTGTGATGAGAAGGGTCATGGAGCCTTGTGATAAGAAGGCCATGGAACATCGTGATATCAGGGTTCATGGAGCATTGTTATGACAGGGGTAATGGAGCATTGTGATGGCAAGGGCATGGAGCATTGTGATGAGAAGGCCATGCAGCATTCTGATAACATGTGTCATGGAGGTTTGTGAAGACAAGGACATGGAGCAATGTAATGAGAACCTTCATGGAGCACTGTGATGACAATGACATGGAGCATTGTCATGACAGGGTCATGGAGCAATTTGATGAAAAGGGTCATGGAACAATTTGATGATAGGGGTTATGGAACATTGTGATGCCAGGGGTCATCGAACATTGTGATGATAAGTGCATGTAGCATTGTGATGACAGGAGTCATGGCACATTTTGATGACAGGGGTGAGGGAATATTGTGACGAATAGTGATGTAACATTGTGATATCAGTGGTGACAGAGCATTTTGATGAGAAGTGCACAGAGCATTGTGATGACAAGGGTCAAAGAGCATTGTGATGAAAAGTTCATGTAGCATTGTGGTTAAAAAGAACACAGAGACTGTTGATGACGAGGGCATGGACCATTGTGGTGACAAAGGTCATGAAGCATTGTGATAACTGGAGTCACGGAGCATTGTGATGACAGGGGTCATGGAGCATTTTGATAACAAGGGCATGGAGAATTGTGATGACAAGGGCATTGAGCATTGGTCTAATATGTTTCATGGATTATTGTGATGACAGTTGGAATTGCGCATTGTGATGACAAGGGCATGGAGCATTGTGATGACCAGGTCATGCAGTATTGTGAAGACAGGTGTCAGGGAGCATTGTGATGACATATGTAATGGCCCATTGTGATGACAATGGCATGGAGCATTGTGATACCAAATGTCATGGAGGATTCTGATGATAAAGTAATAGAGCATTGTGATGGCAATGGCTTGGAGCATTGTTATCACAAATATCAGGGCGCAATGTGCTGACAAGTGCATGGAGAATTGTGATGCCAAGGGTCATGGAGCATTCTCATGACAAGCTTGTGGAGTATTTTGATGACAGTGGCGTGGAGCATTGTGATGAAAACGGCATGGGGCCTTGTGATGAAAAAGGCATGGAGCCTTTTCGTGACAGGGTTCAAGGAGCATCCTGATGACAAGTTTCAGGGAGCATTGTGATGACAAGTGTATTGAGAATTGTGATGACAAAGGTCATGGAGCATTGTGATGAAAAGTGCATGGAGTATTGTGATGACAGGCATCATGGAGCGTTGTGGTGACAAGTATTATGGAACATTTTGATCACAAGGGTTTGGAGCATTGTGATGACAGAAGTCACGGATCATTTTGATTTCAAGGAGCATGGAACATTGTAATTACAATGGCATGATGCAATGTGAACCCAAGGTTAATGGAGGATTGTGATGACAATTGTAATGGAGTATTGTGATGACAAGTGCATAGAGCATTGTAATGACAAGGTCATGTAGCATTTTGCTGACAAAGTCATGGAGCATTGTGATGATATGTGTCATGGAGCACTGTGATGACAAGCGTCACGGAGCTTTGTGAATACAGGGGTCATGGAGCATTGCGATGACAAGGGCATGGATCATTGTGATGACAAGGGTCATGGAACATTGGGCTGAAAATATTCATGGAGTATTGTAATGACAGAGGTCATGGAGAATTTTGATTTCATTGTGCTGACAATAACCAGAAGCATTATGATGATGGGCATGGTGCATTGTGATGTCAGGGTTCATGGAGCATTGAGATGAAAAGGGGCGTGGAACATTGTGATTACAGGGGTCTTGGAGCACTGTGATGACAAGGGCATGGAGCATTTTGATGAGAAGGACATGGAACATTCTGATGGCATGTGTCATGGAGCTTTGTGATGACAAAGGCATGGAGCATTGTGATTACAGGGTTCTTGGAGCATTGTGATGACAAGTGTCATGGAGCCTTGTGATGATCAGGCCGTGGAATATTGTGATGGCAGGGGTCATGGAGCATTGTTATGACAGGGGTAATGGAGCATTGTGATGAGAAGGGCATGGAGCATTGTGATTACAAGGTTTATGGAGCATTACCATGACAAATTTGTGGACCGTTGTGATGAAAATCACGTAGCACATTGTGATGACAAGGGTCATGGAGCATTTTTCTGACAAAGGCATGGAGCATTTTGATGACAAGGGTCACGGAGCATTGTGATGAAAAGTTCATGGAGCATTGTGGTTATAAAGGTCACAAAGCCTTGTGATGACGCGGGCATGGACCATTGTGATGACAAATGTTTTGAAGCATTGTGATGACTGGAGTCACGGAGCATTGTGATGACAGTGGTCATGGAGCATTGTGATGACAAGGGCATGGAGCATTGTGGTGACAGTGGCATGGAGCATTGGTCTGACAAGTTTCATAGATTATTGTGATGACATTGGACATGGTTCATTGTGATGACAAGGGCATGGATCTTTGTGATGAGAAGGTCATGGTGTATTGTGAAGACAGGTGTCAGGGAGCATTGTGATGACATATATCATGGTCCATTGCAATGACAATGGCAGGGAGCATCGTGATGCCAAATGTAATGGAGGTTTGATGACAAATATAATGGAGCATTGTGATGACTAGGGCTTGGAGCATTATGATGACAAGGGCCATTGAGAATTTTCATGACAATGTCGTGAAGCATTGTGATGACAAGGTCCTGGAGCATTGTGATGAGAAATCCATAGAGACTTGGGAGGACAAATCTCATGGAGCATACTGATGAAAAGGGGCATGGACCATTGTGATTACAGGCTTCTTGGAACTTTGTGATGACATGGGCATGGAGCATTGTGAGGAGAAGGCCAAGGAGCATTCTGAAGACATGTTTCATTGAGCTTTGTGATGACAAGGGCATGGAGCATTGTGTTTAAAGGGGTCTTGGAGCATTGTGAGGAAAACGGCATGGATCATTGTGATGAAAAAGGCATGGAGCCTTGTCATGACTGGGTTCAAGGAGCATACAGACCACAAGTGTCAGGGAGCATTTTGATGACAAGTGTATTGAGCATTGTGATGACAAAGGTCATGGAGCATTGTGATGAGAAGACCATGGATAATTGTGATGATGAGTGTCATGGGGCACTGTGATGACAAGTGTTATGGAATATTGTGATCACAAGGTTTTGGAGCATTGTGATGACAGAGGTCATGGAGCATTTTGATTTCATTGTGATGAGAATAGCATGAAGCATTAGGATGATGGGCATGGTGCATTGTGATGACAGGGTTCATGGATCATTGAGATGAAAAGGGGCATAGAGCATTGTGATTACTGGGGTCTTGGAGCATTGTGATGAGAAGGGTCATGGAGCCTTGTGATGACAAGGCCACGGAACATCGTGATGGCAGGTGTCATGGAGCATTGTTATGACAGGGGTAATGGAGCATTGTGATGGCAAGCGCATAGAGCATTGTGATGAGAAGGCCATGGAGCATTCTGATGACATGTGTCATGGAGCTTTGTGATGACAAGGGCATGGAGCAATGTGATGAGAGTGTTCATGGAGCATTGTGATGACAATGACATGGAGCACTGTGATGCCAAGTGTCATGGATCTTTGTGATGTCAAAGGTCATGGAGCATTTTGATGACAAGTGTGTTGTGCATTGTGATGAGAAGTGCAGGGAGCATTGTGATGACAGGGTCATGGAGCAATCTGTTGAAAAGGGTCATGAAACATTTTGATGACAGGGGTTATGGAACACTGTGATGTCAGGGGTCATGGAGCATTTTGATGAAAAGTGCATGGATCACTGTGATGAAAAAGGCATGGAGCCTTGTCATGAAATGATTCAAGGAGCATACAGAGAACAAGTGTCAGGGAGCATATTGATGACAAGTGTATTGATCATTGTGATGACAAAGGTCATGGAGCATTGTGATGAGAAGACCATGGATAATTGGGATGACGAGCTTCATGGGGCATTGTGATGACAAGTATTATGGAATATTGTGATCACAAGGTTTTGGAGCATTGTTATGACAGAGGTCATGGAGCATTTTGATTTCATTGTGATGAGAATAGCATGAAGCATTATGATGATGGGCACGGTGCATTGTGATGACAGGGTTCATGGATCATTGAGATGAAAACAGGCATGGAGCATTGTGATTACAGGGGTCTTGGAGCATTGTGATGAGAAGGGTCATGGAGCCTTGTGATAACAAGGCCATGGAACATCGTGATATCAGGGTTCATGGAGCATTGTTATGACAGGGGTAATGGAGCATTGTGATGGCAAGGGCATGGAGCATTGTGATGAGAAGGCCATGCAGCATTCTGATAACATGTGTCATGGAGGTTTGTGAAGACAAGGACATGGAGCAATGTAATGAGAACCTTCATGGAGCACTGTGATGACAATGACATGGAGCATTGTCATGACAGGGTCATGGAGCAATTTGATGAAAAGGGTCATGGAACAATTTGATGATAGGGGTTATGGAACATTGTGATGCCAGGGGTCATCGAACATTGTGATGATAAGTGCATGTAGCATTGTGATGACAGGAGTCATGGCACATTTTGATGACAGGGGTGAGGGAATATTGTGACGAATAGTGATGTAACATTGTGATATCAGTGGTGACAGAGCATTTTGATGAGAAGTGCACAGAGCATTGTGATGACAAGGGTCAAAGAGCATTGTGATGACAAGGGTCAAAGTTCATGCAGCATTGTGGTTAAAAAGAACACAGAGACTGTTGATGACGAGGGCATGGACCATTGTGGTGATAAAGGTCATGAAGCATTGTGATAACTGGAGTCACGGAGCATTGTGATGACAGGGGTCATGGAGCATTGTGATAACAAGGGCATGGAGAATTGTGATGACAAGGGCATTGAGCATTGGTCTAATATGTTTCATGGATTATTGTGATGACAGTTGGAATTGCGCATTGTGATGACAAGGGCATGGAGCATTGTGATGACCAGGTCATGCAGTATTGTGAAGACAGGTGTCAGGGAGCATTGTGATGACATATGTAATGGCCCATTGTGATGACAATGGCATGGAGCATTGTGATACCAAATGTCATGGAGGATTCTGATGATAAAGTAATAGAGCATTGTGATGGCAATGGCTTGGAGCATTGTTATCACAAATAACAGGGCACAATGTGCTGACAAGTGCATGGAGAATTGTGATGCCAAGGGTCATGGAGCATTCTCATGACAAGCTTGTGGAGTATTTTGATGACAGTGGCGTGGAGCATTGTGATGAAAACGGCATGGGGCCTTGTGATGAAAAAGGCATGGAGCCTTTTCGTGACAGGGTTCAAGGAGCATCCTGATGACAAGTTTCAGGGAGCATTGTGATGACAAGTGTATTGAGAATTGTGATGACAAAGGTCATGGAGCATTGTGATGAAAAGTGCATGGAGTATTGTGATGACAGGCATCATGGAGCGTTGTGGTGACAAGTATTATGGAACATTTTGATCACAAGGGTTTGGAGCATTGTGATGACAGAAGTCACGGATCATTTTGATTTCAAGGAGCATGGAACATTGTAATTACAATGGCATGATGCAATGTGAACCCAAGGTTCTTGGAGCATTGTGATGACAATGGTAATGGAATATTGTGATGACAAGTGCATAGAGCATTGTAATGACAAGGTCATGTAGCATTTTGCTGACAAAGTCATGGAGCATTGTGATGATATGTGTCATGGAGCACTGTGATGACAAGCGTCACGGAGCTTTGTGAATACAGGGGTCATGGAGCATTGCGATGACAAGGGCATGGATCATTGTGATGACAAGGGTCATGGAGCATTGGGCTGAAAATATTCATGGAGTATTGTGATGACAGAGGTCATGGAGAATTTTGATTTCATTGTGCTGACAATAGCCAGAAGCATTATGATGATGGGCATGGTGCATTGTGATGTCAGGGTTCATGGAGCATTGAGATGAAAAGGGGCGTGGAACATTGTGATTACAGGGGTCTTGGAGCACTGTGATGACAAGGGCATGGAGCATTTTGATGAGAAGGACATGGAACATTCTGATGGCATGTGTCATGGAGCTTTGTGATGACAAGGGCATGGAGCATTGTGATTACAGGGTTCTTGGAGCATTGTGATGACAAGTGTCATGGAGCCTTGTGATGACCAGGCCGTGGAATATTGTGATGGCAGGGGTCATGGAGCATTGTTATGACAGGGGTAATGGAGCATTGTGATGAGAAGGGCATGGAGCATTGTGATTACAAGGTTTATGGAGCATTACCATGACAAATTTGTGGACCGTTGTGATGAAAATCACGTAGCACATTGTGATGACAAGGGTCATGGAACATTTTTCTGACAAAGGCATGGAGCATTTTGATGACAAGGGTCACGGAGCATTGTGATGAAAAGTTCATGGAGCATTGTGGTTATAAAGGTCACAGAGCCTTGTGATGACGCGGGCATGGACCATTGTGATGACAAATGTTATGAAGCATTGTGATGACTGGAGTCACGGAGCATTGTGATGACAGTGGTCATGGAGCATTGTGATGACAAGGGCATGGAGCATTGTGGTGACAGGGCCATGGAGCATTCGTCTGACAAGTTTCATAGATTATTGTGATGACATTGGACATGGTTCATTGTGATGACAAGGGCATGGATCTTTGTGATGAGAAGGTCATGGTGTATTGTGAAGACAGGTGTCAGGGAGCATTGTGATGACATATGTCATGGTCCATTGCAATGACAATGGCATGGAGCATTGTGATGCCAAATATAATGGAGGATTGTTATGACAAATATAATGGAACATTGTGATGACTAGCGCTTGGAGCATTATGATGACAAGGGCCATTGAGAATTTTCATGACAATGTCGTGAAGCATTGTGATGACAAGGTCCTGGAGCATTGTGATGAGAAATCCATAGAGACTTGTGAGGACAAATCTCATGGAGCATACTGATGAAAAGGGGCATGGACCATTGTGATTACAGGGGTCTTGGAACATTGTGATGACATGGGCATGGAGCATTGTGAGGAGAAGGCCAAGGAGCATTCTGAAGACATGTTTCATTGAGCTTTGTGATGACAAGGGCATGAAGCATTGTGTTTAAAGGGGTTTTGGAGCATTGTGAGGAAAAGGGCATGGATCATTGTGATGAAAAAGGCATGGAGCCTTGTCATGACTGGGTTCAAGGAGCATACAGACAACAAGTGTCAGGGAGCATTTTGATGACATGTGTATTGAGCATTGTGATGACAAAGGTCATGGAGCATTGTGATGAGAAGACCATGGATAATTGTGATGATGAGTGTCATGGGGCACTGTGATGACAAGTGTTATGGAATATTGTGATCACAAGGTTTTGGAGCATTGTTATGACAGAGGTCATGGAGAATTTTGATTTCATTTTGATGAGAATAGCATGAAGCATTATGATGATGGGCATGGTGCATTGTGATGACAGGGTTCATGGATCATTGAGATGAAAAGGGGCATGGAGCATTGTGATTACAGGGGTCTTGGAGCATTGTGATTAGAAGGTTCATGGAGCCTTGTGATGACAAGGCCACGGAACATCGTGATGGCAGGTGTCATGGAGGATTGTTATGACAGGGGTAAGGGAGCATTGTGATGGCAAGCGCATAGAGCATTGTGATGAGAAGGCCATGGAGCATTCTGATGACATGTGTCATGGAGCTTTGTGATGACAAGGGCATGGAGCAATTTGATGAGAACGTTCATGGAGCACTGTGATGACAATGACATGGAGCATTGTGATGCCAAGGGTCATGGATCTTTCTGATGACAAAAGTCATGGAGCATTTTGATGACAAGTGCGTTGTGCATTGTGATGAGAAGGGCAGGGAGCATTGTGATTACAGGGTCATGGAGCAATTTGATGAAAAGTGTCATGGAACATTTTGATGACAGGTGTTATGGAACATTGTGATGTCAGGGGTCATGGAGCATTTTGATGAAAAGGGTCATGGAGCATTTTGATGACAGGGGTTATGGAGCATTGTGATATCAGGGGTCATTGAACATTGTGATGATAAGTGCATGTAGCATTTTGATGACAGGAGTCATGGAACACTGTGATAACAGGGGTGAGGGAGTATTGTGACGAATAGTGATGTAACATTGTGATATCTGTGGTGAGAGAGCATTTTGATGAGAAGTTCATGGAGCATTGTGATGACAAAGTTTAAGGAGCATTGTGATGACAAGATTGGGAAGCACTGTGATGACAAACGCATGGTGCATTTTGATGACATGTGTCATGGAGCATCGTGCTGAGAAGCGCATGGAGCATTGTGATGACAAGGGTCATGGAGCATTGTGCTGAGAAAGGCATAGAGAATTGTGATGACAAGGATCAAAGAGCATTGTGATGAAAAGTTCATGGAGGATTGTGATGACATGGGTCATGGAGCATTGTGATGACAAGGGCATGGAGCATTGGTCTAATAAGTTTCATGGATTATTGCGATGACTGTGGGAATGGTGCATTGTGGTGACGAGGGCATGGAGCATTGTGATGACCAGGTCATGCAGTATTTTGAAGACTGGTGTCAGGGAGCATTGTGTTGACATATGTAATGGCCCATTGTGATGACAATGGCATGGAGCATTGTGATGCCTAGTGTCATGGAGGATTCTGATGACAAAGGTAATGGTGCATTGTGATTACAATGGCTTGGAGCATTGAGATGACAAGGGTCAGGGAGCATTGTGCTGACAAGTGCATGGAGAATTGTGATGACAAGTGTCATGCAGCATTCTCATGACAAGCTTGTGGAGTATTTTGATGACAGTGGCGTGGAGCATTGTGATGAAAACGGCATGGGGCATTGTGATGAAAAAGGCATGGAGCCTTTTCGTGACAGTGTTCAAGGAGCATTGTGATGACAAGTGTCAGGGAGCATTGTGATGACAAGTTTATTGAGAACTGTGATGACAAACGTCATGGAGCATTGTGATGAAAAGGGCATGGAGTATTGTGATGACAGGCATCATGGAGCATTGTGATGACATGTGTTATGGAACATTTTGATCACAAGTGTTTGGAGCATTGTGATGACAGTGGTCATGGATCATTTTGATTTCAAGGAGCATGGAACATTTTGATTACAAGGGCATGAAGCAATGTGATCCCAAGATTCATGGAGGATTGTGATGACAATCGTAATGGAGTATTGTGATGACAAGTGCATAGAGCATTGTAATGACAAGGTCATGTAGCATTTTGCTGACAAAGTCATGGAGCATTGTGATGACAGGTGTCATGGATCACTGTGATGACAAGCGTCACGGAGCATTGTGAATACAGGGTTTAAGGAGCATTGCAATGAGAAGGGCATGGATCATTGTGATGACAAGTGTCATGGAGCATTGGGCTGAAAATATTCATGGAGTATTGTGATGACAGTGGTCATGGAGAATTTTGATTTCATTGTGCTCACAATAGCCGGAAGCATTATGATAATGGGCATGGTGCATTTTGATGACAGGGTTCATGGAGCATTGAGATGAAAAGGGGCATGGAGCATTGTGATTACAGGGGTCTTGGAGCACTGTGATGACAAGGGCATGGAGCATTTTGATGAGAAAGACATGGAACATTCTGATGGCATGTGACATGGAGCTTTGTGATGACAAGGGCATGGAGCATTGTGTTTAAATGGGTCTTGGAGCATTGTGATGAAAAGGGCATGGATCATTGTGATGAAAAAGGCATGGAGCCTTGTCATGACAGGGTTCAAGGAGCATACAGTCAACAAGTGTCAAGGAGCATTTTGATGACAAGTGTATTGAGCATTGTGATGAGAAAGGTCATGGAGCATTGTGATGAGAAGACCATGGATAATTGTGATGACGAGTGTCATGGGACACTGTGATGACAAGTGTTATGGAATATTGTTATCACAAGGGTTTGGAGCATTGTTATGACAGAGGTCATGGAGCAATTTGATTTCATTGTGATGACAATAGCATGAAGCATTATGATGATGGGCATGGTGCATTGTGATGACAGGGTTCATGGTTCATTGAGATGTAAAGGGGCATGGAGAATTGTGATTACATTGGTCTTGGAGCATTGTGATGAGAAGGGTCATGGAGCCTTGTGATGACAAGATCACAGAACATCGTGATGGCAGGTGTCATGGAGCATTGTTATGACAGGGGTAATGGAGCATTGTGATGGCAAGCACATAGAGCATTGTGATGAGAAGGCCATGGAGCATTCTGATGACATGTGTCATGGAGCTTTGTGATGACAAGGTCATGGAGCAATGTGATGTGAGTGTTCATGGAGCTTTGTGATGACAATGACATTGAGCACTGTGATGCCAATTGTCATGGATCTTTATGATGACAAAGATCATGGAGCATTTTGATGACAAGTGCGTTGTGCATTGTGATGAGAAGGGCAGGGAACATTGTGATGACATGGTCATGGAGCAATTTGATGAAAAGGGTCATGGAGCATTTTGATGACAGGGCTTATGGAGCATTGTGATGTCAGTGGTCATCGAACATTGTGATGAGAATGCATGTAGCATTGTGATGACAGGAGTCATGGATCATTGTGATAACAGGGTTGAGGGAGTATTTTGACGAATAGTGATGTAACATTGTGATATCTGTGGTGAGAGAGCATTTTGATGAGAAGTGCATGGAGCATTGTGATGAGAAGTTTTATGGAGCACTGTGATGACAAGATTGTGGAGCACGGTGATGACAAGCACATGGTGCATTGTGATGACATGTGTCATGGAGCATCGTGCTGAGAAAGGCATAGAGAATTGTGATGACAAGGATCAAAGAGCATTGTGATGAAAAGTTTATGGAGCATTCTGATGACAAGGGTCATGGATCATTGTGATGACAAGGGCATGGATCATTGGTCTAATAAGTTTCATGGATTATTGCGATGACTGTTGGAATGGTGCATTGTGGTGACAAGTGCATGGAGCATTGTGATAACCAGGTCATGCAGTATTGTGAAGACTGGTGTCAGGGAGCATTGTGTTGACATATGTAATGGCCCATTGTGATGACAATGGCATGGTGCATTGTGATGCCAAGTGTCAGGGAGGATTTTGATGACAAAGATAATGGTGCATTGTGATGACAATGGATTGGAGCATTGAGATGACAAGTGTCAGAGAGCATTGTGCTGACAAGTGCATGGAGAATTGTGATGACAAGGGTCATGGAGCATTTTCATGACAAGCTTGTGGAGAATTTTGATGACAGTGGCGTGGAGCACTGTGATGAAAACGGCATGGGGCATTGTGTTGAAAAAGGCATGGAGCCTTTTCATGAAAGGTTTCAAGGAGCATTCAGACGATAAGTGTTAGGGAGCATTGTGATGACAAGTGTATTGAGAATTTTGATGACAAAGGTCATGGAGAATTGTGATGAAAAGTGCATGGAGTATTGTGATGAGAGGCATCATGGAGCGTTGTGATGACAAGTGTTATGGAACATTGTGATCACAAGGGTTTGGAGCATTGTGATGACAGAGGTCATGGATCATTTTGATTTCAAGGAGCATGGAGCATTGTGATTACAAGGGCATGAAGCAATGTGAGCCCAAGGTTCATGGAGGATTGTGATGACAATGGTAATGGAGTATTGTGATGACAAGTGCATAGAGCATTGTAATGACAAGGTCATATAGCAATTTGCTGACAAAGTCATGGAGCATTGTGATGATATGTGTCATGGAGCACTGTGATGACATGTGTCATGGAGCACTGTGATGACAAGCGTCACAGAGCATTGTGAATACAGGTGTCATGGAGCATTGGGATGACAAGTGCATGGATCATTGTGATGACAATGGTCATGGAGCATTGGGCTGAAAATGTTCATTGAGTATTGTGATGACAGAGGTCATGGAGAATTTTGATTTCATTGTGGTGACAATAGCCGGAAGCATTATGATGATGGGCATGGTGCATTGTGATGTCAGGGTTCATGGAGCATTGAGATGAAAAGGGGCGTGGAACATTGTGATTACAGGGGTCTTGGAGCACTGTGATGACAAGGGCATGGAGCATTTTGATGAGAAGGACATGGAACATTCTGATGGCATGTGTCATGGAGCTTTGTGATGACAAGGGCATGGAGCATTGTGATTACAGGGTTCTTGGAGCATTGTGATGACAAGTGTCATGGAGCCTTGTGATGACCAGGCCGTGGAATATTGTGATGGCAGGGGTCATGGAGCATTGTTATGACAGGGGTAATGGAGCATTGTGATGAGAAGGGCATGGAGCATTGTGATTACAAGGTTTATGGAGCATTACCATGACAAATTTGTGGACCGTTGTGATGAAAATCACGTAGCACATTGTGATGACAAGGGTCATGGAACATTTTTCTGACAAAGGCATGGAGCATTTTGATGACAAGGGTCACGGAGCATTGTGATGAAAAGTTCATGGAGCATTGTGGTTATAAAGTTCACAGAGCCTTGTGATGACGCGGGCATGGACCATTGTGATGACAAATGTTATGAAGCATTGTGATGACTGGAGTCACGGAGCATTGTGATGACAGTGGTCATGGAGCATTGTGATGACAAGGGCAGGGAGCATTGTGGTGACAGGGCCATGGAGCATTGGTCTGACAAGTTTCATAGATTATTGTGATGACATTGGACATGGTTCATTGTGATGACAAGGGCATGGATCTTTGTGATGAGAAGGTCATGGTGTATTGTGAAGACAGGTGTCAGGGAGCATTGTGATGACATATGTCATGGTCTATTGCAATGACAATGGCATGGAGCATTGTGATGCCAAATATAATGGAGGATTGTTATGACAAATATAATGGAACATTGTGATGACTAGCGCTTGGAGCATTATGATGACAAGGGCCATTGAGAATTTTCATGACAATGTCGTGAAGCATTGTGATGACAAGGTCCTGGAGCATTGTGATGAGAAATCCATAGAGACTTGTGAGGACAAATCTCATGGAGCATACTGATGAAAAGGGGCATGGACCATTGTGATTACAGGGGTCTTGGAACATTGTGATGACATGGGCATGGAGCATTGTGAGGAGAAGGCCAAGGAGCATTCTGAAGACATGTTTCATTGAGCTTTGTGATGACAAGGGCATGAAGCATTGTGTTTAAAGGGGTTTTGGAGCATTGTGAGGAAAAGGGCATGGATCATTGTGATGAAAAAGGCATGGAGCCTTGTCATGACTGGGTTCAAGGAGCATACAGACAACAAGTGTCAGGGAGCATTTTGATGACATGTGTATTGAGCATTGTGATGACAAAGGTCATGGAGCATTGTGATGAGAAGACCATGGATAATTGTGATGATGAGTGTCATGGGGCACTGTGATGACAAGTGTTATGGAATATTGTGATCACAAGGTTTTGGAGCATTGTTATGACAGAGGTCATGGAGAATTTTGATTTCATTTTGATGAGAATAGCATGAAGCATTATGATGATGGGCATGGTGCATTGTGATGACAGGGTTCATGGATCATTGAGATGAAAAGGGGCATGGAGCATTGTGATTACAGGGGTCTTGGAGCATTGTGATTAGAAGGTTCATGGAGCCTTGTGATGACAAGGCCACGGAACATCATGATGGCAGGTGTCATGGAGGATTGTTATGACAGGGGTAAGGGAGCATTGTGATGGCAAGCGCATAGAGCATTGTGATGAGAAGGCCATGGAGCATTCTGATGACATGTGTCATGGAGCTTTGTGATGACAAGGGCATGGAGCAATTTGATGAGAACGTTCATGGAGCACTGTGATGACAATGACATGGAGCATTGTGATGCCAAGGGTCATGGATCTTTCTGATGACAAAAGTCATGGAGCATTTTGATGACAAGTGCGTTGTGCATTGTGTTGAGAAGGGCAGGGAGCATTGTGATGACAGGGTCATAGAGCAATTTGATGAAAATTGTCATGGAACATTTTGATGACAGGTGTTATGGAACATTGTGATGTCAGGGGTCATGGAGCATTTTGATGAAAAGGGTCATGGAGCATTTTGATGACAGGGGTTATGGAGCATTGTGATATCAGGGGTCATTGAACATTGTGATGATAAGTGCATGTAGCATTTTGATGACAGGAGTCATGGAACACTGTGATAACAGGGGTGAGGGAGTATTGTGACGAATAGTGATGTAACATTGTGATATCTGTGGTGAGAGAGCATTTTGATGAGAAGTTCATGGAGCATTGTGATGACAAAGTTTAAGGAGCATTGTGATGACAAGATTGGGAAGCACTGTGATGACAAACGCATGGTGCATTTTGATGACATGTGTCATGGAGCATCGTGCTGAGAAGCGCATGGAGCATTGTGATGACAAGGGTCATGGAGCATTGTGCTGAGAAAGGCATAGAGAATTGTGATGACAAGGATCAAAGAGCATTGTGATGAAAAGTTCATGGAGGATTGTGATGACATGGGTCATGGAGCATTGTGATGACAAGGGCATGGAGCATTGGTCTAATAAGTTTCATGGATTATTGCGATGACTGTGGGAATGGTGCATTGTGGTGACGAGGGCATGGAGCATTGTGATGACCAGGTCATGCAGTATTTTGAAGACTGGTGTCAGGGAGCATTGTGTTGACATATGTAATGGCCCATTGTGATGACAATGGCATGGAGCATTGTGATGCCTAGTGTCATGGAGGATTCTGATGACAAAGGTAATGGTGCATTGTGATTACAATGGCTTGGAGCATTGAGATGACAAGGGTCAGGGAGCATTGTGCTGACAAGTGCATGGAGAATTGTGATGACAAGTGTCATGCAGCATTTTCATGACAAGCTTGTGGAGTATTTTGATGACAGTGGCGTGGAGCATTGTGATGAAAACGGCATGGGGCATTGTGATGAAAAAGGCATGGAGCCTTTTCGTGACAGGGTTCAAGGAGCATTCTGATGACAAGTGTCAGGGAGCATTGTGATGACAAGTTTATTGAGAACTGTGATGACAAACGTCATGGAGCATTGTGATGAAAAGGGCATGGAGTATTGTGATGACAGGCATCATGGAGCATTGTGATGACATGTGTTATGGAACATTTTGATCACAAGTGTTTGGAGCATTGTGATGACAGAGGTCATGGATCATTTTGATTTCAAGGAGCATGGAACATTTTGATTACAAGGGCATGAAGCAATGTGATCCCAAGGTTCATGGAGGATTGTGATGACAATCGTAATGGAGTATTGTGATGACAAGTGCATAGAGCATTGTAATGACAAAGTCATGTAGCATTTTGCTGACAAAGTCATGGAGCATTGTGATGACAGGTGTCATGGATCACTGTGATGACAAGCGTCACGGAGCATTGTGAATACAGGGTTTAAGGAGCATTGCAATGAGAAGGGCATGGATCATTGTGATGACAAGTGTCATGGAGCATTGGGCTGAAAATATTCATGGAGTATTGTGATGACAGTGGTCATGGAGAATTTTGATTTCATTGTGCTCACAATAGCCGGAAGCATTATGATAATGGGCATGGTGCATTTTGATGACAGGGTTCATGGAGCATTGAGATGAAAAGGGGCATGGAGCATTGTGATTACAGGGGTCTTGGAGCACTGTGATGACATGGGCATGGAGCATTTTGATGAGAAAGACATGGAACATTCTGATGGCATGTGACATGGAGCTTTGTGATGACAAGGGCATGGAGCATTGTGTTTAAATGGGTCTTGGAGCATTGTGATGAAAAGGGCATGGATCATTGTGATGAAAAAGGCATGGAGCCTTGTCATGACAGGGTTCAAGGAGCATACAGTCAACAAGTGTCAAGGAGCATTTTGATGACAAGTGTATTGAGCATTGTGATGAGAAAGGTCATGGAGCATTGTGATGAGAAGACCATGGATAATTGTGATGACGAGTGTCATGGGGCACTGTGATGACAAGTGTTATGGAATATTGTTATCACAAGGGTTTGGAGCATTGTTATGACAGAGGTCATGGAGCAATTTGATTTCATTGTGATGACAATAGCATGAAGCATTATGATGATGGGCATGGTGCATTGTGATGACAGGGTTCATGGTTCATTGAGATGTAAAGGGGCATGGAGAATTGTGATTACATTGGTCTTGGAGCATTGTGATGAGAAGGGTCATGGAGCCTTGTGATGACAAGGTCACAGAACATCGTGATGGCAGGTGTCATGGAGCATTGTTATGACAGGGGTAATGGAGCATTGTGATGGCAAGCACATAGAGCATTGTGATGAGAAGGCCATGGAGCATTCTGATGACATGTGTCATGGAGCTTTGTGATGACAAGGTCATGGAGCAATGTGATGTGAGTGTTCATGGAGCTTTGTGATGACAATGACATTGAGCACTGTGATGCCAATTGTCATGGATCTTTATGATGACAAAGATCATGGAGCATTTTGATGACAAGTGCGTTGTGCATTGTGATGAGAAGGGCAGGGAACATTGTGATGACATGGTCATGGAGCAATTTGATGAAAAGGGTCATGGAGCATTTTGATGACAGGGCTTATGGAGCATTGTGATGTCAGTGGTCATCGAACATTGTGATGAGAATGCATGTAGCATTGTGATGACAGGAGTCATGGATCATTGTGATAACAGGGTTGAGGGAGTATTTTGACGAATAGTGATGTAACATTGTGATATCTGTGGTGAGAGAGCATTTTGATGAGAAGTGCATGGAGCATTGTGATGAGAAGTTTTATGGAGCACTGTGATGACAAGATTGTGGAGCACGGTGATGACAAGCACATGGTGCATTGTGATGACATGTGTCATGGAGCATCGTGCTGAGAAAGGCATAGAGAATTGTGATGACAAGGATCAAAGAGCATTGTGATGAAAAGTTTATGGAGCATTCTGATGACAAGGGTCATGGATCATTGTGATGACAAGGGCATGGAGCATTGGTCTAATAAGTTTCATGGATTATTGCGATGACTGTTGGAATGGTGCATTGTGGTGACAAGTGCATGGAGCATTGTGATAACCAGGTCATGCAGTATTGTGAAGACTGGTGTCAGGGAGCATTGTGTTGACATATGTAATGGCCCATTGTGATGACAATGGCATGGTGCATTGTGATGCCAAGTGTCAGGGAGGATTTTGATGACAAAGATAATGGTGCATTGTGATGACAATGGATTGGAGCATTGAGATGACAAGTGTCAGAGAGCATTGTGCTGACAAGTGCATGGAGAATTGTGATGACAAGGGTCATGGAGCATTTTCATGACAAGCTTGTGGAGAATTTTGATGACAGTGGCGTGGAGCACTGTGATGAAAACGGCATGGGGCATTGTGTTGAAAAAGGCATGGAGCCTTTTCATGAAAGGTTTCAAGGAGCATTCAGACGATAAGTGTTAGGGAGCATTGTGATGACAAGTGTATTGAGAATTTTGATGACAAAGGTCATGGAGAATTGTGATGAAAAGTGCATGGAGTATTGTGATGAGAGGCATCATGGAGCGTTGTGATGACAAGTGTTATGGAACATTGTGATCACAAGGGTTTGGAGCATTGTGATGACAGAGGTCATGGATCATTTTGATTTCAAGGAGCATGGAGCATTGTGATTACAAGGGCATGAAGCAATGTGAGCCCAAGGTTCATGGAGGATTGTGATGACAATGGTAATGGAGTATTGTGATGACAAGTGCATAGAGCATTGTAATGACAAGGTCATATAGCAATTTGCTGACAAAGTCATGGAGCATTGTGATGATATGTGTCATGGAGCACTGTGATGACATGTGTCATGGAGCACTGTGATGACAAGCGTCACAGAGCATTGTGAATACAGGTGTCATGGAGCATTGGGATGACAAGTGCATGGATCATTGTGATGACAATGGTCATGGAGCATTGGGCTGAAAATGTTCATTGAGTATTGTGATGACAGAGGTCATGGAGAATTTTGATTTCATTGTGGTGACAATAGCCGGAAGCATTATGATGATGGGCATGGTGCATTGTGATGACAGGGTTCATGGAGCATTGAGATGAAAAGGGGCAGGGAGCATTGTGATTACAGGTGTCTTGGAGCACTGTGATGACAAGGGCATGGAGCATTTTGATGAGAAGGACATGGAACATTCTGATGGCATGTGTCATGGAGCTTTGTGATGACAAGGGCATGGAGCATTGTGATTACAGGGGTCTTGGAGCATTGTGATGACAAGTGTCATGGAGCCTTGTGATGACAAGGCCGTGGAATATTGTGATGGCAGGGGTCATGGAGCATTGTTATGACAGGGGTAATGGAGCATTGTGATGAGAAGGGCATGGAGCATTGTGATTACAAGGTTTATGGAGCATTACCATGACAAATTTGTGGACCGTTGTGATGAAAAGCGCGTAGAACATTGTGATGACAAGGGTCAAGTAGCATTTTTCTGACAAAGGCATGGAGCATGTTGATGACAAAGGTCACGGAGCATTATGATGAAAAGTTCATGGAGCATTGTGGTTATAAAGGTCACAGAGCCTTTTGCTGATGCGGGCATGGACCACTGTGATGACAAATGTTATGAAGCATTGTGCTGACTGGAGTCACGGAGCAATGTGATGACAGTGGTCATGGAGCATTGTGATGACAAGGGCATGGAGCATTGTGTTGACAGGGGCATGGACTCTTGGTCTGACAAATTTCATAGATTATTGTGATGACAGTGGACATATTGCATTGTGATGACAAGGGCATGGATCACTGTGATGGGAAAGTCGTGGATTATTGTGAAGACAGGTGTCATGGAGCATTGTGATGACATATGTCATGGTCCATTGCAATGACAATGGCAGGGAGCATTGTGATGCCAAATGTAATGGAGGATTTTGATAACAAATAAAATGGAGCATTGTGATGACTAGGGCTTGGAGCATTATGATGACAAGGGCCATTGAGAATTTTCAGAACAAGGTCGTGAAGCATTGTGATGACAAGGTCCTGGAGCACTGTGATGAGAAATCCATAGAGACATGTGATGACAAATCTCATGGAGCATACTGATGAATAGGGGCATGGACCATTGTGATTACAGGGGTCTTGGAACATTGTGATGACATGGGCATGGAACATTGTGAGGAGAAGGCCAAGGAGCAATCTGAAGACATGTTTCATTGAGCTTTGTGATGACAAGGGCATGGAGCATTGTGTTTAAAGGGGTCTTGGAGCATTGTGAGGAAAAGGGCATGGATCATTGTGATGAAAAAGGCATGGAACCTTGTCATGACAGGGTTCAAGGAGCATACAGACAACAAGTGTCTGGGAGCATTTTGATGACAAGTGTATTGAGCATTGTGATGACAAATGTCATGGAGCATTGTGATGAGAAGACCATGGATAATTGTGATGACGAGTGTCATGGGGCACTGTGATGACAAGTGTTATGGAATATTATGATCCCAAGGGTATGGAGCATTGTTATGACAGAGATCATGGAGCATTTTGAATTCATTGTGATGGCAATAGCATGAAGCATTATGATGATGGGCATTGTGCATTGTGATGACAGGGTTCATGGTTCATTGAGATGAAAAGGGGCATAGAGCATTTTGATTACAGGGTTTAGGGAGCATTGCTATGACAAATATGTGGACCGTTGTGATGAAAAGCGCATGGCACATTGTGATGACAAGGGTCATGGAGCATTTTTCTGACAAAGGCATGGAGCATTGTGATGACAAGGATCACGGAACATTGTGATGAAATGTTCATGGAGCACTGTGGTTACAAAAGTCACAGAGCCTTGTGATGACGCGGGCATGGACAATTGTGATGACAATCTTATGAAGCATTGTGTTGACTGGAGTCATGGAGCATTGTGATGACAGGGGTCATGGAGTACTGTGATGACAATGGCATGGAGCATTGTGATGACAAGGGCACGGAGCATTTTGATGACAGGGGCATGGGTCATTGTTCTGACAAGTTTCATAGATTATTGTTATGACAGGGGACATGGTGCATTGTGATGACAAGGGCATGGATCATTGTGATTAGAAGGTCATGGAGTATTGTGAAGATAGGTGTCAGGGAGCATTGTGATGACATATGTCATGGTCCATTGCGATGACAAAGGCAGGGAGCATTGTGATGCCAAATGTAATGGAGGATTGTGATGACAAATATAATGGAGCATTGTGAGGACTAGGGCTTGGAGCATTATGATGACAAGGGCCATTGAGAATTTTCAGGACAATGTCGTGAAGCATTGTGATGATAAGTTCCTGGAGCATTGTGATGAGAAAACCATGGTGGAGTTTGATGACAAATCTATTGGAGCATACTGATAAAAAGGGGCATGGACCATTGTGATTACAGGGGTCTTGGAACATTGTGATGACATGGATATGGAGCATTGTGAGGGGAAGGCGAAGGAGCATTCTGAAGATATGCGTCATTGAGCTTTGTGATGACAAGGGCATGGAACATTGTGATTACAGTGTTCTAGGAGCATTGTGATGAAAAGGGCATGGATCATTGTGATGAAAAAGGCATGGAGCTTTGTCATGACAGGGTTCAAGGAGCATACTGACGACAAGTGTCAGGGAGCATTGTGATGACAAGTGTATTGAGCATTGTGATGAGAAAGGTCATGGAGCATTGTGATGAGAAGACCATGGATAACTGTGGTGACGAGCGTCATGGGGCATTGTGATGACAAGTGTTATGGAATAATGTGATCACAAGTGTTTGGATCATTGTTATGACAGAGGTCATGAAGAATTTTGATTTAATTGTGCTGACAATAGCATGAAGCATTATGATGATGGGCATGAGGCATTGTGATGACAGGGTTCATGGAGCATTGTGTTGAAAAGGGGCATGGATCATTGTGATTACAGGGGTCTTGGATCATTTTGGAGACAAGTGTCATGGAGCCTTGTGATGACAAGGCCGTGGAACATTGTGATTGCAGGGGTCATGAATCATTGTTATGACAGGGGTAATGGAGCATTGTGATGGCATGGGAAAGGAACACTGTGATGAGAAGGCCATGGAACATTCTGATGACATGTGTCATGGAGCTATGTGATGACATGGGCATGAAGCAATGTGATGAGAGCGTTCATGGTGCATTGTGATGACAATGACTTGGAGCATTGTTATGCCAAGGGTCATAGATCTTTGTGATGACAAAGTCATGGTGCATTTTGATGACAAGGGCGTTTTGCATTGTGATGAGAAGGGCAGGAAGCATTGTGATGATAGGGTCATGGAGCAATTTGATGAAAAAGGTCATGGAATATTTTGATGACAGGGGTTATGGAACATTGTGATGTCACGGGTTATGGAGCATTTTGATGAAAATGGTCATGGAGTATTTTGATGACAGGGGTTATGTAACATTGTGATGACAGTGGTCATCGAACATTGTGATGATAATGCATGTAGCACTGTGATGACAGGAGTCATGGAACATTGTGATGACAGAGGTGAGGGAGTATTGTGACGAATATTGATGTAACATTGTGATATCAGTTGTGAGAGAGCATTGTGATGAGAAGCGCATGGAGCATTGTGATGACAAGGTTTATGGAGCATTGTGATGACAAGATTGTGGAGCACTGTGATGACAAGCGCATGGAGCATTGTGATGACATGTGTCATGGAGCATTGTGCTGACAAGCGCATGGAGCATTGTTATGACAATGGTCATGGAGCATTGTGCTGAGAAAGGCATAGAGCATTGCGATGACAAGGGCCAAAGAGCATTGTGATGAAAAGTTCATGGAGCATTGTGGTTAAAAATGTCACAGAGACTGTTGATGATGAGGGCATGGACCATTGTGATGATAAAGGTCATGAAGCATTTTGATGACTGTAGTCACGGAACATTTTGATGACAGGGGTCATGGAGCATTGTGATAAGTAGGGCATGGAGCATTGTGATGACCAGGTCATGCAGTATTGTGAAGAGAGGTGTCAGGGCGCATTGTGATGACATATGTAATGGCCCATTGTGATGACAATGGCATGGAGCATTGTGATGCCAAGTGTCATGGAGGATTGTGATGACACAGGTAATGGAGCATTGTGATGACAATGGCTTCGAGCATTGTGATGACAAGGGTCAGGGAGCATTTTGCTGACAAGTGTATGGAGAATTATGATGACAAGGGTCATGGAACATTCTGATGACAAGCTTGTGGAGTATTTTGATGACAATGACATCGATCAGTTTGATGAAAACGGCATGGGGCCTTGTGATGAAAATGTCATGGAGCCTTTGGTGACAGGGTTCAAGGAGCATTGTGACGACAAGTGTCAGGGAGCATTGTGATGACAAGTGTATTGAGAATTGTGATGACAAAGGTCATGGAGCATTGTGATGAAAAGAGCATGGAGTATTGTGATGACAGGCATCATGGAGCGTTGTGATGACAAGTGTTATGGAACATTGTGATCACAAGGTTTTGGAGCATTGTGATGAGAGAGGTCATGGATCATTTTGATTTCAAGGAGCATGGAGCATTGTGATGAAAAAGGCATTAAGCAATCTGATCAAAAGTTTCATGGAGGATTGTGATGACAATGGAAATGGAGTATTCTGATGACAAGCACATAGAGCATTGTAATGACAAGGTCATGTAGCATTTTGCTGACAAATTCATGGAGCATTGTGATGACAGGTGTCATGGAGAACTCTGATGACAAGTGTCACGGAGCATTGTGAATACAGGGGTCATGGAGCATTGGGATGAGAAGGGCATGGATCATTGTGATGACAAGGGTCATGGAGCATTGTGATGAAAATGTTCATGGAGTATTGTGATGCTTTGGGTTATGGAGCATTGTGATGACAGAGGTCATAGAGAATTTTGATTTCATTGTGCTGACAATAGCCAGAAGCATTATGATGATTGGCATGATGCACTGTGATGTCAGGGTTCATGGACCATTGATAGGAAAAGGGGCATGGAGTACTGTGATTACAGGGGTCTGGGAGCATTGTGATGACAAGGGCATGGAGCATTTTGATGAGAAGTCCATGGAATATTCTGATGACATGTGTCATGGAGCTTTGTGATGACAAGGGCATGGAGCATTTTGATTACAGGGGTCTTGGAGCATTGTGATGACAAGGCCGTGGAACATTTTGATGGCAGGGGTCATGAAGCATTGTTATGACAGGTGTAATGGAGCACTGTGATAAGAAGGGCATGGAGCTTTGTGATTACAAGTTTTATGGAGCATTGCATTGACAAATTTCTGGACCGTTGGGATGAAATGCGCGTGGCCCATTCTGATTACAAGGGTCATGGCGCATTTTTCTGACAAAGGCATGGAGCATTGTTATGACAAGGGTCACGGAGCATTGTGATGAAAAGTTCATGGAGCATTGTGGTTACAAAGGTAACAGAGCCTTGTGATGACGCGGGCATTGACCATTGTGATGACAAATGTTATGAAGAATTGTGATGACTGGAGTCACGGAGCATTTTGATGACAGGGGTCATGGAGCATTGTGATGAGAAGGGCATGGAGCATTGTGATAAGAAAGGCATAGAGCATTGTGATGACAAGTGTCAAAGAGCATTATGATGATATGTTCATGGAGCATTGTGGTTAAATTGGTCACAGAGACTGTTGGTGATGACGGCATGGAGCATTGTGATGACAAAGGTCATGGAGCATTGTGATGACTGGAGTCACGGAGCATTGTGATGACAGGGGTCATGGAACATTGTGATAACAAGGGCATGGAGAATTGTGATGACAAGGGCATGGAGCATTGTTCTAATAAGTTCCATGGAGTATTTTGATGGCAGTTGGAATGGCGCATTGTGATGACAAGGGCATGGAGCATTGTGATGACCAGGTCTTGCAGTATTGTGAAGAGAGGTCTCAGGGAGCACTGTGAAGACATATGTAATGACCCATTGTGATGACAATGGCATGGAGCATTGTGATGCCAAGTGTCATGGAGGATTCTGATGATAAATGTAATAGAGCATTGTGATGACAATGGCTTGGAGCATTGTGATGACAAGGGTCAGGGAGCATTGTGCTGACAAGTGCATGGAGAATTGTGATAACAAGGGTCATGGAGCATTCTGATGACAAGCTTGTGGAGTATTTTGATGACAATGGCATGGAGCATTGTTATGAAAATGGCATGGGGCATAGTGATGAAAAAGGCATGGAGCCTTTTCATGACATGGTTCAAGGAGCATCCTGATGACAAGTGTCAGGGAGCATTGTGATGACAAGTGTATTGAGAATTGTGATGACAAAGTTCATGGAGCATTTTGATGAAAAGGGCATGGAGTATTGTGATGACAGGCATCATGGAGCGTTGTGATGACAAGTATTATGGAACATTGTGATCACAAGGTTTTGGAGCATTGTGATGACAGAGGTGATGGATCATTTTGATTTCAAGGAGCATGGAGCACTGTGATGACAAAGGCATGAAGCAATGTGATCAAAAGGTTCAAGGAGGATTGTGATGACAATGGTAATGGAGTATTGTGATGACAAGCACATAGAGCATTGTAATGACAAGGTCATGTAGCATTTTGCTGACAAAGGCATGAAGCATTGTGATGACAGGTGTCATGGAGCACTGTTATGACAAGCGTCAGAGAGCATTGTGAATACAGGGGTCATGGAGCATTTGGATGACAAGGGCATGGATCATTGTGATGACAAGTGTCATGGAGCAGTGGGCTGAAAATGTTCATGGAGTATTGTGATGACAGGGGTCATGGAGCATTGTGATGACAGAGGTCATGGAGAATTTTGATTTCATTGTGCTGGCAATAGCTGGAAGCATTATTATAATGGGCATGATGCATTGTGATGACAGGGTTAATGGACCATTGATTTGAAAAGGGGCATTGAGCATTGTGATTACAGGGGTCTGGGAGCATTTTGATGACAAGGACATGGGGCATTTTGATGAGAAGCCCATGGAACATTCTGATGACATGTGTCATGGAGCTTTGTGATGACAAGGTCTTGGAGCATTGTGATTACAGGGGTTTTGGAGAATTATGATGACAAAGGTCAAGGAGCATTTTTCTGACAAAGGCATGGAGCATTTTGATGACAAGGTTCTCGGAGCATTGTGATGTAAATTTCATAGAACATTGTGGTTACAAATTTAACAGAGCATTTTGATGACACGAGCATCGACCATTGTGATGACAAATGTTTTGAAGAATTGTGATGACTGGAGTCACGGAGCATTGTGATGACAGGGGTCATGGAGCAATGTGATGACAAGGGCATGGAGCATTGTCCTGACAAAGGCATAGAGCATTGTGATGACAAGGGTCAAAGAGCATTGTGATGAAATGTTCATGGAACATTGTGCTTAAATAGGTAACAGAGAGTGTTGATGATGAGGGCATGGACCATTGTGATGACAAAGGTCATGGAGAATTGTGATGACATGAGTCACAGAGCATTGTGATGACAGGGGTCATGGAACATTGTGATAACAAGGGCATGGAGCATTGTGATGACAAGGGCATGGAGCATTGCTCTAATAAGTTTCATGGAGTATTGTGATGACAGTTGGAATGGCGCATTGTGATGATAAGGGCATGGAGCAATGTGATGACCAGGTCTTGCTGTATTGTGAAGAGAGGTGTCAGGGAGCACTGTGATGACACATGTAATGGCCCATTGTGATTCCAATGGCATGGAGCATTGTGAGGCCAAGTGTCATGGAGGATTCTGATGACAAAGGTAATGGAGCATTGTGATGACAATGGCTTGGAGCATTGTGATGAAAAGGGTCAGGGAGCATTGTGCTGACAAGTGCATGGAGAATTGTGATGACAAGGGTCATGAAGCATTCTGATGACAAGCTTGTGGAGTATTTTGATTACAATGGCATGGAGCATTTTGATGAAAATGGCATGGGGCTTTGTGATGAAAAAGGCATGGAACCTTTTTGTGACAGTGTTCAAGGAGCATTCTGACGACAAGTGTCAGGGAGCATTTTGATGACAAGTGTACTGAGCATTGTGATGACAAAGATCATGGAGCATTGTGATGAAAACGGCATGGATTGTTGTGATGGCAGGCATCATGGAGCGTTGTGATGACAAGTGTTATGGAACATTGTGATCACAAGGGTTTGGAGCATTGTGATGACAGAGGTCATGGATCATTTTGATTTCAAGGATCATGGAGAATTGTGATGACAAGGGCATGAAGCAATGTGATCCCAAGGTTCATGGAGGATTGTGATGGCAATGGTAATGGAGTATTGTGATGACAAGCGCATAGAGCATTGTAATGACAAGGTCATGTAGCATTTTGCTGACAAAGGCATGGAGCATTGTGATGACAGGTGTCATGGAGCACTGTTATGACAAGCGTCACGGAGCATTGTGAATACAGGGGTCATGGAGCATTGGGATGACAAGGGCATTCATGATTGTGATGACAAGGGTCATGGATCATTGGGCTAAAAGTGTTCATGGAGTATTGTCATGACATGGGTCATGGAGCATTGTGATGAGTAGGGAATGGAGCATTGTGATGACAAGAGTCCCAGATCATTGTGTTGTCAGGTGTCATGGAGTGTTGTGATGAGAGTGGTCATGGAGCATTTTGATGATATTTGTCATGGAGCATTGTGATGAGAATTTCATGGAGTATTGGGATGAAAATATTCATGGAGTATTGTGATGACAGTGGTCATGGAGCATTGTGAAGACAAGGGAATGGAGCATGTTAATGACAAGATTCTGGAGCATGGTGATGATAAGACCATGGAGACTTGTGATGACAACTCTCATGGAGCATTCTGATGAAAAGGGGCATAGAGCATTGCGATTACAGGGTTCTTGGAGCATTGTGATGACAAAAGCATGGAGCATTGTGAGGAGAAGGCAATGGAGCATTCTGATGACATGTGTCATGGAGCTTTGTGATGACAAGGGCATGGAGCATTGTGATTACAGGGGTCTGGGAGCACTGTGATGAAAAGGGCATGGATCATTGTGATGAAAAGGCATGGAGTCTTGTCATGAAAGGGTACAAGGAGCATACTGACGACAAGTGTCAGGGAGCATTGTGATGACAAGTGTATTGAGCATTGTGATGACAAAGATCATGGAGCATTGTGATGAGAAGACCATGGATAATTGTGATGATGAGCGTCAGAGGGTGTTGTGATGAATAGTGTTATAAAACTTTGTGATCACAAGGGTTTGGAGCATTATGATGACAGTGGTCATGGATAATTTTGATTTCACTGTGATAACAATAGCCTGAAGCATTATGATGATGGGCATGGTGCATTTTGATGACAGGCTTCAAGGTGCATTGAGATGAAAAGTAGCATGGAGCATTGTGATTACAGGGGTCTTGGAGCATTGTCATGACAAGGGCATGGAGCATTGTGATGAGAAGGCCATGGAACATTTTGATGTCATGTGTCAAGGAGCTTTGTGCTGACAAGGGCATGGAGCATTGTGATTACAGGGGTCTGGGAGCATTGTGATGACAAGTGTCATGGAGCCTTGTGATGACAAGGCCGTGGAATATTGTGATGGCAAGGGTCATGGATCAAGGTTATGACAGAGGTAATGGAGCATTGTGATGAGAATGGCATTGACCATTGGTCTGAAATATTTCATGGATTATTGTGATGAGAGTGGGCATGGAGCATTCTGATGACAAGGGAACGGAACACCGTGATACATGGGTCATGCAGGACTGTAATGTCAAGGGCATGGAGCATTTTGATGAGAAGGGCATCGAGCATTGCGATGACAAGTGTCATGGAGCTTTGTGAAGACAAGGGCATGGAGCAATATGATGAGAGGGTTCATGGAGCATTGTGATGACAATGACATGGAGCATTGTGATGCCAAGGGTCATGGAGATTTGGGATGAAAAGTGTCATGGAGCATTTTGATGAGAGTTGTTATGGAACATTGTGATGTCATGGGTCATGGAACATTGTGATGATAAGGGGATGTAGCATTGTGTTGAGAGGGGTCATCGAACATTGTGATAACAGGGGTGAGGGAGGATTCTGATGACTAGTGATGGAACATTGTGATATCTCATGTGAGAGAAGATTTGGATGAGAAGTGCATGGAGCATTGTGATTACATGGTTTATTTAGCATAGCGATGACAATGTTGTTGATCATTGTGATGAAAAACGCATGGCACATTGTGATGACAAGGGTCATGGAGCATTGTTCTGACAAAGGCATGGAGCATTGTGATGACAAGAGTCACGGAGCATTGTGATGAAAAGTTCATGGAGCATTGTGGTTACAAAGGTCACAGAGCCTTGTGATGACGCGAGAATGGCCCGTTCGGATGACAAACTTATGAAGCATTGTGATGACTGGAGTCACGGAGCATTGTGATGACAGGGGTCATGGAGCATTTTGATGACAAGGGCATTGAGCATTGTGATGACAGTTGCATGGAGCATTGGTCTGACAAGTTTCATAGACTATTGTGATGACATTGGACATGGTGAATTGTGATGACAAGGACATGGAGCTTTTTGATGAGAAGGCCATGGAACATTCTGATGACGTGTGTCATGGAGCTTTGTGATGACAAGGGCATGGAGCATTGTGATGACAAGGGCATGGAACATTGTGATGAGAAGGCCATCTAAAATTCTGAAGACATGTGTCATCGAGCTTTGTGATGACAAGGGTATGGATCATTGTTATGACAAGGGTCATGGAACATTGGGCTGAAAATGTTCATGGAGTATTGTGATGACAGGGGTCATGGAGCATTGTGATTACAGGGGTCTTGGAGCATTGTGATGACAAGAGTCCCGGATCATTGTGTTGTCATATGTCATGGAGTGTTGTGATGACAGTGGTCATGGATCATTGTGATGCTATTGGTCATGGAGCATTGTGAAGAGAAGGTCATGGAGCACTGGGCTGAAAATGTTCATGGAGCATTGTGATGACAAGGGAATGCAGCGTGGTGATGACATGGTCCTGGAGCATTGTGATGAGATGACCATGGAGACTTGTGATGACAAGTCTCATGGAGCATTCTGATGAAAAGGTGCATGGAGTGTTGTGATTACAGGGGTCTTGGAGCATTGTGATGACAATGGCATGGAGCACTGTGAGGAGAAGTCCATGGAACATTCTGATGACATGTGTCATGGAGCTTTGTGATGACAAGGGCATGGAGCATTGTGATTACAGGGGTCTTGGAGCATTGTGATGACAAGGGTCATGGAGCCTTGTGATGACAAGGCCGTGGATCATTGTGATGGCAGGGGTCATGGAGCATTGTTATGACAGAGGTAATGGAGCATTGTGATGAGAAGGGCACTGAGCATTGGTCTGAAATATTTCATGGTTTATTGTGATGACAAGGGCAGGGTATACTGTGATACATTGTTCAAGGGGGATTGTAATGACAAGGGCATGGAGCATTGTGATGAGAAGGGCATCGAGCATTGTGATGACAAGTGTCATGGAGCTTTGTCATGACAAGGGCATGGAGCAATGTGATGAGAGGGTTCATGGAGCATTATGATGACAATGACATGGAGCATTGTGATGCCGTGGGTCATGGAGCTTTGTGATGGCAAAGGTCATGGAGCATTTTGATGACAAGGGTGTGGTGCATTGTGATGAGAAGGGCAGGGAGCATTTTGATGACAGGGTCATGCAGTAATTTGCTGAAAAGTGTAATGTAACATTTTGATGACAGGGGTTATAGAGCATTGTGATGCCAGGGGTCATGGAGCTTTGGGATGAAATGGGTCATGGAGCATATTGATGACAGGTGTTATGGAACATTGTGATGTCAGGGGTCATGGAACATTGTGCTGATAAGGTGATGTAGCATTGTGATGACAGGGGCCATGGAATATTGTGATAACAGGGGTGAGGGAAGATTGTGATGAAAAGGGCATGGATAATTGTGAAGAAATAGGCAAGGAGCCTTGTCATGACTGGGTTCAAGGAGCATACAGACAACAAGTGTCAGGGAGCATTTTGATGACAAGTGTATTGAGCATTGTGATGACAAAGGACATGGAGCATTGTGATTAGAAATCCATGGATAATTGTGATGACGAGCGTCATGGGGCATTGTGATGACAACTGTTATGGAATATTGTGATCACAAGGGTTTGGAACATTGTTATGACAGATGTCATGGAGCATTTTGATTTCATTGTGATGACAATAGCATGAAACATTAGGATGATTGGCATGGTGCATTTTGATGACAGGGTTCATGGATCATTGAGATGAAAAGGGGCAAGGAGCATTGTGATTACAGGGGTCATGGAGCATTGTGATGACAAGGGCATGGAACATTGTGAAAAGAAGGCCATGGAACCTACTGATGACATGCGTCATGGAGCTTTGTTATGACAAGTTCATGGAGCATTTTGATTACACGTGTCTTGGATCATTGCGCTGACATGGGTAATGGAGCCTTGTGATGACAAGGCGGTGGAACGTTGTGATGGCAATGGTCATGGAGCATTGTTATGACAGAGGTAATGGAGCATTGTTATGAGAAGGGAATTGAGCACTGGTCTGAAATATTTCATGGATTATTGTGATGAGATTGGGCATGGAGCATTGTGATGACAAGGGCACGGAACACTGTCATACATGGGTCATGGAGGATTGTAATATCAAGGGCAAGGAGCAATGTGATGAGAGGGTTCATGGAGCATTGTGATGACAATGACGTCGAGCGTTGTGAGGAGAAGGCCATGGAGCATTCTGATGACTTGCGTCATGGAGCTTTGTGATGACAAGGGCATAGAGCATTGTGATTACAGGGGTCATGGTGCATTGTGATGAAAAGGGCATGGATCACTGTGATGAAAAAGGCATGGAGCCTTGTCATGACAGGGTTCAAGGAGCATACTGACGACAAGTGTCAGGGAGCATTGTGATGACAAGTGTATTGAGCATTGTGATGACAAAGATCATGGAGCATTGTGATGAGAAGTCCATGGATAATTGTGATGATGATCGTCATGCGGTGTTGTGATGATAAGTGTTATGGAACATTGTTATCAGAAGGGTTTGGAGCATTATGATGACAGAGGTCATGGAGAATTTTGATTTCATTGTGATGACAATAGCCTGAAGCATTATGATGATGGACATGGTGCATTGTGATGACAGGGTTCATGGAGCACTGAGATGAAAAAGGGCATGGAGCATTGTGATTACAGGGTTCTTGGAGCATTGAATGACAAGCGCATAGAGCTTTCTAATGACAAGTTCATGTAGAATTTTGCTGACAAATGCATGCAGCATTGTGATGACAGGTGTCATTGAGCTTTGTGATGAAAAGTCATGGAACATTTTGATGACAAGGGCATGGTGCATTGTGATGAGAAGGGCAGGAAGCATTTTGATGACCGGGTCATGCAGCAATTTGATGAAAATTGTAATGGAACATTGTGATGGCAGTGGTCATGGAGCATTGTTATGACAGAGGTAATGGATCATTGTTATGAGAAGGGCATTGAGCATTGGTCTGAAATATTTCACGGATTATTCTGATGAGAGTGGGCATGGAGCATTGTGAGGACAAGGGCACGGAACACTGTGATACATGGGTCATGGAGGATTGTAATGACAAGGGCAAGGAGCATTGTGATGAGAAGGGCATCGAGCATTGTGATGACAAGTGTCATGGAGCTTTGTAATGACAAGGGCATGAAGCAATGTGATGAAAGGGTTTATAGAGCACTGTGATGACAATGACATGGAGCATTGTGATGCCAAGGGTCATGGAGCTTTGTGATGACAAAGGTCATAGAACATTTTGATGACAAGGGTGTGGTGCATTGTGATGAGAAGGGCAGGGAGCATTTTGATGAGAGGGTCATGCAGCAATTTGATGAAAATTGTAATGGAACATTTTGATGACAGGGGTTATAGAACATTTTGATGCCAGGTGTCATGGAGCTTTGGGATGAAATGGGTCATGGAGCATTTTGATGACAGGGGTTATGGAACATTGTGATGTCTGGGGTTAAGGAACATTGTGCTGATAAGGGGATGTAGCATTCTGATGACTGGGGTCATGGAACATTGTGATTACAGGGTTGAGGGAGGATTGTTATAACTAGTGACAGAATATTGTGATATCTCAGGTGAGAGAGCATTTGGATGAGTAGTTCATGGAGCATTGTGATTACAAGGTTTATGGCGGATAGTGATGACAAGGTTGTGGATCATTGTGATGAAAAGTGCGTGGCACATTGTGATGACAAGGGTCATGGAGTATTGTACTGGCAAAGGCATGGAGCATTGTGATGACAAGGGTCATGGAGCATTGTGATGAAAATTTCATGGAGCATTGAGGTTACAAAAGACACAGAGCCTTTTGAGGATGCAAGCATGGACCGTTGTGTTGACAAACGTTATGAAGAATTGTGATGAATGGATTCACGGAGCATTGTAATGGCAGGGGTAATGGAGCAGTTTGATGACAAGGGCATGGAGCATTGCGATGACAGGGGCATGGAGCATTGGTCTGAAAAGTTTCATAGATTATTGTGATGACAGTGGACATGGTGCATTGTGATGACAAGGGCATGGAGCATTGTGATGAGAAGGTCATGGATTATTGTGAAGACAGGTGTCATGGAGCACTGTGATGACAAGGATCACGGAGCATTGTGAATACAGGGGTCATGGAGCATTGGGATGACAATGGCATGGATCATTTTGATGAGAAGGTCATGGAGTATTGTAAAGACAGGTGTCAGGGAGCATTGTCATGACATATGTCATGGCCCATTGCGATGACAATGGCAGGGAGCATTGAGATGCCAAAGGTAATGGAGTATTGTGATGACAAATATAATGGAGCATTGTGATGACTAGGAATTGGAGCATTATGATGACAAGGGCCATTGAGAATTTTCATGACAAGGTCTTGAAGCATTGTGATGACAAGTTCCTGGAGATATGTGATTAGAAAACCATGGAGCCTTGTGAAGACAAGTCTCATGGAGCATACTGATGAAAAGGGGCATGGAGCATTCTGATTACAGGGGTCTTGGAACATTGTGATAACAAGGGCATGGAGCATTGTGATGACAATGACATGGAGCATTGGTCTAATACTTTTCATGGATTATTGTGATGAAAGATGGAAGGGTGCATTGTGATGACAAGGGCATGGAGCATTGTGATGACCACGTCATGCAGTATTGTGAAGACAGGTGTGAGGGAGCATTGTGATGACATATGTAATGGTTCATTGTGATGAAAATGGCATGGAGAATTGTGATGCCAGGTGTCATGGAGGATTCTGATGACAAGTGTCAAAGAGCATTGTGATGACAAGTGTCATGGAGGATTCTGATGACAAATATAAGGGAGCATTGTGATGACAAAGGCTGGGAATATTGTGATGACAATGGTCATGGAGCATTTTGCTGAGAAAGGCATAGAGCATTGTGATGACAAGGGTCAAAGAGCATTGTGATGAAAAGTTCATGGAGCATTGTGGATAAAAATGTCACAGAGACTGTTGATGACGAAGGCATGGACCATTGTGATGACAAAGGTCATGAAGCATTTTGATGACTGGAGTCACGGAGCATTGTGATGACAGGGTTCATGGAGCATTGTGATAACAAGGGCATGGAGCATTGTGACGGAAGGGGCATGGATCATTGGTCTAATAAGTTTCATGGATTACTGCGATGACAGTTGGAATGGCGCATTGTGATGACAAGGGCATGGAGCATTGTGTTGACCAGATCATGCAGTATTGTGAAGACAGTTGTCAGGGAGCATTGTGATGACATATGTAATGTCCCATTGTGATGACAATTGCATGGAGCATTGTGATGCCAAGTGTCATGGAGGATTATGATGACAAAGGTAATGGAGCATTTTGATGACAATGGCTTGGAGCATTGTGATGACAATGGTCAGGGAGCATTGTGCTGACAAGTGCATGGAGAATTGTGATGACAAGGGTCATGGAGCATTCTGATGACAAGCTTGTGGAGTATTTTGATGACAATGGCATGGAGCATTGTGATGAAAACGGTATGGGGCTTTGTGATGAAAAAGGCATGGAGCCTTTTCGTGACAGGGTTCAAGGAACATTCTGATGACAAGTGTCAGGGAGCATTGTGATGACATGTATATTGAGAATTGTGATGAAAATGGTCATGGAGCATTGTGTTTTAAAGGGCATGGAGTATTGTGATGACAGGCATCATGGAGCATTGTGATTACAAGTGTTATGGATCACTGTGATCACAAGGTTTTGGAGCATTGTGATGACAGATGTCATGGATCATTTTGATTTCAAGGAGCATGGAGCATTGTGATGACAAAGGAATGAAGCAATGTGATCCCAAGGTTCATGGAGGATTGTGATGACAATGGAAATGGAGTACTGTGATGACAAACACACAAAGCATTGTAATGACATTGTCATGTAGCATTTTGCTGACAAAGGCATGGAGCATTGTGAGGACATGTGTCATGGAGCACTGGGATGACAAGCGTCACGGAGCATTGTGAATACAGGGGTCAGGGAGCATTGGGATGATAAGGGCATGGATCATTGTGATAACAATAGTCCCGGATCATTGTGTTGTGAGGTGTCATGGAGTGTTGTGATGACAGTGGTCATGGAGCATTGTGATGATACTGGCCATGGAGCATTGTAATGAGTAGGCCGTGGAGCACTGGGCTGAAAATGTGCATGGAGTATTGTGATGATATGGGTCCTGGAGCATTGTGATGACAAGGAAATGGAGCATGGTGATGACAAGTTCCTGGAGCATTGTGATGAGAAGACCATGGAGGCTTGTGATGACAAGTCTCATGGAGCATTCTGATGAAAAGTGGCATGGAGCACTGTGATTACAGGGGTCTTGGAGCATTGTGATGACTAGGGCATGGATCATTGTGATGAGAAAGCCATGGAGCATTCTGATGACATGTTTCCTGGAGTTTTGTGATGACAAGGGCATGGAGCACTGTGATTACAGGGATCTTGGAGCATTGTGATGAAAAGGGCATGGATCATTGTGATGAAATAGGCATGGAGCCTTGTCATGACAGGGTTCAAAGAGCATACTGACGACAAGTGTCAGGGAGCATTGTGATGACAATTGTATTGAGCATTGTGATGACAAAGATCATGGAGCATTGTGATGAGAAGACCATGTATAATTGTGATGATGAGCGTCATGGGGTGTTGTGATGATAAGTGTTATGCAAAATTGTGATCACAACGGTTTGGAGCATTATGATGAAAGAGGACATGCAGAATATTGATTTCATTGTGATGACAATAGCCTGAAGCTTTATGATGATGGGCATGGTGCATTGTGATGACAGGTTTCATAGGGCATTGAGATGAAAAGTGGCATGGAACATTGTGATTACAAGGGTCTTGGAGCATTGTGCTGACAAGGGCATGGAACATTGTGATGAGAAGGCCATGGATCATTCTGATGACATGCGTCATGGAGCTTTGTGATGACAAGGGCATGGAGCATTGTGATTTCAGGGGTCTTGAGCATTGTGATGAGAAGTGTCATGGAACCTTGTGATGACTAGGCCGTGGAACATTGTGATGGCAGGGGTCATGGTGCATTGTTATGACAGGAGTAATGGAGCATTGTGATGAGAAGGGTATGGAAAATTGGTCTGAAATGTTTCATGGATTATTGTGATGAGAGTGGGCATGGAGCATTGTGATGACAAGGGCACGGAACACTGTGATACATGCGTCATGCAGGACTGTAATGACAAGGGCATGGAGCATTGTGATGAGAAGGGCATCGAGCATTGTGATGACAAGTGTCATGGTGCTTTTTGATGACAAGTGCATTGAGCAATGTTATGAGAGTGTTCATGGAGCATTGTGATGACAATGACGTGGAGCATTGTGATGCCAAGGGTCATGGATCTTTGTGATGACAAGTCATGGAGCATTTTCGTGACAAGGGCATGGTGCATTGTAATGAGAAGTGCAGGGAGCATTTTGATGACCGGGTCATGTAGCAATTTGATAAAAAAGTGTAATGGAACATTTTGATGGCAGGGGTTATAGAACATTGTGATGTCAGGGGACTTGGAGCTTTGGGATGGAAAGGGTCATGGAGCATTTTGATGACAGGTGTTATGGAACATTGTGATGTCAGGGGTCATCGAACATTGTGATGATATTTGCATGTAGCATTGTGGTGACAGGAGTCATGGAACATTGTGATGACAGGGATGAGGGAGTACTGTGACAAATAATGATGTATCATTGTGATATCAGTGGTGAGAGAGCAATTTGATGAGAAGTGCATGGAGCATTGTGATGACAAATTTTATGGAGCATTGTGATGACAAGATGGTGGAGCACTGTGATGACAAGCGCATGGTGCATTGTGATGACATGTGTCATGGAGCATTGTGCTGACAAGCACATGGAGCATTGTGATGACAAGGGTCATGGAGAATTGTGCTGAGAAAGGCATAGAGAATTATGATGACACGGGTCAAAGAGCATTGTGATCAAATGTTCAAGGAGCATTGTGGTTAAAAAGGTCACAGAGACTGTTGATGAGGGCATGGACCATTGTGATGAGAAAGTTCATGGAGCATTGTGATGACTGGAGTTACGGAGCATTGTGATGACAGGCGTCATGGAGCATTGTGATAACAAGGGCATGGAGCATTGTGATGTCCACGTCATGCAGTATTATGAAGACAGGCGACAGGGAGCATTGTGATGACATATGTAATGGCCCATTTTGATGAAAATGGCATGGAGCATTGTGATGCCAAGTGTCATGGAGGATTCTGATGACAAAGGTAATGGAGCATTGTGATGACAATGGCTTGGAGCATTGTGATGACAAGGGTCAGGGAGCATTGTGCTGACAAGTGCATGGAGAATTGTGATGACAAATGTCATGAAACATTCTGATGACAAGCTTGTGGAGTATTTTGATGACAATGGCATGGAGCATTGTGATGTAAACGGCATGGGGCATTGTGATGAAAAGGCATGGAGCCTTTTCATGACAGGGTTCAAGGAGCATTCTGACGACAAGTGTCAGGGAGCATTTTGATGACAAGTGTATTGAGAATTTTGATGACAAAGGTCATGGAGCATTGTGATGAAAAGGGCATGGAGTATTGTGATGACAAGCATCATGGAGCGTTGTCATGACAAGTGTTATGGAACATTGTGATCACAAGGGCTTGGAGCATTGTGATGACAGAGGTCATGGATCATTTTGATTTCAAGGAGCATGGAGCATTTTGATGACAAGGGAATGAAGCAATGTGATCCCAAGGTTCATGGAGGATTGTGATGACAATGGTAATGGTGTATTGTGATGACAAGCACATAGAGCATTGTAATGACAAGGTCATGTAGCATTTTGCTGACAAAGGCATGGAGCATTGTGATGCCAAGGGTCATGGAGATTTGTGATGACAAGTCATGGAACATTTTCATGACAAGGGCATGGTGCATTGTAATGAGAAGTGCAGGGAGCATTTTGATGACCGGGTCATGCAGCAATTTGATAAAAAGTGTAATGGAACATTTTGATGGCAGGGGTTATAGAACATTGTGATGTCAGGGGACTTGGAGCTTTGGGATGGAAAGGGTCATGGAGCATTTTGATGACAGGGGTTTTGGAACATTGTGATGGCAGGGGTCATGGCACTTTGTGATGATAAGGGGATGTAGCATTGTGATGACAGTGTCATGGAACATTGTGATTAGAGGGATGAGAGAGTATTGTGATGACTAGTGATGGAACATTGTGATATCTCTGGTGAGAGAGCATTTTGATGAGAAGTGCATGGAACATTGTGATTACAACGTTTATGGGGCATTGCAATGACAAGTTTGTGGACCGTTGTGATGTAATCCGCGTGGCACATTGTGATGAAAATGGTCATGGAGCATTGTTCTGACAAAGACATGGCACACTGTGATGACAACTGTCACAGAATTGTGATTAAAATTTCTTGGAGCATTGTGGTTACAAAGGTCACAGAGCCTTGTGATGACAAGGGCATGGACCATTGTGATGACAAACGTTATGAAGCATTGTGATGACTGGAGTCACGGAGCATTGTGATGACAGGGGTCATGGAGCATTGTGATGACCCGGGCATGGAGCATTGGTCTGAGAAGTTTCATAGGTTATTGTGATGAGAGTGGGCATGGTGCATTGTGATGACAAGGGCATGGAGGATTGTGATGATAAGGTGATGGAGTATTGTGAAGACAGGTGTCAGGGAGCATTCTGATGACATATGTCATGGGCCATTGCGATGAAAATGGCATGGAGCATTGTGATGCCAAATGTAATGGAGAATTGTGAAGACAAATATAATAGAGCATTGTAATGATTAGGGCTTGGAGCATTATGATGACAAGGGCCATTTAAAATTTTCATGACAAGGTCGTGAAGCATTGTGATGACAATGTCCTGGAGCATTGTGATGACAAAACCATGGAGCCTTGTGATGACAAGTCTCATGGGGCATACTGAAGAAAAGGGGCATGGAGCATTGTGATTACAGGGGTCTTGGAACATTGTAATGACAAGGGCATCGAGCATAGTGAGTAGAAGACAAAGGAGAATCCTGATGGCATGCGTCATTGAGCTTTGTGATGACAAGGGCATGGAGCATTGTGATTACATGGGTCTTGGAGCATTGTGATGAAAAGGGCATGGATCATTGTGATGAAAAAGGCATGGAGCCCTGTCATGACAGGGTTCAAGGATCATACAGAAAACAAGGGTCAGGGAGCATTTTGATGACAATTGTATTGAGCATTGTGATGACGAAGGTCATGGAGCATTGTGATGAGAACACCATGAATAATTGTGATGACGAGCGTCATGTGGCATTGTGATGACAAGTGTTATGGAATATTGTGATCACAAGGGTTTGGAGCATTGTTATGACAGAGGTCATGGAGCATTTTGATTTCTTTGTGATGACAATAGCATGAAGCATTATGATGATGGGCATGGTGCATTTTGATGACAGGGTTCATGGATCATTGAGATGAAACGGGGCATAGAGCTTTGTGATTACAGTGTTCTTGGAGCATTGTGATGAGAAGGGTCATGGAGCTTTGTGATGACAAGGCCATGGAACATCGTGGTGGCAGGGGTCATGGAGCATTATTATGACAGTGGTAATGGAGCATTGTGATGGCAAGGGCATTCAGCATTGTGATGAGGGCCATGGAGCATTCTGATGAATTGTGTCATGGAGCTATGTGAAGACAAGGGCATGGAGCAATGTGATGACAATGACATGGAGCATTGTGATGCCAAGGGTCATGGATCTTTGTGATGACAAAGGTCATGGAGCATTTTGATGGCAAGGGCGTTGTGCATTGTGATGAGAAGGGCAGGGAGCATTGTGATGACAGGGTCATGGAGCAATTGGATGAAAAGTGTCATGGAACATTTTGATGACTGGTATTATGGAACATTGTGATGTCATGGTTCATAGAACATTGTGATGATAAGAGCATGTAGCATTGTGATGACAGGAGTCATGGAACATTCTGATGACAGGGGTGAGGGAGTATTGTGACAAATACTGATGTAGCATTGTGATATCAGTGGTGAGAGAGCATTTTGATGAGAAGTGCATGGAGCATTGTGAGGACAATTTTTTTGGAGCATTGTGATGACAAGATTGTGGAGCACTGTGATGACAGGCGCATGGTGCATTGTGATGACATGTGTCACGGAGCATTGTGCTGACAAGCGCATGTAGCATAGTAATGACAAGGGTCATGGAGCATTGTGCAGAGAAAGGCATAGATCATTGTGATGACAAGGGTGAAAGAGCATTGTGATGAAAATTTCATGGAGCATTGTGGTTAAAAAGGTCACAGAGACTATTGATGACGCGCGCATGAACCATTGTGATGACAAACGTTATGAAGCATTGTGATGACTGGAGTCACGGAGCATTGTGATGACAGGGGTCATGGAGCATTGTGATGGCATGTGTCATGGAGCATTGTGCTGACAAGCGCATGGAGCATTGTGATGACAAGAGTCATGGAGAATTGTGCTGAGAAAGGCATAGAGCATTGTGATGACAAGGGTCAAAGAGCATTGTTATGAAAAGTTCATGGAGCATTGTGGTTAAAAAGGTCACAGAGACTGTTGATGACGAGGGCATGGACCATTGTGATGACAAAGGTCATGAAGCATTGTGATGACTGGAGTCACGGAGCATTGTGATGACAGGGGTCATGAAGGATTGTGATAACAAGGGCATAGAGCACTGTGATGACAAGGGCATGGAACATTGGTCTAATAAGTTTCATGGATTATTGCGATGACAGTTGGAATGGCACATTGTGATGACAAGGGCATGGAGCATTGTGATGACCAGGTCATGCAGTATTGTGAAGACAGGTGTCAGGGAGCATTGTGATGATATATGTAATGGCCCGTTGTGATGACAATGGCATGGAGCATTGTGATGCCAAGTGTCATGGAGGATTCTGATGACAAAGGTAATGGAGCATTTTGATAACAATGTCTTGGAGCATTGTGATGACAAGGGTCAGGGAGCATTGTGCTGAAAAGTGCATGGAGAATTGTGATGACAAGGGTCAAGGAGCATTTTGATGATAAGCTTGTGGAGTATTTTAATGACAATGGCATGGAGCATTGTGATGAAAATGGCATGGGGCCTTGTGATGAAAGAGACATGGAGCCTTTTCGTGACAGGTTTCAAGGAGCATTCTGATGACAAGTGTCAGGGAGCATTGTGATGACAAGTGTATTGAGAATTGTGATGACAAAGGTCATGGAGCATTGTGATGAAAATGGCATGGAGTACTGTGATGACAGGCATCATGGAGCATTGTTATGACAAGTGTTATGGAACATTGTGATCACAAGTGTTTGGATCATTGTGATGACAGAGGTCATGGATCATTTTGCTTTCAAGGAGCATTGAACATTGTGATGACAGGGGCATGAAGCAATGTGATCCCAAGGTTCATGTAGGATTGTTATGACAATGGAAATGGAGTATTGTGATGACAAGCGCATAGAGCATTGCAATGACAAGGTCATTTAGCATTTTGCTGACAAAGGCATGGAGCATTGTGATGACATGTGTCATGGGGCACTGTGATGACAAGCATCACGGAGCATTGTGAATACAGGGGTCATGGAGCATTGGGATGACAAGGGCATGGATCATTGTGATGATAAGGGTCTTGGAGCACTGGGCTGAAAATGTTTTTGGAGCATTGTGATGACAGGGAAATGGAGCATTGTTATGACAGGGGCATGGAGCATTGGGCTGACAAGTTTCATAGATTATTGTGATGACAGTGGACATAGAGCGTTGTGATGACAATGGCATGGAGCTTTGTGAAGAGAAGGTCATGGAGTATTGTGAAGACAGGTGTCAGGGAGCATTGTGATGACATATGTCAAGATCCACTGAGATGACAACGGCAGGGAGTATTGTGATGCCAAATGTAATGGAGGATTGTGATGACAAATATAATGGAGCATTGTGATGACTACGGATTGGAGCATTATGATGACAAGGGCCATTGAGAATTTTCATGACAAGGTCGTGAAGCATTGTGATGACAAGGTCCTGGAGCATTGTGTTGAGAAAATCATGGAGCCTTGTGATGACAAATCTCATGGAGCATACTGATGTAAAGGGGCATGGAGCATTGTGATTACAGGGGTCTAGGCACATTGTGATTACAAGTGCATGGAGCAGTGTGATGACAAGGGCATGGAACATTGTGATGAGAAGGCCATCTAAAATTCTGATGACATGTGTCATGGAGCTTTGTGATGACAAGGCATGGATCATTGTGATGACAAGTGTCATGGAACATTGGGCTGAAAATGTTCATGGAGTATTGTGATGACAGGGGTCATGGAGCATTGTGATTACAGGGGTCTTGGAGCATTGTGATGACAAGAGTCCCGGATCATTGTATTGTCAGTTGTCATGGAGTGTTGTGATGACAGTGGTCATGGATCATTGTGATGATATTGGTCATGGAGCATAGTGATGAGAAGGTCATGGAACACTGGGCTGAAAATATTCATGGAGTACTGTGATGACAGGTGTCATGGAGCATTGTGATGCCAAGGGCATGGAGCATTGTGAGGAGAAGGCCATGGAACATTCTGATGACATGTGTCATGGAGCTTTGTGATGACAAGGGTAGGAAGCATTGTGATTACAGGGATCTTGGAGCATTGTGATGAAATGGCATGGATTATTGTGATGAAAAAGGCATGGAGCCTTGTAATGACATGGTTCAAGGCGCATACTGACGACAACTGTCATGGAGCATTGTGATGACAAGTGTTTTGAGCATTGTGATGACAAAGATCATGGAACATTGTGATGAGAAGTCCATGGATAATTGTGATGACTAGCGTCATGCGGCATTGTGATGACAAGTTTCATGGAGCCTTGTGATGACAAGGCCGTGTATCATTTTGATGGCAGGGGTCATGGAGCATTGTTATGACAGGGGTAATGGAGCATTTTGATGAGAAGGGCGTGGAACATAGGTCTGAAATATTTCATGGAGTATTATGATGAGAGTGGCATGGTGCATTGTGATGACAAGGGCACGGAACACTTTGATACATGGGTCATGTGTCAAGGAGCTTTGTGATGAAAAATCATAGAGCATTGTGATGACAAGGGCATGGAGCATTGTGATGACAGGGACATGGAGCATTGTTATGACCGGGGCATGGAGCATTGGTTTGACAAATTTAATAGATTATTGTGATGACAGTGGACATAGTGCATGGTGATGACAATGGCATGGAGCATTGTGAAGAGAAGCTCATGGAGTATTGTGAAGACAGGTGTCAGGGAGCATTGTGATGACATATGTCATGTTCCATTTCGATGACAATGTCAGGGAGTTATGTGATGCCAAATGTAATGGAGGATTGTGATGACGAATATATAATGGAGCATTGTGATGACTAGGGCTTAGAGCATTATGATGACAAGGGCCATTGAGAATTTTCATGACAAGGTCGTGAAGCATTGTGATGACAAGATCCTGGAGCATTGTGATGAGAGAAACATGAGGCTTTGTGATGACAAGTCTCATGGAGCATACTGATGAAAAAGGCCATGGAGCATTGTGATTACAGGGGTCTTGCCACATTGTGATGACAAGGGCATGGAGCATTGTGAGCAGAAGGCCAAGGAGCATTCTGATGACATGTGTCATTGAGCTTTGTGATGACATGGGCATGGAGCATTGTGATGACAAGGGCATGGAGCCTTGTCCTGACAGGTTTCAAGGAGCTTACATAAAACAAGTGTCAGGGAGAATTTTGAAGACAAGTGTTTTGAGCATTGTGATGACAAAGGTCATGGAACATTCTGATGAGAAGACCATGGATAACTGTGATGACGAGCGTCATGGGTCATTGTGATGACAAGTGTTATGGAATATTGTGATCACAAGGGTTTTGAGCATTGTTATGACAGAGGTCATGGAGCATTTTGATTTCATTGTGATGACAATAGCATGAAGCATTATGATGATGGGCATGGTGCATTGTGATGACAGGGTTCATGGATCATTGAGATGAAAAGGGGCATAGATCATTGTGATTACAGTGTTCTTGGAGCAGTGTGATGAGAAGTGTCATGGAGCCTTGCGATGACAAGGCCATGGAACATCGTGATGGCAGGGGTCATGGAGCATTGTTATGAGAGTGGTAATGGAGCATTGTGATGGCAAGGGCATGGAGCATTGTGATGAGAAGGCCATGGAGCATTCTGATGACATGTGTCATGGAGCTTTGTGAAGATAAGTGCATGGAGCAATGTGATGAGAGTGTTCATGGAGCATTGTGATGACAATGACATGGAGCATTGTGATGAGAAGGCCATGAAGCATTCTGATGACATGCGTCATGGAGCTTTGTGATGACAAGGGCATGGAGCATTGTGATTACAGGGATCTTGGAGCATTGTGATGAAAAGGGCATGGATTATTGTGATGAAAAAGGCATGGAGCCTTGTCATGACAGGGTTCAAGGAGCATACTGACGACAAGTGTCAGGGAGCATTTTGATGACAAGTGTACTGAGCATTGTGATGACAAAGATCATGGAGCATTGTGATGAGAAGGCCATGGATAATTGTCATGATGAGCGTCATGGGGTGTTGTGATATAAGTGTTATGCAACATTGTGATCACAAGGGTTTGGTGCATTATGATGACAGAGGTCATGGAGAATATTGATTTCATTGTGATGACAATAGCCTGAAGCATTATGATGATGGGCATGGTGCATTGTGATGACAGGGTTCATGGAGCATTGAGATGAAAAGGGGCATGGAGCATTGTGTTTACAGGGGTCTTGGAGCATTGTGATGACAAGGTCATGGAGCATTGTGATGAGAAGGCCATGGAAAATTCTGATGACATGCGTCATGGAGCTCTGTGATGACAAGGGCATGGAGCATTGTGATTACAGGGGCCTTCAGCATTGTGATGACAAGTGTCAAGGAACCTTGTGATTACTAGGCCGTGGAACATTGTGATGGCAGGAGTCATGGTGCATTGTTATGACAGAGGTAATGGAGCATTGTGATGAGAATGGCATGGAAAATTGGTCTCAAATGTTTCATGGATTATTGTGATGAGAGTGGGCATGGAGCATTTTGATGACAAGGGTACGGAACACTATGATACATGGGTCATGCGGGATTGTAATGACAAGGGCATGGAGCATTGTGATGAGAAGGGCATCGAGCATTGTGATGACAAGTGTCATGGAGCTTTGTGATGACAAGGGCATTGAGCAATGTAATGAGAGTGTTCATGGAGCATTGTGATGACAATGACATGGAGCATTGTGATGCCAAGGGTCATGGAGCTTTGTGATGACAAGTCATGGAGCATTTTGATGACAAGTGCATGGTGCATTGTGATGAGAAGGGAAGGGAGCATTTTGATGACCGTGTCATGCTGCAAATTGATGAAAAGTGTAATGGAACATTTTTATGGCAGGGGTTATAGAACATTGTGATGTCAGGGGTCTTGGAGCTTTGGGATGAAAAGGGTCCTGGAGCATTTTGATGACAGGGGTTATGGAACATTGTGATGTCAGGGATCATGGAACTTTGTGATGATAACCGGATGTTGCAGTGTGATGACAGGGTCATGGAACATTGTGATTACAGGGGTGACGGTGTACTGTGATGACTAGAGATGGAACACTGTGATATCACTGGTGAGAGAGCATTTTAATGAGAAGTGCATGGAGCATTGTGATTACAATGTTTATGGAGCATTGCAATGACAAGGCTGTGGACCGTTGTGATGAATTGCCCGGGGCACATCGTGATGACAATGGTCATGGAGCATTGTTCTGACAAAGACATGGAGCATTGTGATGACAAGGGTCACAGAGAATCGTGATGAAATGTTCATGGAGCATTGTGGTTACAAAGCTCACAGAGCCTTGTGATGACGCAGGCAGGGACCATTGTGATGACAAACGTAATGAAGCATTGTGATGACTGGGTTCATGGAGCATTGTGATGAAAGGGTTCATGGAGCATTTTGAGGACACGGACATCGAGCATTGTGACGACAGGGGCATGGAGCCTTGGTCTGACAAGTTTCATAGATTAATGTGATGACAGTGGGCATGGTGCATTGTGAGGACAAGGGCATGGATCATTGTGATGAGAAGGTCATGGAGTATTGTGAAGACAGGTGTCAGGGAGCATTGTGATGACATATGTTATGGTCCATTGCGATGACAATGGCATGGAGCATTGTGATGCCAAATGGAATGGAGGATTGTGATGACAAATATAATGGAGCATTGTGATGACTAGGGCTTGGAGCATTATGATGACAAGGGCCATTGAAAATTTTCATGACAAGGTCGTGAAGCATTGTGATGACAATGTCATGTATCATTTTGCTGACAAAGGCATGGAGCATTGTGATGACATGTGTCATTGAGCACTGTGATGAAAAGCATCACGGAGCATTGTGAATACAGGGGTCATGGAGCATTGGGATGACAAGGGCATGGATCATTGTGATGACAAGGGTCATGGAGCATTGGGTTGAAAATGTTCATGGATTATTGTGATGACAGGGGTCATGGATCACTCTGATTACAGGGGACTTGGAGCATTGTGATTACAAGAGTCCCGGATCACTGTGTTGTCAGGTGTCATGGAGTGTTGTGATGACAGTGTTCATGGAGCATTGTGATGATATTGGTCATGGAGCATTGTGATGAGAAAGTCATGGAGCATTTGGCTGAATATATTCATAGAGTATTGTGATGACAGGAGTCATGGAGCATTGTGATGACAAGGGAATGGAGCATGGTGATAACAAGGTCCTGGAGCGTTGTGATGAGAAGACCATGGAGACTTGTGATGACAAGTCTCATGGAGCATTCTGATGAAAAGGGGCATGGAGCATTGTGATTACAGGGGTCTTGGAGCATTGTGATGACAAGTGCATGGAGCATGGTGATGACAATGTCCTGGGGCATTGTGATGAGATGACAATAGAGAATTGTGATGACAAGTCTCATGGAGCATTCTGATGAAAAGGTGCATGGATCACTGTGACTACAGGGAACTTGGAGCATTGTGATTACAAGTGCATGGAGCATTGTGAGGAGAAGGCCATGGAACATTCTGATGACATGTGTCATGGAGCTTTGTGAAGACAAGGGCATGGAGCTTTGTGATTACAGGGGTCTTGGATCATTGTGATGACAAGGGTCATGGAGCCTTGTGATGACAAGGCCGTGGAACCTTGTGATGGCATGTGTCATGGAGCATTGTTATGACAGAGGTAATGGAGCATTGTGATGAGAAGGGCATTGAGCATTGGTCTGAAATATTTCAATGATTACTGTGATGAGATTGGATATGGAGAATTGTGATGAGAAGGGCACGGAACACTGTGATACTTGGGTTATGGACGATTGTAATGTCAAGGGCATGGAGCATTGTGATGAGAAGGGCATCGAGCATTGTGATGACAAGTGTCATAGAGCTTTGTGATGACAACGGCATGGAGCAATGTGATGAGAGGGTTCATTGAGCATCGTGATGACAATGACATGGAGCATTGTGATGCCAACGGTCATGGAGTTTGTGATGACATAGTTCATGGAGCATTTTGATGACAAGTGTGTGGTGCATTGTGATGAGAATTGCAGGGAGCATTTTGATGACAGGGTCATGCAGCAATTTGATGAAATATGTAAGAGAATATTTTGATGACAGGGGTTATAGAACGTTGTGATGCCATGGTTCATGGAGCTTTGGGATGAAAAGTGTCATGGAGCACTTTGATGACAGGGGTTATGGAACATTATGATGTCAGGGGTCATGGAACATGGTGCTGATAAGGGGATATAGCATTGTGATGATAGGGGTCATGGAATATTGTGATAACAGGGGTGAGGGAGGATTGTGATGACTAGTGATGGAACATTGAGATATCTCATGAGAGAGAGCATATGGATGAGAAGTGCATGGAGCATTGTGATTACAAGGTTCATGGAGCATAGCGATGACAAGGTTGTGGAACATTGTGATGAAAAGCGCATGGCACATTTTGATGACAAGGGTCCTGGAGCATTGTACTGACACAGGCATGGAGCATTGTGATGACAAGGGTCATGGAGCATTGTGATGAAAAGTTCATGGAGCACTGTGGTTACAAAAGTCACAGAGCCTTGTGATGATACGGGCATGGACCGTTGTGATGGCAAACGTTATGAAGAATTGTGATGACTGGAGTCACGGAACATTCTGATGAAAGGGGTCATGGAGCATTGTGATGACAGGGGCATGGAGCATTGGTCTGACAAGTTTCATAGATTATTGTGATGACAGTGGATATCGTGCATTGTGATGACAAGGGCATGGAGCATTGTGAAGACAAGGGAATGGAGTATTGTGAAGACAGGTGTCAGGGAGCATTGTGATGAAATATGCCATGGTCCATTGCGATGACAATGGCATGGAGCATTGTGATGCCAAATGTAATGGAGGATGTGATGACAAATATAATGGAGCATTGTAATGACTAGGGCTTGGAGCATTATGATGACAATGGCCATTGAGAATTTTCATGACAATGCCGTGAAGCATTGTGATGACAATGTCCTTGAGCATTGTGATGAGAAAACCATGGAGCATTGTGATGACAAGGGCATGGAACATTGGTCTAATATGTTTCATGGATTATTGTGATGACAGTAGGAATGGCGCATTGTGATGACAAGGGCATGGAGCATTGTGATGACCAGGTCATTCAGTATTGTGAAGAGAGGTATCAGGGAGCAATGTGATGACATTTGTAAGGGCCCATTGTGATGACTATGGCATGGAACATTGTGATGACAAATGTCATGGAGAATTCTGATCACAAAGGTAATGGAGCATTGTGATGACAATGGCTTGGAGCATTTTGATGACCAGGTCATGCATTATTGTGAAGAGAGTTATCAGGGAGCATTGTGATGACATATGTAATGGCCCATTGTAATGACAATGGCATGGAGCATTGTGATGCCAAGTCTCATGGAGGATTCTGATGACAAAGGTAATGGAGCATTGTGATGACAATGGCTTGGAGCATTGTGATGACAAGGGTCAGGGAGCATTCGGATGACAACCTTGAGGAGTATTTTGAAGACAATGGCATGGAACATTGTGAAGGAAATGGAATGGGGCATTTTGATGCAAAAGGCATGGAGCCTTTTCGTGACAGGTTTCAAGGAGCATTCTGACGACAAGTGTCAGGGAGCATTGTGATGACAAGTTTATTGAGAATTGTGATGACAATATTCATGGAACATTGTGATGAAAAGGGCATGGAGTATTGTGATGACAGGCATCATGGAGCGTTGTGATGACAAGTGTTTTGGAACATTGTGATCAAAAGGTTTTGGAGCATTGCAATGACAGAGGCCATGGATCATTTTGATTTCAAGGAGCATGGAGCATTGTGATGACAAGGGCAAGAAGCAATGTGATCCTAAGTTCATGGAGGATTGTGATGACAATGGTAATGGAGTATTGTGATGACAGGCGCATAGAGCATTGTAATGAAAATGTCACGTAGCATTTTGCTGACAAAGGCCTGGAGCATTGTGATGACAGGTGTCATGGAGCACTGTGATGAGAAGCGTCACGGAGCACTGTGAATACATGTGTCATGGGGAATTGGGATGACAAGGGCATGGATCATTGTGCAGACAAGACTCATGGAACATTGGGCTGAAAATGTTCATGGAGTATTGTGATGAAAGGGGTCATGGAGCATTGTGATGACAGAGGTCATGGAGAATTTTGATTTCATTGTGCTGACAATAGCCGGAAGCATTATGATGATGGGCATGATGCATTGTGATGACAGGGTTCACGGAGCATTGAGATGAAAAGAGGCATGGAGCATTGTGATTACAGGGGTCTGGGAGCATTGTGATGACAAGGGCGTGGAACATATTGATGAGAAGGCCATGGATCTTTCTGATGACATGCGTCATGGAGCTTTGTGATGACAGGGGCATGGAGCATTTTGATTAAGGGTTCTTGGAGCATTGTGATTAAAAGAGTCAAGGAGAATTGGGATGACAAGGGCATGGATGATTTTGATGACAAGGGTCATGGATCATTGGGCGGAAAATGTTCATGGAGTACTGTGATGACAGGGTTCATGGAGCATTTTGATAATTAGGGAATGGAGCATTGTGATGACAAGAGTCCCGGGTCATTGTGTTGTCATTTGTCATGGAGTGTTGTGATGACAGTGGTCATGGAGTATTTTGATGATATTTGTCATTGAGCACTGTGATGAGATGTTCATGGAGCACTGGGCTGAAAATGTTCATGGAGTATTGTGATGAGATGGGTCATGGAGCATTGTGATGACAAGGGAATGGAGCATGGTGATGACAAGGTCCTGGAGCACTGTGATGGGAAGACCATGGAGACTTGTGATGACAAATCTCATGGAGCATTGTGATGAAAAGGGGCATGGAGCATTGTGATTACACGGGACATGGAGCACTGTGATAACATGTTCATGGAGAATTGTGAGGAGGAGGCCATGGAGCATTCCGATGACATGCGTCATGGAGTTTTGTGATGACAAGGGCATGGAGCATTGTGATTACACGGGTCTTGGAGCATTGTGATAAAAAGGGCATGGTTCATTGTGATGAAAAGGCATGGAGCCATGTCATTACAGGGTTCAAGTAGCATACTGACGACAAGTGTCAGGGAGCATTGTGATGACAAGTGTATTGAGAATTGTGATGACAAAGATCATGGAGCATTGTGATGAGAGGACCGTGGATAATTGTGATGATGAGCGTCATAGGGTGTTGTGATGATAAGTGTTAAGGAACATTGTGATCACAAGGGTTAGGAGCATTATGATGAGAGTGGTCATGGAGAAATTTGATTTCATTGTGATGACAAGAGCCTGAAGCATTATGATGATGGACATGGTGCATTTTGATTACAGGGTTCATGGAGCATTGAGATGAAAAGGGGCATGGAGCATTGTGATTACAGGGGTCTTGCAGCATCGTCATGACAAGGGCATGGAGCATTGTGAGAGAAGGCCATGGAATATTCTGATGGCATGTGTCATGGAGCTTTGTGAAGACAAGGGCATTGAGAATTGTGATTACAGGGGTCTTGGAGCATTGTGATGACAAGGGTCATGGAGCCTTGTGATGACAAGGCCATGGAACATTGTGATGGCACGGGTCATGGAGCATTGTTATGACAGAGGTAATGGAGCAGTGTGATGAGAAGGGCATTGAGCATTGGTCTGAAAAGTTTAATGGATTATTGTGATGAGAGTGGGCATGGAGCATTGTGATGAGAAGGGCACGGAACACTGTTATACATGGGTCATGGAGGATTGTAATGACATGGGCATGGAGCATTGTGATGAGACGGGCATCGAGCATTGTGATGACAAGTGTCATGGAGCTTGGTGATGAAATGGCATGGAGACATGTGATGAGAGTGTTCATGGAGCATTGTGGTGCCAATGACATGGAGCATTGTGATGCCAATGGTCATGGAGCTTTGTGATGACAAATGTCATGGAGCATTTTGATGACAAGTGTGTGGTGCATTGTGCTGAGAAGGGCAGGGAGCATTTTGAAGACCGGGTCATGCAGCAATTTGAAGAAAAGTGTAATGGAACATTTTGATGGCAGGGGTTATAGAACATTGTGATGCCAGGGGTCTTGGAGCTTTGGAATGAAAAGGGTCATGGAGCATTTTGATGACAGGGGTTATGGATCATTGTGATGTCAGGGGTCATGGAACATTGTGCTGATAATGGGATGTAGCATTGTGATGACAGGGGTCATGGAATATTGTGATAACATGGGTGAGGGTGGATTGTGATGACTAGTGATGGAACATTGTGATATCTCATGTGAGAGAGCATTTGGATGAGAAGTGCATGGAGCATTGTGATTACAAGGTTTATGGAGCATAGCGATGACAAAGTTGTGGATCATTGTGATGAAAAGCGCATGGCACATTGTGATGACAAGGGTCATGGAGCATTGTTCTGAAAAACGCATGGAGCATTGTCATGACAAGGGTCACGGAGTATTGTGATGAAAATTTCATGGAGCATTGTGGTTACAAAGGTCACAGAGCCTTGTGATGACGTGGGCATGGACCATTTTGATGAGAAACGTTATGAAGGATTGAGATGACTGGAGTCAAGGAGCATTGTGATGACAGGGGTCATTGAACAATGTGATGACAAGGGCATGGAGCATTGTGTTGACAGGGGAATGGAGCATTGGTCTGACAAGTTTCATAGATTATTGTGATGACAGTGGGCATGGTGCATTGTGATGACAGGGTCATGGAGCATTGTGATGAGAAGGTCATGGAGTATTGTGAAGACAGGTGTCAGGGAGCATTGTGATGACATATGTCATAGTCCACTGCGATGACAATGGCATGGAGCACTGTGATGCCAAATGTAATGGAGGATTGTGATGACAAATATAATGGAGCATTGTGATGGTTACGGCTTGGAGCATTATGATGATAAGGGCCATTGAAAATTTTCATGACAAGTCGTGAAGCATTGTGATGAATAATTCCTGGAGCATTGTGATGACAAAACCATGGAGCCTTGTGATGACAAGTCTCTTGGGGCATACTGATGAAAAGGGGCATGGAGTATTGTGATTACAGGGGTCTTGGAACATTGTGATGACTAGGGCATGGAGCATTGTGAGGAGAAGACCAAGGAGCATTCTGACGGCATGCGTCATTGTGCTTTGTGATGACAAGGGCGTGGAGCACTGTGATTACATGGGTCTTGGAGCATTGTGATGAAAAGTTCATGGAACATTGAGATGAAAAAAGCATGGAGCGTTGTCATGACAGGATTCAAGGAGCATACAGACGACAAGTGTCAGGGAGCATTTTGATGACAAGTGTATTGAGCATTGTGATGACAATGGTCATGGAGCATTGTGATGAGAAGATCATGGATAATTGTGATGATGAGCGTCATGGGGCATTGTGATGACAAGTGATATGGAATATTGTGATCACAATGGTTTGGAGCATTGTTATGACAGAGGTCATGGAGCATCTTGATTTCATTGTGATGACAATAGCATGAAGCATTATGATGATGGGCATGGTGCATTGTGATGATAGGGTTCATGGATCATTGAGACGAAAAGGGGCATAGAGCATTGTGATTACAGGGTTCTTGGAGCATTGTGATGACAAGGTTCATGGAGCTTTGTGATGACAAGGCCATGGATCATCGTGATGGCAGGGGTCATGGAGCATTGTTATGACAGATGTAATGGAGCATTGTGATGAGAAGGGCATTGAACATTGGTCTGAAATGTTTCATGGATTATTGTGATGAGAGTGGGCATGGAGCATTGTGATGAGAAGGGCAAGGTACACTCTGATACATGGGTCATGGGGGATTGTAATGACAAGGGCATGGAGCCTTGTGATTAGAAGGGCATCGAGCATTGTGATGACAAGTGTCATGTAGATGTGTGATGACAAGGGCATGGAGCAATGTGATGAGAGGGTTCATGGAGCATTGTGATGGCAATGTCATGGAGCATTGTGATGCCAAGGGTCATGGAGCTTTGTGATGACAAAGTTCATGGAGCATTTTGATGACAAGGGTGTGGTTCATTGTGTTGAGAATGGCAGGGAGCATTTTGATGACATGGTCATGCAGCAATTTGATGAAAATTTTAATGGAACATTTTGATGACAGGGGTTATAGAACATTGTGATGTCAGGGGTCATGGAACATTTTGCTGATAAGGGGATGTAGCATTGTGATGACAGGGGTCATGGAACATTGTGATAACTGGGCTGAGGGAGGATTGTGATGACTAGTGGTTGAACACTGTGATATCTCATGTGAGAGAGCATTTGGATGAGAAGTGCATGGAGCATTGTGATTACAAGGTTTATGGAGCATAGCGATGACAAGGTTGTGGATCATTGTGATGAAAAGGACATGGCACATTGTGATGACAAGGGTCATGGACCATTGTTCTGACAAAGACATGGAGCATTGTGATGACAAGGTTCACGGAGCCTTGTGATGAAATATTCATGGAGCATTGTGGTTACAAATGTCACAGAGCCTTGTGTTGACGCGGGCATGGACCATTCTGATGACAAACGTTATGAAACATTGTGATGACTGGAGTCACGGAGCATTGAGATGACAGGGGTCATGGGGCATTGTGATGAAAAGCGCATGGAGCATTGCTCTAATAAGTTTCAGAGATTATTGTGATGACAGTGGGAATGGCGCATTGTGATGACAAGGGCATGGAGCATTGTGATGAGCAGGTCATGCAGTATTGTGAAGAGAGGTGTCAGGGAGCATTGTGATGACATATATAATGGCCCATTGTGATGACAATGGCATGGAGCATTGTGATGCCAAGTGTCATGGAGGATTCTGATGACAAAGGTAATGGAGCATTGTGATGACAATGGTTTGGAGCATTGTGATGACAAGGGTCAGGGAGCATTGTGCTGACAAGTGCATGGAGAATTGTGATGACAATGGCATTGAGCATTCTGATGACAAGCTTGTGGAGTATTTTGATGACAATGACATGGAGAATTGTGATGAAAATGGCAAGGGGATTTGTGATGAAAAAGGCATGGAGCCTTTTCGTGCGAGGGTTCAAAGAGCTTTCTGACGACAAGTGTCAGGGAGCATTGTGATGACAAGTGTATTGAGAATTGTGATGACATAGGTCATGGAGCATTGTGATGAAAAGGGCATGGAGTATTGTGATGACAGGCATCATGGTGAGTTGTGATGACAAGTGTTATTGAACATTGTGATCACAATGGTTTGGAGCATTGTGATGACAAAGGTCATGGATCATTTTGATTTCAAGGATCATGGAGCATTTTGATGACAAGGGCATGAAGCAATGTGATCCCAAGGTTCGTGGAGGATTGTGATGACAATGGTAATAGAGTATTGTGATGACAAGCACATAGAACATTGTAATGACCAGGTCATGTAGCATTTTGCTGACAAAGGCATGGAGCATTGTGATGACATGTGTTGTGGAGCACTGTGAGGACAAGCGTCATGGAGCATTGTGAATACAGGGGTCATGGATCATTGGGATGACAAGGGCATGGATCATTGTGGTGACAAGGGTCATGGATTATTGGGCTGAAAATGTTCATGGAGTATTGTGATGACAGGGGTCATGGAGCATTGTGATTACAGGGGTCTTGGAGCATTGTGATGACAAGAGTCCCGGATCATTGTGTTGTCAGGTGTCATGGAGTGTTGTGATGACAGTGGTCATGGAATATTTTGATGATATTTGCCATGGAGCATTGTGATTAGAAGGTCATGGAGCATTTGGCTGAAAATGTTCATGGAGTATTGTGATGCCAGGTGTCATGGAGCATTGTGATGACAAGGGAATGGAGCATGGTGATGACAAGGTACTGGAGCATTGTGATGAGATGACCATGGAGACTTGTGATGACAAGTCTCATGGAGCATTCTGATGAAAAGAGGCATGGAGCATTGTGATTACAGGGGTCTTGGAGCATTGTGATGACAAGGGCATGGAGCACTCTCAGGAGAAATCCATGGAACATTCTGATGACATGCGTCATGGAGCTTTGTGATGACAAGGGCATGGAGCATTGTGATTACAGTGGTTTTGGAGCATTGTGATGACAAGGGTCATGGAGCCTTGTGATGACAAGGCCGTGGAGCATTGTGATGGCAGGGGTCATGGAGCATTGTTATGACAGAGGTAATGGAGCATTGTGATGAGAAGGGCATTGAACATTGGTCTGAAATGTTTCATGGATTATTGTGATGAGAGTGGGCATGGAGCATTGTGATGAGAAGGGCACGGTACACTGTGATACATGGGTCATGGGGGATTGTAATGAAAAGGGCATGTAGCCTTGTGATGAGAAGGGCATCGAGCATTGTGATGACAAGTGTCATGGAGATGTGTGATGACAAGGGCATGGAGCAATGTGATGAGAGGGTTCATGGAGCATTGTGATTGCAATGCCATGGAGCAATGTGATGCCAAGGGTCATGAAGCTTTGTGATGACAAAGTTCATGGAGCATTTTGATGACAAGGGTGTGGTGCATTGTGTTGAGAAGGGCAGGGAGCATTTTGATGACATGGTCATGCAGCAATTTGATGAAAATTTTAATGGAACATTTTGATGACAGGGGTTATAGAACATTGTGATGTCAGGGGTCATGGAACATTTTGTTGATTAGGGGATGTAGCATTGTGATGACAGGGGTCATGGAACATTGTGATAACTGGGCTGAGGGAGGATTGTGATGACTAGTGTTTGAACATAGTGATATCTCATGTGAGAGAGCACTTGGATGAGAAGTGCATGGAGCATTGTGATTACAAGGTTTATGGAGCATAGCGATGACAAGGTTGTGGATCATTGTGATGAAAAGGACATGGCACATTGTGATGACAAGGGTCATGGACCATTGTTCTGACAAAGACATGGAGCATTGTGATGACAAGGTTCACGGAGCCTTGTGATGAAATATTCATGGAGCATTGTGGTTACAAATGTCACAGAGCCTTGTGTTGACGCGGGCATGGACCATTCTGATGACAAACGTTATGAAACATTGTGATGACTGGAGTCACGGAGCATTGTGATGACAGGGGTCATGGGGCATTGTGATGAAAAGCGCATGGAGCATTGCTCTAATAAGTTTCAGAGATTATTGTGATGACAGTGGGAATGGCACATTGTGATGACAAGGGCATGGAGCATTGTGATGACCAGGTCATGCAGTATTGTGAAGAGAGGTGTCAGGGAGCATTGTGATGACATATGTAATGGCCCATTGTGATGACAATGGCATGGAGCATTGTGATGCCAATTGTCATGGAGGATTCTGATGACAAAGGTAATGGAGCATTGTCATGACAATGGCTTGGAGCATTGTGATGACAAGGGTCAGGGAGCATTGTGCTGACAAGTGCATGGAGAATTTTGATGACAATGGCATTGAGCATTCTGATGACAAGCTTGTGGAGTATTTTGATGACAATGTCATGGAGCATTGTGATGAAAATGGCAAGGGGCTTTGTGATGAAAAAGGCATGGAGCCTTTTCGTGCCAGGGTTCAAGGAGCATTCTGACGACCAGTGTCAGGGAGCATTGTGATGACAAGTGTATTGAGAATTGTGATGACATAGGTCATGGAGCATTGTGATGAAAAAGGCATGGAGTATTGTGACGACAGGCATCATGGTGAGTTGTGATGACAAGTGTTATGGAACATTGTGATCACAAGGGTTTGGAGCATTGTGATGACAAAGGTCATGGATCATTTTGATTTCAAGGAGCATGGAGCATTTTGATGACAAGGGCATGAAGCAATGTGATCCCAAGGTTCGTGCAGGATTGTGATGACAATGGTAATGGAGTATTGTGATGACAAGCACATAGAGCATTTTAATGACCAGGTCATGTAGCATTTTGCTGACAAAGGCATGGAGCATTGTGATGACATGTGTCATGGAGCACTGTGAGGACAAGCGTCATGGAGCATTGTGAATACAGGGGTCATGGAGCATTGGGATGACAAGGGCATGGATCATTGTGATGACAAGGGTCATGGATCATTGGGCTGAAAATGTTCATGGAGTATTGTGATGACAGGGGTCATGGAGCATTGTGATTAGAGGGGTCTTGGAGCATTGTGATGACAAGAGTCCCGGATCATTGTGTTGTCAGGTGTCATGGAGTGTTGTGATGACAGTGGTCATGGAATATTTTGATGATATTTGCCATGGAGCATTGTGATTAGAAGGTCATGGAGCATTTGGCTGAAAATGTTCATGGAGTATTGTGATGCCAGGTGTCATGGAGCATTGTGATGACAAGGGAATGGAGCATGGTGATGACAAGGTACTGGAGCATTGTGATGAGATGACCATGGAGACTTGTGATGACAAGTCTCATGGAGCATTCTGATGAAAAGAGGCATGGAGCATTGTGATTACAGGGGTCTTGGAGCATTGTGATGACAAGGGCATGGAGCATTCTCAGGAGAAATCCATGGAACATTCTTATGACATGTGTCATGGAGCTTTGTGATGACAAGGGCATGGAGCATTGTGATTACAGTGGTTTTGGAGCATTGTGATGACAAGGGTCATGGAGCCTTGTGATGACAAGGCTGTGGAGCATTGTGATGGCAGGGGTCATGGAGCATTGTTATGACAGAGGTAATGGAGCATTGTGATGAGAAGGGCATTGAACATTGGTCTGAAATGTTTCATGGATTATTGTGATGAGAGTGGGCATGGAGCATTGTGATGAGAAGGGCACGGTACACTGTGATACATGGGTCATGGGGGATTGTAATGACAAGGGCATGGAGCCTTGTGATGAGAAGGGCATCGAGCATTGTGATGACAAGTGTCATGGAGATGTGTGATGACAAGGGCATGGAGCAATGTGATGAGAGGGTTCATGGAGCATTGTGATGGCAATGTCATGGAGCATTGTGATGCCAAGGGTCATGAAGCTTTGTGATGACAAAGTTCATGGAGCATTTTGATGACAAGGGTGTGGTGCATTGTGTTGAGAAGGGCAGGGAGCATTTTGATGACATGGTCATGCAGCAATTTGATGAAAATTTTAATGGAACATTTTGATGACAGGGGTTATAGAACATTGTGATGTCAGGGGTCATGGAACATTTTGCTGATAAGGGGATGTAGCATTGTGATGACAGGGGTCATGGAACATTGTGATAACTGGGCTGAGGGAGGATTGTGATGACTAGTGATGGAACATTGTGATATCTCATGTGAGAGAGCACTTGGATGAGAAGTGCATGGAGCATTGTGATTACAAGGTTTATGGAGCATAGCGATGACAAGGTTGTGGATCATTGTGATGAAAAGGACATGGCACATTGTGATGACAAGGGTCATGGACCATTGTTCTGACAAAGACATGGAGCATTGTGATGACAAGGTTCACGGAGCCTTGTGATGAAATATTCCTGGAGCATTGTGGTTACAAATGTCACAGAGCCTTGTGTTGACGCGGGCATGGACCATTCTGATGACAAACGTTATGAAACATTGTGATGACTGGAGTCACGGAGCATTGAGATGACAGGGGTCATGGGGCATTGTGATGAAAAGCGCATGGAGCATTGCTCTAATAAGTTTCAGAGATTATTGTGATGACAGTGGGAATGGCACATTGTGATGACAAGGGCATGGAGCATTGTGATGACCAGGTCATGCAGTATTGTGAAGAGAGGTGTCAGGGAGCATTGAGATGACATATGTAATGGCCCATTGTGATGACAGTGGCATGGAGCATTCTGATGCCAAGTGTCATGGAGGATTCTGATGACAAAGGTAATGGAGCATTGTGATGACAATGGTTTGGAGCATTGTGATGACAAGGGTCAGGGAGCATTGTGCTGACAAGTGCATGGAGAATTGTGATTACAATGGCATTGAGCATTCTGATGACAAGCTTGTGGAGTATTTTGATGACAATGACATGGAGAATTGTGATGAAAATGGCAAGGGGATTTGTGATGAAAAAGGCATGGAGCCTTTTCGTGCGAGGGTTCAAAGAGCTTTCTGACGACAAGTGTCAGGGAGCATTGTGATGACAAGTGTATTGAGAATTGTGATGACATAGGTCATGGAGCATTGTGATGAAAAGGGCATGGAGTATTGTGATGACAGGCATCATGGTGAGTTGTGATGACAAGTGTTATTGAACATTGTGATCACAATGGTTTGGAGCATTGTGATGACAAAGGTCATGGATCATTTTGATTTCAAGGATCATGGAGCATTTTGATGACAAGGGCATGAAGCAATGTGATCCCAAGGTTCGTGGAGGATTGTGATGACAATGGTAATAGAGTATTGTGATGACAAGCACATAGAACATTGTAATGACCAGGTCATGTAGCATTTTGCTGACAAAGGCATGGAGCATTGTGATGACATGTGTTGTGGAGCACTGTGAGGACAAGCGTCATGGAGCATTGTGAATACAGGGGTCATGGATCATTGGGATGACAAGGGCATGGATCATTGTGGTGACAAGGGTCATGGATTATTGGGCTGAAAATGTTCATGGAGTATTGTGATGACAGGGGTCATGGAGCATTGTGATTACAGGGGTCTTGGAGCATTGTGATGACAAGAGTCCCGGATCATTGTGTTGTCAGGTGTCATGGAGTGTTGTGATGACAATGGTCATGGAGGATTTTGATGATATTTGCCATGGAGCATTGTGATTAGAAGGTCATGGAGCATTTGGCTGAAAATGTTCATGGAGTATTGTGATGCCAGGTGTCATGGAGCATTGTGATGACAAGGGAATGGAGCATGGTGATGACAAGGTACTGGAGCATTGTGATGAGATGACCATGGAGACTTGTGATGACAAGTCTCATGGAGCATTCTGATGAAAAGAGGCATGGAGCATTGTGATTACAGGGGTCTTGGAGCATTGTGATGACAAGCGCATGGAGCACTCTCAGGAGAAATCCATGGAACATTCTGATGACATGCGTCATGGAGCTTTGTGATGACAAGGGCATGGAGCATTGTGATTACAGTGGTTTTGGAGCATTGTGATGACAAGGGTCATGGAGCCTTGTGATGACAAGGCCGTGGAGCATTGTGATGGCAGGGGTCATGGAGCATTGTTATGACAGAGGTAATGGAGCATTGTGATGAGAAGGGCATTGAACATTGGTCTGAAATGTTTCATGGATTATTGTGATGAGAGTGGGCATGGAGCATTGTGATGAGAAGGGCACGGTACACTGTGATACATGGGTCATGGGGGATTGTAATGAAAAGGGCATGGAGCCTTGTGATGAGAAGGGCATCGAGCATTGTGATGACAAGTGTCATGGAGATGTGTGATGACAAGGGCATGGAGCAATGTGATGAGAGGGTTCATGGAGCATTGTGATTGCAATGCCATGGAGCAATGTGATGCCAAGGGTCATGAAGCTTTGTGATGACAAAGTTCATGGAGCATTTTGATGACAAGGGTGTGGTGCATTGTGTTGAGAAGGGCAGGGAGCATTTTGATGACATGGTCATGCAGCAATTTGATGAAAATTTTAATGGAACATTTTGATGACAGGGGTTATAGAACATTGTGATGTCAGGGGTCATGGAACATTTTGTTGATTAGGGGATGTAGCATTGTGATGACAGGGGTCATGGAACATTGTGATAACTGGGCTGAGGGAGGATTGTGATGACTAGTGTTTGAACATAGTGATATCTCATGTGAGAGAGCACTTGGATGAGAAGTGCATGGAGCATTGTGATTACAAGGTTTATGGAGCATAGCGATGACAAAGTTGTGGATCATTGTGATGAAAAGGACATGGCACATTGTGATGACAAGGGTCATGGACCATTGTTCTGACAAAGACATGGAGCATTGTGATGACAAGGTTCACGGAGCCTTGTGATGAAATATTCATGGAGCATTGTGGTTACAAATGTCACAGAGCCTTGTGTTGACGCGGGCATGGACCATTCTGATGACAAACGTTATGAAACATTGTGATGACTGGAGTCACGGAGCATTGTGATGACAGGGGTCATGGGGCATTGTGATGAAAAGTGCATGGAGCATTGCTCTAATAAGTTTCAGAGATTATTGTGATGACAGTGGGAATGGCACATTGTGATGACAAGGGCATGGAGCATTGTGATGACCAGGTCATGCAGTATTGTGAAGAGAGGTGTCAGGGAGCATTGTGATGACATATGTAATGGCCCATTGTGATGACAATGGCATGGAGCATTGTGATGCCAATTGTCATGGAGGATTCTGATGACAAAGGTAATGGAGCATTGTCATGACAATGGCTTGGAGCATTGTGATGACAAGGGTCAGGGAGCATTGTGCTGACAAGTGCATGGAGAATTTTGATGACAATGGCATTGAGCATTCTGATGACAAGCTTGTGGAGTATTTTGATGACAATGTCATGGAGCATTGTGATGAAAATGGCAAGGGGCTTTGTGATGAAAAAGGCATGGAGCCTTTTCGTGCCAGGGTTCAAGGAGCATTCTGACGACCAGTGTCAGGGAGCATTGTGATGACAAGTGTATTGAGAATTGTGATGACATAGGTCATGGAGCATTGTGATGAAAAAGGCATGGAGTATTGTGACGACAGGCATCATGGTGAGTTGTGATGACAAGTGTTATGGAACATTGTGATCACAAGGGTTTGGAGCATTGTGATGACAAAGGTCATGGATCATTTTGATTTCAAGGAGCATGGAGCATTTTGATGACAAGGGCATGAAGCAATGTGATCCCAAGGTTCGTGCAGGATTGTGATGACAATGGTAATGGAGTATTGTGATGACAAGCACATAGAGCATTTTAATGACCAGGTCATGTAGCATTTTGCTGACAAAGGCATGGAGCATTGTGATGACATGTGTCATGGAGCACTGTGAGGACAAGCGTCATGGAGCATTGTGAATACAGGGGTCATGGAGCATTGGGATGACAAGGGCATGGATCATTGTGATGACAAGGGTCATGGATCATTGGGCTGAAAATGTTCATGGAGTATTGTGATGACAGGGGTCATGGAGCATTGTGATTAGAGGGGTCTTGGAGCATTGTGATGACAAGAGTCCCGGATCATTGTGTTGTCAGGTGTCATGGAGTGTTGTGATGACAGTGGTCATGGAATATTTTGATGATATTTGCCATGGAGCATTGTGATTAGAAGGTCATGGAGCATTTGGCTGAAAATGTTCATGGAGTATTGTGATGCCAGGTGTCATGGAGCATTGTGATGACAAGGGAATGGAGCATGGTGATGACAAGGTACTGGAGCATTGTGATGAGATGACCATGGAGACTTGTGATGACAAGTCTCATGGAGCATTCTGATGAAAAGAGGCATGGAGCATTGTGATTACAGGGGTCTTGGAGCATTGTGATGACAAGGGCATGGAGCATTCTCAGGAGAAATCCATGGAACATTCTTATGACATGTGTCATGGAGCTTTGTGATGACAAGGGCATGGAGCATTGTGATTACAGTGGTTTTGGAGCATTGTGATGACAAGGGTCATGGAGCCTTGTGATGACAAGGCTGTGGAGCATTGTGATGGCAGGGGTCATGGAGCATTGTTATGACAGAGGTAATGGAGCATTGTGATGAGAAGGGCATTGAACATTGGTCTGAAATGTTTCATGGATTATTGTGATGAGAGTGGGCATGGAGCATTGTGATGAGAAGGGCACGGTACACTGTGATACATGGGTCATGGGGGATTGTAATGACAAGGGCATGGAGCCTTGTGATGAGAAGGGCATCGAGCATTGTGATGACAAGTGTCATGGAGATGTGTGATGACAAGGGCATGGAGCAATGTGATGAGAGGGTTCATGGAGCATTGTGATGGCAATGTCATGGAGCATTGTGATGCCAAGGGTCATGAAGCTTTGTGATGACAAAGTTCATGGAGCATTTTGATGACAAGGGTGTGGTGCATTGTGTTGAGAAGGGCAGGGAGCATTTTGATGACATGGTCATGCAGCAATTTGATGAAAATTTTAATGGAACATTTTGATGACAGGGGTTATAGAACATTGTGATGTCAGGGGTCATGGAACATTTTGCTGATAAGGGGATGTAGCATTGTGATGACAGGGGTCATGGAACATTGTGATAACTGGGCTGAGGGAGGATTGTGATGACTAGTGATGGAACATTGTGATATCTCATGTGAGAGAGCACTTGGATGAGAAGTGCATGGAGCATTGTGATTACAAGGTTTATGGAGCATAGCGATGACAAGGTTGTGGATCATTGTGATGAAAAGGACATGGCACATTGTGATGACAAGGGTCATGGACCATTGTTCTGACAAAGACATGGAGCATTGTGATGACAAGGTTCACGGAGCCTTGTGATGAAATATTCCTGGAGCATTGTGGTTACAAATGTCACAGAGCCTTGTGTTGACGCGGGCATGGACCATTCTGATGACAAACGTTATGAAACATTGTGATGACTGGAGTCACGGAGCATTGAGATGACAGGGGTCATGGGGCATTGTGATGAAAAGCGCATGGAGCATTGCTCTAATAAGTTTCAGAGATTATTGTGATGACAGTGGGAATGGCACATTGTGATGACAAGGGCATGGAGCATTGTGATGACCAGGTCATGCAGTATTGTGAAGAGAGGTGTCAGGGAGCATTGAGATGACATATGTAATGGCCCATTGTGATGACAGTGGCATGGAGCATTCTGATGCCAAGTGTCATGGAGGATTCTGATGACAAAGGTAATGGAGCATTGTGATGACAATGGCTTGGAGCATTGTGATGACAAGGGTCAGGGAGCATTGTGCTGACAAGTGCATGGAGAATTGTGATGACAAGGGTCATGGAGCATTCTGATGACAAGCTTGTGGAGTATGTTGATGACAATGGCATGGAGCATTGTGATGAAAATTGCATGGGGCTTTGTGATGAAAAAGACATGGAGCCTTTTCGTGACAGGGTTCAAGGAGCATTCTGATGACAAGTGTCAGGGAGCATTGTGATGACATGTGTATTGAGAATTGTGATGACAAAAGTCATGGAGCATTGTGATGAAAAGGGCATGGAGTATTGTGATGACAGGCATCATGGAGCGTTGTGATGACAAGTGTTATGGAACATTGTGATCACAAGTGTATGGAGTATTGCGATGACAGAGGTCATGGATCATTTTGATTTCAAGGACCATGGAGCATTTTGATGACAAGGGCATGAAGAAAAGTGATCCCAAGGTTCATGGAGGATTGTGATGACAATGGTAATGGAGTATTGTGATGACAAGCGCATAGAGCATTGTAATGACAATGTCATGTAGCATTTTGCTGACAAAGGCATGGAGCATTGTGATGACATGTGTCATGGAGCACTGTGATGACAAGCGTCACGGAGCATTGTGAATACAGGGGTCATGGAGCATAGGGATGACAAGGGCATGGATCATTGTGATGACAAGGGTCATGGAGAATTGGGCTGAAAATATTCATGGAGTATTTTGATGACAGGGGTCATGGAGCATTGTGATGAAAAGTTCATGGAGCATTGTGGTTACAAAGGTCACAGAGTCTTGTGATGATACGGGCATGGACCGTTGTGATGACAAACGTTATGAAGCATTGTGATGACTGGAGTCAAGGAGCATTGTGATGACAGGGGTCATGGAGCATTGTGATGACAAGGGCATGGAGCATTGTGATGACAGGTGCATGGAGCATCGGTCTGACAAGTTTCATACATTATTGTGATGACAGTGGACATGGTGCATTTTGATGACAAGTGCATGGAGTATTGTGATGACAAGGGCATGGAATATTGTGAAGACAGGTGTCAGGGAGCATTGTGATGACATATGTCATGGTCCATTGCGATGACAATAGCATGGAGCATTGTGATGCCAAATATAATGGAGGATTGTGATGACAAATATAATGGAGCATTGTGATGACTAGGGCTTGGAGCATTATGATGACAAGGGCCATTGAGAGTTTTCATGAAAATGTCATGAAGCATTGTGATGACAAGGTCTTGGAGCATTGTGATGAGAAAATCATGGAGCCTTGTGATGACAGGTCTCATGGAGCATACTGATGAAAAGGGGCATGGAGCATTCTGATTACTTGGGTCTTGGAACATTGTGATAACAATGGCATGGAGCATTGTGAAGACAAGGGCATGGAGTATTGTGATGACAGGCATCATGGAACGTTGTGATGACAAGGGCATGGAGCATTGGTCTAATAAGTTTCTTGGATTATTGTGATGAGAGTGGGAACAGCGCATTGTGATGACAAGGGCATGGAGCATTGTGATGACCAGGTCATGCAGTATTGTAAATAGAGGTGTCAGGGAGCATTGTGATGACATATGTAATGGCCCATTGTGATGACAATGGCATGGAGCATTCTGATGCCAAGTGTCATGGAGGATTCTGATAACAAAGGTAATGGAGCATTGTGATGACAATGGCTTGGAGCATTGTGATGACAAGGGTCAGGGAGCATTGTGCTGACAAGTGCATGGAGAATTGTGATGACAAGGGTCATGGAGCATTCTGAGGACAAGCTTGTGGAGTATTTTGATGACAATGGCATGGAGCATTGTGAAGAAAATGGCATGGGGCTTTGTGATGAAAAAGGCATGGAGCCTTTTCGTGACAGGGTTCAAGGAGCATTCTGACGACAAGTGTCAGGGAGCATTGTGATGACAAGTGTATTGAGAATTGTGATGACAAAGGTCATGGAGCATTGTGATGAAAAGGGCATGCAGTATTGTGATGACAGACATCATGGAGCGTTGTGATGACAAGTGTTACGGAACATTGTGATAACAAGGGTTTGAAGCATTGTGATGACGGTCATGGATCATTTTGATTTCAAGGAGCATGGAGCATTGTGATGACAAGGGCATGAAGAAAAGTGATCCCAAGGTTCATGGAGGATTGTGATGACAATGGTAATGGAGTATTGTGATGACAAGTGCATAGAGCATTGTAATGACAAGGTCATGTAGCATTTTGCTGACAAAGACATGGAGCATTGTGATGACATGTGTCATGGAGCACTGTGATGACAAGCTTCATGGAGCATTGTGAATACAGGGGTCATGGAGCATAGGGATGACAAGGGCATGGATCATTCTGATGACAAGGGTCATGGAGAATTGGGCTGAAAATGTTCATGGAGTATTGTGATGACAGGGGTCATGGAGCATTGTGATTACAGGGGTCTTGGAGAATTGTGATGACAAGTGTCCAGGATCATTGTGTTGTCAGGTGTCATGGAGTGTAGTGATGACAGCGTTCATGGAGCATTGTGATGATATTGTTCATGGAGCATTGTGATGAGAAGGTCATTGAACATTGGTCTGAAATGTTTCATGGATTATTGTGATGAGAGTGAGCATGGAGCATTGTGATGACAAGGGCACGGTACACTGTGACACATGGGTCATGTGGGATTGTAATGACAAGGGCATGGAGCATTGTGATGAGACGGGCATCGAGCATTGTGATGACAAGTGTCATGGAGATGTGTGATGACAAGGGCATGGAACAATGTGATGAGAGGGTTCATGGAGCATTGTGATGACAATGGCATGGAGCCTTGTGATGCCTAGGGTCATGGAGCTTTGTGATGACAAATGTCACGAAGCATTTTGATGACAAGGGTGTGGTGCATTGTGATGAGAAGGGCAGGGAACATTTTGATGACAGGGTCATGCAGCAATTTGATGAAAACTGTAATGGAACATTTTGATGACAGGGTTTATAGAACATTGTGATGCCAGGGATCATGGAGCTTTGGGATGAAGTGGGTCATGGAGTATTTTGATGACAGGGGTTATGGAACATTGTGATGTCAGGGGTCATGGAACATTGTGCTATTAAGGGGATGTAGCATTGTGATGACAGGGGTTATGGAACATTGTGATAACAGGAGTGAGGTAGGATTGTGATGACTAGTGATGGAACATTGTGATATCTCATGTGAGAGAGAATTTGGATGAGAAGTGCATGGAACATTGTGATTACAAGGTTTATGGAGCATAGCGATGACAAAGTTGTGGATCATTGTGATGAAAATAATATGGAACATTGTGATGACAATGGTCATGGAGCATTGATCTGATAAAGGCATGGAGCATTGTGATGACAAGTGTCACAGAGCATTGTGATGAAAAGTTCATGGAGCATTGTGGTTACAAATGTCACAGAGCCTTGTGATGATGCGGGCATGGACCGTTGTGATGACAAACGTTATGAAGCATTGTGATGACTGGAGTCAGGCATCGTTGTGATGGCAGGGGTCATGGAGCATTTTGATGACAAGGGGCATGGAGCATTGTGATGACAGGGGCATGGAGCATTGGTCTGACAATTTTCAAAGATTATTATGATGACTGTGGACATGGTGCATTGTGATGACAAGGGCATGGAGCATTGTGATGAGAAGGTCAAGGAGTATTGTGAAGACAGGTGTCAGGGAGCATTGTGATGACATATTTCATGGTCCATTGCGATGACAATGGCAGGGATCATTGTGATGCCAAATGTAATGGAGGATTGTGATGAGAAATATAATGGAGCATTGTGATGACTAGGGCTTGGAGCACTATGATGACAAGGGCCATTGTGAATTTTCATGACAATGTCGTGAAGCATTGTGATGACAAGTTCCTGGAGCATTGTGATGAGAAATCCATGGAGCCTTGTGATGACAAGTCTCATGGAGCATACTGATGAAAAGGGGCATGGAGCATTCTGATTACAGGGGTCTTGGAACACTGTGATAACAAGGGCATGGAGCTTTGTGATGACAATGGAATGGAGGATTGGTCTAATAAGTTTCATGGATTATTGTGATGACAGTTGGAATGGCGCATTGTGATGACAAGGGCATGGAGAACTGCGATGACCAGGTCATGCAATATTGTCAAGAGAGTTGTCAGGGAGCATTGTGATGACATATGTAATGACCTAAAGTGATGACCATGGCATGGAGCATTGTGATGCCAAGTGTCATGGAGGATTCTGATGACCAAGGTAATGGAGCATTGTGATGACAATGGCTTGGAGCATTGTGATGACAAGGGTCAGGGAGCATTGTGCTGACAAGTGCATGGAGAATTGTGATGACAATGGCATTGAGCATTCTGATGACAAGCTTGTGGAGTATTTTGATGACAATGGCATAAAGCATTGTGATGAAAATGGCAAGGGGCTTTGTGATGAAAAAGGCATGGAGTCTTTTCGTGCCAGGGTTCAAGGAGCTTTCTGACGACAAGTGTCAGGGAGCATTGTGATGACAAGTGTATTGAGAATTGTGATGACATAGATCATGGAGCATTGTGATGAAAATGGCATGGAGTATTGTGATGACAGGCATCATGGTGAGTTGTGATGACAAGTGTTATGGAACATTGTGATCACAAGGGTTTGGAGCATTGTGATGAAAAAGGTCATGGATCATTTTGATTTCAAGGAGCATGGAGCATTTTGATGACAAGGGCATGAAGCAATGTGATCCCAAGGTTCGTGGAGGATTGTGATGACAATGGTAATGGAGTATTGTGATGACAAGCACATAGAGCATTGTAATGACCAGGTCATGTAGCATTTTGCTGACAAAGGCATGGAGCATTGTGATGACATGTGTCATGGAGCACTGTGAGGACAAGCGTCATGGAGCATTGTGAATACAGGGGTCATGGAGCATTGGGATGACAAGGGCATGGATCATTGTGATGACAAGGTTCATGGATCATTGGGCTGAAAATGTTCATGGAGTATTGTGATGACAGGGGTCATGGAGCATTGTGATTAGAGGGGTCTTGGAGCATTGTGATGACAAGAGTCCCGGATCATTGTGTTGTCAGGTGTCATGGAGTGTTGTGATGACAGCGGTCATGGAGCATTTTGATGATATTTCCCATGGAGCATTGTGATTAGAAGGTCATGGAGCATTTGGCTGAAAATGTTCATGGAGTATTGTGATGCCAGGTGTCATGGAGCATTGTGATGACAAGGGAATGGAGCATGGTGATGACAAGGTACTGGAGCATTGTGATGAGATGACCATGGAGACTTGTGATGACAAGTCTCATGGAGCATTCTGATGAAAAGAGGCATGGAGCATTGTGATTACAGGGGTCTTGGAGCATTGTGATGACAAGGGCATGGAGCACTCTCAGGAGAAGTCCATGGAACATTCTGATGACATGCGTCATGGAGCTTTGTGATGACAAGGGCATGGAGCATTGTGATTACAGTGGTTTTGGAGCATTGTGATGACAAGGGTCATGGAGCCTTGTGATGACAAGGCCGTGGAGCATTGTGATGGCAGGGGTCATGGAGCATTGTTATGACAGAGATAATGGAGCATTGTGATGAGAAGGGCATTGAACATTGGTCTGAAATGTTTCATGGATTATTGTGATGAGAGTGGGCATGGAGCATTGTGATGAGAAGGGCACGGTACACTGTGATACATGGGTCATGGGGGATTGTAATGACAAGGGCATGGAGCCTTGTGATGAGAAGGGCATCGAGCATTGTGATGACAAGTGTCATGGAGATGTGTGATGACAAGGGCATGGAGCAATGTGATGAGAGGGTTCATGGAGCATTGTGATGGCAATGTCATGGAGCATTGTGATGCCAAGGGTCATGAAGCTTTGTGATGACAAAGTTCATGGAGCATTTTGATGACAAGGGTGTGGTGCATTGTGTTGAGAAGGGCAGGGAGCATTTTGATGACATGGTCATGCAGCAATTTGATGAAAATTTTAATGGAACATTTTGATGACAGGGGTTATAGAACATTGTGATGTCAGGGGTCATGGAACATTTTGCTGATAAGGGGATGTAGCATTGTGATGACAGGGGTCATGGAACATTGTGATAACTGGGCTGAGGGAGGATTGTGATGACTAGTGATGGAACATTGTGATATCTCATGTGAGAGAGCACTTGGATGTGAAGTGCATGGAGCATTGTGATTACAAGGTTTATGGAGCATAGCGATAACAAGGTTGTGGATCATTGGGATGAAAAGGACATGGCACATTGTGATGACAAGGGTCATGGACCATTGTTCTGACAAAGACATGGAGCATTGTGATGACAAGGTTCACGGAGCCTTGTGATGAAATATTCCTGGAGCATTGTGGTTACAAATGTCACAGAGCCTTGTGTTGACGCGGGCATGGACCATTCTGATGACAAACGTTATGAAATATTGTGATGACTGGAGTCACGGAGCATTGTGATGACAGGGGTCATGGGGCATTGTGATGAAAAGCGCATGGAACATTGCTCTAATAAGTTTCAGAGATTATTGTGATGACAGTGGGAATGGCGCATTGTGATGACAAGGGCAAGGAGTATTGTGATGACCACGTCATGTAGTATTGTGAAGAGAGGTGTCAGGGAGCATTGTGATGACATATGTAATGGCCCATTGTGATGACAGTGGCATGGAGCATTCTGATGCCAAGTGTCATGGAAGATTCTGATGACAAAGGTAATGGAGCATTGTGATGACAATGGCTTGGAGCATTGTGATGACAAGGGTCAGGGAGCATTGTGCTGACAAGTGCACGGAGAATTGTGATGACAGGGTCATGGAGCATTCTGATGACAAGCTTGTGGAGTATGTTGATGACAATGGCATTGAGCATTGTGATGAAAATTGCATGGGGCTTTGTGATGAAAAAGACATGGAGCCTTTTCGTGACAGGGTTCAAGGAGCATTCTGATGACAAGTGTCAGGGAGCATTGTGATGACAAGTGTATTGAGAATTGTGATGACATAGGTCATGGAGCATTGTGATGAAAAGGGCATGGAGTATTGTGATGACAAGGTCATGTAGCATTTTGCTGACAAAGGCATGGAGCATTGTGATGACAGGTGTCATGGAGCACTGTGATGACAAGCGTCACAGAGCATTGTGAATACAGGGGTCATGGAGCATTGGGATGAAAAGTGTCATGGAGCATTTTGATGACAGTGGTTATGGAACATTGTGATGTCATGGGTCATGGAAGTTTGTAAAGATAAGGGGATGTAGCATTGTGATGAGAGGGGTCATGGAACATTGTGATAACAGGGGTGAGGGAGGATTGTGATGACTAGTGATGGAACATTGTGATATCTCTGGTGAGAGAACCTTTGGATGAGAAGTTCATGGAGTATTGTGATTACAAGGTTTATGGAGCATAGCGATGACAATGTTGTGGATCATTGTGATGAAAAGCGCATGGCACATTGTGATGACAAGCACATAGAGCATTGTAATGACAAGGTTATGTAGCATTTTGCTGACAAAGGCATGGAGCATTGTGATGACAAGTTTCATGGAGCACTGTGATGACAAGCGTCACGGAGCATTGTGAATACAGGGGTCATGGAGCATAGGGATGACAAGGGCATGGATCATTGTGATGACAAGGGTCATGGAGAATTGGGCTGAAAATATTCATGGAGTATTGTGATGACAGGGGTCATGGAGCATTGTGATTACAGGGGTCTTGGAGAATTGTGATGACTAGTGTCCCGGATCATTGTGTTGTCAGGTGTCATGGAGTGTAGTGATGACAGGGGTCATGGAGCATTGTGATGATATTGGTTCTGGAGCATTGTGATGAGAATGTCATGGAGCATTGGGCTGAAAATATTCATGGAGTATTGTGATGACAGGGGTCATGGAAGATTGTGATGACAAGGGAATGGAGCATGGTGATGACAAGGTCCTGGAGCATTGTGATGAGAAGACCATGGAGACTTTTGATGACATGTCTCATGGAGCATTCTGATTAAAAGGTGCATGGAGCATTGTGATTACTGGGGTCTTGGAGCATTGTGATGACATGGGCATTGAGCTCTGTGAGGAGAAGTCCATGAAACATTCTGATGACATGCGTCATGGAGCTCTGTGATGACAAGGGCATGTAGAATTGTCATTAGAGGTATCTTGTAGCATTGTGATGACAAGGGTCATGGAGCCTTGTGATGGCAAGCCCGTGGAACATTGTGATGGCAGGGGTCATGGAGCATAGTTATGACAGAGGTAATGGAGCATTGTGATGAGAAGGGCATTGAGCATTGGTCTGAAATGTTTCATGGATTATTGTGATGAGAGTGGGCATGGAGCATTGTGATGACAAGGGAACCGTACATGGTGATACATGGGTCATGGGGGATTGTAATTACAAGGGCATGGAGCATTGTGATGAGAAGGTCAAGGAGTATTGTGAAGACTGGTGTCAGGGAGCACTGAGATGACATATGTCATGGTCCATTGTGATGACAATGGCATGGAGCATCGTGAAGCCAAATGTAATGGAGAAATGTGAGGACAAATATAATGGAGCATTGTGATGACTAGGGCTTGGAGCATTATGATGACAAGGGCCATTGAATATTTTCATGACAAGGTTGAGAAGCATTGTGATTACAAGGTCCTGGAGCATTGTGATGACAAAACCATGGAGCCTTGTGATGACAAGTCTCATGGAGCATACTGATGAAAAGGGGCATGGAGCATTTTGATTACAGGGGTCTTGTAACATTGTGATGACAAGGGCATGGCACATTGTGAGGAGAAGACCAAGGAGCATTCTGATGGCATGCGTCCTTGAGTTTTGTGATGACAAGGGCATGGAGCATTGTGATTACATGGGTCTTGGAGCACTGTGATGGAAAGGGCATGGAACATTGTGATGAAAAAGGCATGGAGCCTTGTCATGACAGGGTTCAAGAAACATACTCATAAGTGTCATGGAGCATTGTGATGACAGGGGTCATGAAGAATTGTGATAACAAGAGCATGGAGCATTGTGATGACAAGAGCATGGAACATTGGTCTAATATGTTTCATGGATTATTGCGATGACAGTTGGAATGGCGCATTGTGATGACAAGGGCATGGAGCATTGTGATGACCAGGTCATGCAGTATTGTGAAGAGAGGTGTCAGGGAGCATTCTGATGACATATGTAGTGGCTCGCTCTGATGACAATGGCATGGAGCATTGTGATGCCAAGTGTCATGGAGGATTCTGATGACAAAGGTAATGGAGCATTGTGATGAAAATGGCTTGGAGCATTGTGATGACAAGGGTCAAGGAGCATTGTGCTGATAATCGCATGGAGAATTGTGATGACAAGGGTCATGGAGCATTCTGATGACAATCTTGTGGAGTATTTTGATGACAATGGCATGGAGCATTGTGATGAAAACGGCATTGGGCATTGTTATGAAAGAGGCATGGAGCCTTTTCCTGACATGGTTCAAGGAACATTCTGATGACAAGTGTCAGGGAGCACTGTGATGACAAGTGTATTGAGAATTGTGATGACAAAGGTCATGGAGCATTGTGATGAAAAGGGCATGGAGTATTGTGATGACAGGCCTCAGGGAGCGTTGTGATGACAAGTGTTATGGAACATTGTGATCACAAGGGTTTGGAGCATTGTGATGACAGAGGTCATGGATCATTTTGATTTCAAGGAGCATGGAGCATTGTGATGACATGGGCATGAAGCAATGTGATCCCAAGTTTCATGGAGGATTGTGATGAGAAGCAAATAGAGCATTGTAATGACAAGGTCTTGTAGCATTTTGCTGACAAAGGCATGGAGCATTGTGATGACAGGTGTCATGGAGCACTGTGATGACAAGCGTCACAGAGCATTGTGAAAACAGTGGTCATGGAGCATACGGATGACAAGGACATGGATCATTGTGATGACAAGGGTAATGGAACATTGGGCTGAAAATGTTCATGGAGTATTGTGATGAGAGGTGTCATGGAGCAGTGTGATGACTAGGGAATGGAACATTGTGATTACAAGTGTCCCGAATCATTGTGTTGTCAGGTGTCATGGAGTGTTGTGATGACAGTGGTCATGGAGCATTTTGATGAGAAGACCTTGGGTAATTGTGATATCGAGCATCATGCTGCACTGTAATGACAAGGGGCATGAAGCAATGTGATGACAGGTGTCAGGGAGCATTGTGATGACAGGGGTCATGGAGCATTGTGATGACAAGGGCATGGAGCTTTGTGATGACATGTGCATGGAGCATTGTGATAACAAGTGCATGGAGCATTGCAATGTCAAGTGGATGGGGAATTGTGATGACAAGAGCATGTAACATTTTGATGAGAAGTGTCATGTATCATTGTGTTGACAAGGACGTGGATAATTGTGATGACAAGGGACATGGAGAATTTTGACAACCAGGGCATGGTGCATTGTGATGACAGGGGTCATGGAGCATTATTATGAGAATGGCCATGGTGCATTCTGACATAAGATATCACTTATGAAGGGAATGTAAACATGGCTACATATGAACTGATTTAGGGAAGAGAACAGAGTCTCAGATTTAGAAAACAATCTAACACTTGCTTAAGGGGAAAGAGAGGTGGGAAGATGCACAAAACATAAGATTGATATTAGCACAGGTACCGTTCCATAATCCAAAAACAAAAGAGACAAGCCCTACTCCTTCCTCAGTGAACGGAACTCAACATCCCTATTCCCCTCAGAGAAATATATCTGACTAGTAAGAATTTTAAAACCTATGTATTGATATGTCTCCGTAAGGGAACCAAGTGTGTCTAGAACGACATAAACATGGCAGTGAGAATCAGCTCAAACCCACTATAAAAATGAATTTCAAAACAAAACATAAAAACAGTAAAATTCTTACACAATACCTTCAGGGGTTCTGATGAAACCTGGAATGACCGTATCTACAATGACAGCTGGATGTGGCATAAGGCTGGTCACTTGGGACTGAGAGGATTGGTGAGATTGGGTGAAAAAATGCAGACCCTTTAAAGCAATAATGCCTGCCACCCATTCCATGGTTCCCATCTCTCCAGGTAGAAGGGAATATCACTACAGTTATAACATGTATGGGAACCTAGAATATGGAAACCAACTGATGGTGAAAGGTTTCTAAAACTCTACTACTTTTTTCTCTCCTTGTGCTCCAGTTTGACATTCCAACTGCTTTACTATCAATCTCCCAACTTGGAAAGTCAGCCCCTATATCCTCCTGGTACGCACAGTTGGCAAATTGTGCAGAGGATATAAGGGAAGAGAGAGAACCAATGAGAGAGTAGCTGTAGGCATTTGGACGGCCACATGTCTCTCTACTATTCCATCACAAAGAGGAATTAACCAAAGTCTCAGCCTGCCCCCAATAACCAGTATAAGTCCAGAAGCAAAACTGTTGATTTGCGGTCAGATCACAAAAACGCGAGTTAAAAAATGGAGCTCAGGGCCACAGCAATGCACTAACCTGCAGAGTTAAAAAGGACTACTCTCTTCGAAAAATCTGTTGAGGGAAAGCCACGAGGCGGAAGGGAAAATGAGGCAGAATGGCATGAAATAGATTTCAAGAGGTACATTGGAATCGCCTTTAAACACAGGAAAAGCATTACAACTTGGAAAATTATGGAAATGGCCATAAAGGGCATATGGGTTTTCACGTGCATATATGCAGGAGAAAACGCATATGCCCTTTTTGGACAAGCAAGCAAGCGGGCAATGCAAATCTGCACTACAAAGAAGTATCACTTCCCACCAGTCAAAAGGGACATCCACAAAATGGGTAAAAACCAGAAAGGCAAGACAGGCCCTGGAGAACAGGGAGCCTTGTTATGCTGATGGGCGGGATGTAAATTGCCAACTGACTCTCTGGAGGAGTGCACTGTGTTCCCTAAAACAAGTAAACAACAGAGCTACAGAGCCAAATGCACTTCCAGTCTAGGGAATATACCTTGGAAAAACTGAAAATAAATAAGACAGATCCACACCAAAATTCAGGGCTGCACTGCTTACAAAAACCTCAACTTGGGTACACATTAAATATCCCAGGAAAGACAAAAATGGTTCAAGAAATTGTGGTACTTACGTATGATGGAATATCCCTCAGCCTTGAAATCAATGTCATAAGGCCAGTAGCAGCAAAATGAGTGGATTCAGGTACGATAATTCTAAGTGAAATAAGTCACACAGAAAAACAAACTTATCATAAGATATCACTTATGAAGATCCTGTAAACATGGCTACACATGAACTTAGTTAGGAAAGAAAAGAGAGACTCACATTTTAAAAAAAAAACGCTTATGCTTTCTTAAGGGGGAAGGAGAGGTGGGGTGATTCATAAAATCAGAGTTTGATATTAGTACAGGTACCGTTCCAAAAACGAAATACGAAATAGACAAAACCTACACCTTCCTCAGTGAAAGGGACTCAACACCCCATATTCACCACAGAGTAATATATCTTAAAAGTATGAATCTTAAAACCTATGTATTGATATGTCTCCATAAGGGAATCAAGTGTGTCTAGACTGGCATAAACATGACAGTGAGAATCAGCTCAAACCCACTATAAAAAGGAATTTCAAAAACAAAACAAAAAAAACAGGGAAATTTATTTCAATTCCTTCAGGGTCTCTGATGAAACCTGGAATGACCATATCTACAATGACAGCTGGATGTGGCATAAGGCTGTACACTTAGGACTGAGAGGATTGGTGAGATTGGGTGAGCAAATGCAGACCCTTTAAAGCAATAATGAGGGGCACCCATTCCATGGGTCCCAACTCTCCAGGTTGAAGGGAATATTACTACAGCTATTACATGTACGGGAAACCTAGAGAATGGACACACTGTGAATACGAAAGGTCTCTAAAACTCAACTAATAGTCCCTCTCCTGGTGCTCTGGTTTGACTTTCCAACTGCTTTCCTATCAATCTCCCAACTTGGAGAGACAGCCCCTTTAACCTCCTGGTTCTCACAGGTTGCCAATTTGGCAGAGGATGAAACGGAAGAGGGAGAACCAAAGAGAGAGTAGCTGTTAGGCATTTGGACGGGCATATGTCACTCTTATTTCCAGGGAGGAAGAAGAATTGACCAAAGTCTCAGCCACACACCGGGAACCAGTATATGTTCTGAACCAAAATATTTGACTTGCATTCAGCTCAGAAAAAACGAGTGAAATATGGAGCTCAGGGGCACAGCAATTCACAAACTGGCAGAGTAATAAAGGGCAACTATCGTCCAAAATTCTGTTGAGGGAAGGAAACGAGGCAAACTTGAAAGGGAGGCAGAATTGCAGGAAACAGATTTCAAGAGGTACGTTGGAATCGCCTTTAAAGCACAGGAAGAGGGGCACAACTTCGACAATGATGCACTTGGCTAAAAAGGGCGTTGGCATTTTCTCCTGCATATATTCAGGAGAAAACGCATACGCCCTTTTTAGCCAAGCAAGCACGTGGGCAATGCAAATCTGCACTACAAAGAAGCATCACTTCCCACCGGTCAAAAGGGACATCCACAAAATGTGTAAAAACCAGAAAGACAAGACAGGCCCTGGAGAAGAGGGAGCTTTGTTATGCTGATGGGCGGGATGTAAATTGCCAACTGCCTCTCTGGAGGAGAGCATTGTGTTCCCTAAAACAAGTAAGCAACAGAGCTACAGAGCCAAGGACACTTCCAGTCAAGGGAATATACCTTGCAAAAACTGAAAATCAATAAGACAGAACCACCCCAAAATTTAGGTCTGCACTGCTTACAAGAACCTCACCTTGGGTACACCTTAAATATCCCAGGAAATATAAAAATGGTTCAAAAAATTGTGGTACTTACGTATGATGGAATATCCCTCAGCCATGAAATCAATGTCATAAGACCAGTAGCAGCAAAATGAGTGGATACAGGTACGATGATTCTAAGTGAAATAAGTCACACAGAAAAAGAAACGTATCATAAGATATCACTTATGAAGATCCTGTAAACATGGCTACACATGAACTGAGTTAGGAAAGAGAAGACAGTCTCACATTTAGAAAACCCTCTTATGCCTGCTTAAGCGGGATGGAGAGGTGGGGTGATGCATAAAACCAGACTTTGATATATGCACATGTAGCGTTCCAAAAACCAAGTATGGAATAGACAAGACCTACACCTTCCTCAGTGAAAGGGACTCAGAACCCCATATTTCCCGCAGAGGAATATATCTGACTAGTAAGAATCTTAAAACCTATGTATTGATAGGTCTCTTTTAGGGAATCATGTGCGTCTAGACTGGCATAAAGATGGCAGCGAGAATCAGCTCAAACCCACTATTAAAAGAATTTGAAAAACAAAAAAAAGGGAAATTCTTTACAATTCCTTCAGGGTCTCTGATGAAACTTGGAATGACCCTATCTAGAACGACAACTGGAAGTGGCATAAGGATGGACACATGGGACTGAGAGGATTGGTGAGATTCGTGAGCAAATGCAGACCCTTTAAAGCAATAATGCATGGCACCCATTCCATGGGTCCCAACTCTCCAGGTTGTAGGGAATATTACTACATCTATAACATGTATGGGAAACCTAGAGAATGGACACACTGTGAAATCAAAAGGTTTCTAAATCTCAACGAATAATCCCTCTCCAGTTGCTCCGTTTGACTTTCTAACTGCTTTACTTTCAAACTCCCAACTTGGAGAGAGAGCACCTTTAACATCCTTCTTCGCACATGTTGCCAATTTGGCAAAGGATGAAAGGGAAGAGGGAGAACCAATGAGAGACTAGCTGTTAGGCATTTGGATGGGCACATGTCAGTCTTATTTCTCGGGAGGAAGAAGAACTAACCAAAGTCTCAGCCAACCACCGGGAACCAGTATAGGTCCTGAACCAAAATATTGGACTTGTGTTCAGCTCACAAAAAACGAGTTACAAAATGGAGCTCAGGGGCACAGCAATTCACAAACAGGCAGAGTAATAAAGGGCAACTATCGTCCAAAAATCGGTTGAGGGAAGGCAGTGAGGCGAACTTGAAAGGGAGGCAGAATAGCAGGAAACACATTTCAAGAGGTACGTTGGAATCACCTTTAAAGCACAGGAAGAGGGTCACAACTTCGACAATGATGCACTTGGCCAAAAAGGGCGTATGAGTTTTGTCCTTAATATATTCAGGAGAAAACGCATACACCCTTTTTGGCCAAGCAACCAAGCGGGCAATGCAAATCTGGTCTACAAAGAAGTATCACTTCCCACAAGTCAAAAGGGACATACTCAAAATGTTTAAAAAACAGAAATGCAAGACAGGCCCTGGAGAACTGGGAGCCTTGCTATGCTGATGGGCGGGATGTAAATTGCCAACTGCCTCCCTGGAGGAGTGCATTGTGTTCCCTAAAACAAGTAAACAACAGAGCTACAGAGCCAAGGGCACTTCGAGTCTAGGGAATATACCTTGAAAAAACTGAAAATCAATAAGACAGAGGCACCCGAAAAATTAGGGCTGCACTGCTTACAAGAACCTCAACTTGGGTACACCTTAAATATCCCAGGAAATATAAAAATGGTTCAAAAAATTGTGGTAATTACATATGATGGAATATCCCTCAGCCATGAAATCAATGTCATAAGACCAGTAGCAGCAAAATTAGTGGATTCAGGTAAGATGATTCTAAGTGAAATAAGTCACACAGAAAAAGAAGCTTATCATAAGATATCACTTAGGAAGACCCTGTAAACATGGCTACACATGAACTGAGTTAGGAAAGAGAACAGAGTCTCACATTTAGAAAACACTCTTATGCCTGCTTAAGGGGGGAAGGAGAGGTGGGGTGATGCATAATACAGAGTTTGATATAAGCACAGGTACCGTTCCAAAAACCAACTATGGAATAGACAAGACCTATACCTTCCTCAGTGAAAGGGACTCATAATCCCATATTTCCCACAGAGGAATATATCCGACTAGTAAGTAATTTAAAAACTATGTACTAATATGTCTCCGTAAGGGAATCAAGTGTGTCTAGACTGGAGTAAACATGGCAGCGAGAATCAGCTCAAACCCAATCTAAAAAGGAATTTCAAAAACAAAACAAAAAAACAGGGAAATTTTTTACAATTCCTTCAGGGTCTCTGATGAAACCTCGGATGACCCTATCTACAATGACAGCTGGATGTGGCATAAAGCTGGACACATGGGACTGAGAGGATTGGTGAGATTGGGTGAGCAAAAGCATACCCTTTATAGCAGTAATGCATGGCACCCGTTCCATGGGTCCCAACTCTCCAGGTTGAAGGGAATATTAGTACAGCTATAACATGTATGGGAAACCTAGAGAATGGACACACTGTGAATATGAAAGGTTTCTAAATCTCAACGAATAGTCCCTCTCCTTGTGCTCCAGTTTGACATTCCAACTGCTTTACTATCAATCTCCCAACTTGGAGAGACAGAACTTTAACCTCCTGGTTCGCACAGGTTGCCAATTTGGCAAAGGATGAAAGGGAAGAGGGAGAACCAAAGACATAGTAGCTGTTAGGCATTTGGACAGGTACATGTCACTTTAATTGCCCGGCAGGAAGTAGAATTAACCAATGTCTCAGCCACCCGCCGGGAACCAGTATAGGTTTTGAACCATAATTTTGGATTTGCTGTCAGCTCACAAAAACGAGTTGAAAAATGGAGCTCAGGGGCACAGCAATTTACAAACTGGCAGAGTAATAAAGGGCAACTATCGTCCAAAAGTCTGTTGAGGGGAGGCATTGAGGCGGACTTGAAAGCGAGGCAGAATAGCAGGAAACAGATTTCAAGAGGTACATTGGAATCGCCTTTAAAGCACAGGAAGAGGGGCACAACTTCGAAAATGATGCACTTGGCCAAAAAGGGCGTATGCGTTTTCTCCTGAATATATTCAGGAGAAAACGCATACGCCCTTTTTGGCCAAGCAAGCAAGTGGGCAATGCAAATCTGCACAGCAAAATAGTATAAATCCCCACCAGTCAAAAGGGACATCCACAAAATGTGTAAAAACCAGAAATCCTAGAGAGGCCCTGGAGAACATGGAGCCTTGTTATGCTGATGGGCGGGATGTAAATTGCCAACTGCCTCTCTGGAGGAGTGCATTGTGTTCCCTAAAACAAGTAAACAACAGAGCTACAGAGCCAAGGGGACTTCCAGTCTAGGGAATATACCTTGGGAAAACTGAAAATCAATAAGATAGAGCCACCCTAAAATTTAGGGCTGCACTGCTTACAAGAATCTCAAATTGAGTACTCTCTAAATATCCCAGGATAGATAAAAATGATTCAGAAAATTGTGGTACTTATGTACGATGGATTATCCCTCAGCCATGAAATCAATGTCATAATGCCAGTAACAGGAAAATGAATCGATTCAGGTACGATGATTCTAAGTGAAATAAGTCACACTGAAAAACAAACTTATCATAAGATAGCACTTATGAATTTTCTGTAACATGGATACACATGAACTGAGTTAGGAAAGGGAACAGCGTCTCACATTTAGAAAACACACTTATGCCTTCTTAAGGAGGAAGGAGAGGTGGGGTGATGCATAGAACCAGAGTTTGATATTAGTACAAGTACAATTCCAAAATCAAAATACGGAATAGACAAGACCTACACCTTCATCAGTGAAAGGGATGCAAAACCCAATATTCTGCGCAGAGGTCTATATCTGACTAGTAAGAATCTTAAAACCTATGTATTGATATGTCACCGTAAGGGAATCAAGTGTGTCTAAACTGGCATAAACATGGCAGTGAGAATCAGCTGAAACCCAGTACAAAAAGAAATTTCAAATACAAAACAAACAAAAAAAAAAACAGGGAAAATCTTTACAATTCCTTCAGGGGGTCTGTTGAAACCTGGAATGACCCTACCTACAACGAGAGCTGGATGTGGCATAAAGCTGGACACTTGAGACTGAGAGGTTTGGTGAGACTGGGTGAGCAAATGCAGACCCTTTAAAGCAATAATATGTGGCACCCATTCCAAGTGTCCCAACTCTCCATGTGTAAGGGAATATTACTACAGCCATAACATTTATGGGAAACCTAGAGAATGGACACACTGTGAATACGAAAGGTTTCTACAACTCAACTTATAGTCCCTCTCCTTGTGCTCCAGTTTGACCTTCCAACGGCTTTACTATCAATCTCCCAACTTGGAGCGATAGCCCGTAAAACCTCCTGTTTCGCACAGGTTGCCAATTTGGCAGAGGATGAAAGGGAAGAGGGAGAACCAATGAGAGAGTAGCTGTTAGGCATTTGGACAGGTACATGTCACTTTAATTGCCCGGCAGGAAGTAGAATTAACCAATGTCTCAGCCACCCCCCGGGAACCAGTATAGGTTTTGAACCATAATTTTGGATTTGCTGTCAGCTCACAAAAACGAGTTGAAAAATGGAGCTCAGGGGCCCAGCAATTTACAAACTGGCAGAGTAATAGAGGACAACTATCGTCCAAAAATCTTTTGAGGGAAGGCAGAGAGCCGAACTTTAAAATGAGGCAGAATAGCAGGAAACAGATTTCAAGAGGTACGTTGGAATCACCTTTCAAGCACAGGAAGAGGGGCACAACTTCAACAGTGATGCACTTGGCCAAAAAGGGTGTATGCGTTTTCTCCTGAGTATATTCAGGAGAAAATGCATACGCCATTTTTGGCCAAGCAAGCAAGCAGCAATGCAAATCTGCACTACAAAGAAGTATCCCTTCCCACCGGTCAAAAGGGACATCCACAAAATGTGTAAAAACCAGAAAGGCAAGACAGGCCCTGGAGATCAGGGAGCCTTGTTATGCTGATGGGCGGGATGTAAGTTGCCAACTGCCTCAATGGAGGAGTGCATTGTGTTCCCTAAAACAAGTAAACAACAGAGCTACACAGCCAAGGGCACTTCCAGTCTAGGGAATATACCTTGGGAAAACTGAAAATCAATAAGACAGAGCCACCCTAAAATTTAGCGCTGCACTGCTTACAAGAACCTCAACTTGGGTACACCTTAAGTATCCCAGGAAAGACAAAAATGGTTCAAGATATTGTGGTACTTACGTACGATGGAATATCGCTCAGCCATGAAATCAATGTCATAAGGCCAGTAGCAGCAAAAAGAGTGGATTCAAGTACGATGATTCTAAGTGAAATAAGTCACACAGAAAAAGAAACTTATCATAAGATATCACTTATGAAGGTCCTGTAAACATGGCTACACATGAACTGAGTTAGGAAAGATTACAGAGTAACTAATCTTATCATAAGTTATCACTCATAGCGGGAATGTACACATGACTACACATGAACTGAATGACAAACACAACAGAGTCACACATTTAGAAAATATCTTCTGCCTGCTTAATGGGAAAGCCGAGGTGGGGTGATGCATAAAACCACAGTTTTAAATTAGCACAGATACCGTTATATAAACCATGTATGTAATAGACAACACCTACTCCCGGCACAATAAACTGGACTCAACACCCCCTATTCATTGCAGAGGAATATGTCTGACTCTAAGTATTTAAAAACATATGTATTCTCATGTCTCCATAAAGGAATCATGTGTGTGTATAACGGCATGAACACAGCACTGAAATTCAGTTAAACCCACTTATAAAAATAAATTTCAAAAGCAAAACGCAAAAACAGAGAGAAAGTCTTAAAAATTACGTTCAGGGCCTGTGATGCAAGCTAGATTGACCACCTTTACACCCACAGCTGGATGAGACATAAGACTGGAATCTTGGGTCTGACAAGATTTCTCAGGTTGTGTGAACAAAAGAACACCACTTAGAGCAATATTGTGTGCTAACCATTCTAGTGGTCCCAACTCTCCAGGTTTAAGGGAATCTTCCTCCAGTTATACATGCATGGGAAACCCAGTGGATGGTACACTGTGTAATTGGGAAAGTTTTCTAAAAGGTACCTCATTTTTCCTTTTGTCGTGCTCGGCTTCGCCATTCCATCTGCATTACTCAAAATCTCCCCACTTGGAGTGTCAGTGCCTTTACCCTCCCGTTATGCACAGTTTGCAAACTGTGCAGAGGATGAACAGGAAGAGGGGAAATAAATGAGAGATTAGCTGTAGGTGTTTGGATGGGTACATGTCACTCTAGTTTCCCATCAGGAAGAAGAATTAACCAAAGGCTCAGCCTGAAGCCCCAGAACCAGACTAGGGCCTAAAGCCATCCTGCGGTATTGCAGCCAGCTCACAAAGAGGCGAGTTGAAAAATGGAAATCAGGGGCACAGCAATTCACAAACTTGCAGAATTATAAAGGACAACTATCATCCAGAAATATATTGAGGAAAGGCAGTGAAGAGGATTTGAATGCAAGGCAGAATTGAAGGAAACCGATTTCAAGAGGTAGATTGGAGTCATCTTTAAAGCACATGAAAAGCGACAGAATTTCAACAATGTTGCCCTTGGCTGAAAAGGGATTATGTGTATTTTCTTGAATATATTCGAGAAAGAATGCATATGCCCTTTTTGACTAAGCAAGCCATCAGGCATTGCAAATCCACACTACAGAGAAGTGTCCCTTACCTCCAGTCAAAAGGGCCATCCACAAATAGTGTAAAAACCGTAAATGCAGGACAGGCCATGGAGAAAAGGGAGCCTGGTTACGCCGATGGACAGGATGTAAATTGCCAACAGCCTCTCTGGAGAACTGTATGTTGTTTTCTAAAACAGAGCTACAGAGCATAGCACACTTCCACTCATGGGCGTGTATTTTGGGAAAACTAAAAATCCACAACACACAGCCAGCCCAAACTTTAGGGCTGCTCTGTTTACAAGAACCTCGACTTCGGTACACTTTATATATACCAGGAAAGGAAAAAAAAATGGATATAGATGTTGTGGTACTTATATACAAAGGAAAGTCACTCAGACATAAAATCAATGTCATAAGGACAATAGCAGCATAATGAGTGGCTTTAGGTACGATGATGCTAAGTGAAATGAGCCACAAAGAAAAAGAAACTTATTGTAATATATCACCTATAGAGGAAATGTAAACATGGCTACACATGAACTGAATTTCAAAAGAGAACAGAGTTACACATTTAGAAAACACACTTATGCCTCCTTAAGGGGAAAGGTGACGTGGGGTGATGTGTAAAAGCAGAGTTTGAAATTAGCACAGATCCTATTCCATATACCAAATAGTTAATAGACAAGACCTACTCCTTTCTCAATGAACTGGACACAAAACACCCTACTCACTGAAGAGGAATATATCTGACTGGTAATAACCTTGAAACCTATGTATTTATATGTCTCCATAATGGAATCAAGTGTATGTAGATTGGCATAAACACAGATCAATGGAACAGGACAGAAAGCCCAGAGATAAACCTACATACCTATGGCTATCTCATCTATGACAAAGGAGCTAAGGATATACAATGGAGAAAAGACAGTCTCTTCAGTAATTGGTGCTGGGAAAACTGGACCCCTACACATAAAAGAATGAAATTAGAACACTCCATAACACCATACACAAAAATAAACTCTAAATTGATTAGAGATCTAAATATAAGACCAGACACTATAAAACACTTAGAGGAAACCATAGGCAGAACACTCTATGACATAAATCACAGCAAGATCCTTTTTGACCCACCTCCTAGAGAAATGGAAATAAAAACAGAAATCAAAAAAAGGGACCTAATGAAACTTAAAAGCTTTTACACAGTACAGGAAAACATAAACAAGATGCAAAAACAACCCTCAGAATGGGAGAAAATATTTTCAAATGAAGCAATTGACAAAGGATTAATCTCCTAACTTTACAAGCACCGTATGTAGCTCAATATCACAAAAACAAACAACCCAATCCAAAAATGGGCAGAAGACCTAAATAGACATTTCTCCAAAGAAGATATACAGATTACCAAGAAACACATGAAAGGATGCTGAACATCACTCTTCATTAGAGTAATGCAAATCAAAACTACCCTGAGGTATCACCTCACAGCAGTCAGACTGGCAATCATCAAAAAAATCTACAAAACAATAAATGCTGGAGAGGCCTTTATTGGAGAAAAGGGAACACACTTGCACTGTGGGTGGGAATGTAAAATGATATGAGCACTAGGGAGAACAGTACGGAGGTTCCTTTAAATAAACAACAATAGAAGTACCATATGACACAACAATCCAACTACTGGGCATTTGCCTTGCGAAAACCATAATTCAAAAAGAGTTATGTACAAAATTGTTCATTGCAGCTCTATTTGCATTAGCCAGGACATGGAAGCAATCTAAGTGTCCATCGACAGATGAATGGATAAAGAAGATCTGGCACATATATACAATCAAATATTACTCAACCATAAAAAGAAGCAAAACTGAGTTATTTGTACTGAGGTGGATGGACTTAGAATCTGTCCTACACAGTGAAGTAAGTCAGAAAGGGAAAAACAAATACTGTATGTTAACAGAGATATATGGAATCTAATGAAGAAAAAAAAAAGATTTTGAAGAACCTAGTGGCAGGACAGGATTAAGGACACAGACATAGAGAAAGGACTTGAGGACACCGGAAGGGGGATGGGTAAGCTGGGACGAAGTGAGAGAGTGGCATGGACATAAATACATTACCAAATGTAACACCGATAGCTACTGAGAATCAGCCACATAGAACAGGGAGATCAGCTCGGTGCTTTGTGACCACATAAAGGGGTGGGATATGGAGTGTGGGAGGGAGATGCAAGAGGGAGGGGATCTGGTGATATTTGTATATGTATAGCTGATTCACTTTGTTATACGGCAGAAACGAACACTCCATTGTAAAGCAATTATACTTCAATAAACCTGTAAAAGGAAAAAATAAAAGCCCAAGGATAAACCTACACACTTATGGTCAACTAATCTATGACAAAGGAGGCAAGACTATACAATGGAGATAAGACAGTCTCTTCAATCATTGGTGCTGGGAAATATGGACAGCTACATGTAAAAGAATGAAATTAGAACACTCCCCAACACCATACATAAAAATATATTCAAAATGAATTAGAGACCTTAATGTAAGACCAGACAGTATAAAACTCTGAGAGGAAAATTTACGAAGGATACTCTGACGTAAATCACAGCAAGATCTTTTTTGATCCACCTCCTATAGTAAGGAAATAAACAAGAAAACTAAACAGATGGGACCTAATGAAATGTAAAAGCTTTTGCAAAGCGAAGGAAACTACAAACAAGACGAAAAGACAACCCTCAGAATGGCAGAAAATATTTGCAAACGAATCAATGGACAAATGATTAATCTCCAATATATATAAACAGCTCATGCAGCTCAATATTAATAAAACAAACAACCCAATACAAAAATGGAAGATCTAAATAGACATTTCTTCCAAGAAGACATAGCGATGGCCAGTACGCACATGAAAATCTGCTGAACATCACTAATTATTAGAGAAATGGAAATCGAAACTACAATGAGGTATCACGTCACACCTGTTAGAATGGGCATCACCAGAAAATCTACAAACAACAAATGCTGGAGATGGTGTGGAGAAAAGGAACCTTCTTCCACTATTGTTGGGAATGTAAATCGATACAGTCTCTATGGAGAACAGTATGGAGGTTCCTTAAAAAACTAAAAATAGAATTACCATATAATCCAGCAATCCCACTACTGGGCATATACCCAGAGAAAACCATAAATCAAAAAGACACATTCACCACAATGTTCACTGCAGCACTATTTACAATAGACAGGTAATGAAAGCAACCTAAGTGCCCACAGACAGACAAATGGATAAAGATGTGGTACATATATACAACGGAATATTACTCAGCCATACATAGGAATGAAATTGGGTCATTTGTAGAGACCTCGATGGATCTAGAGACTGTCATACAGAGTGAAGTAAGTCAGAAAGAGAAAAACAAATATTGTATATTAATGCATATATGTGGAACCTAGAAAAATGGTACAGATGAACCAGTTTGCAGGGCAGAGATAGAGACAGATGTAGAGAACAAACATACGGACACCAAGGAGGGAACACCATGTGAGGGTGGTGGTGGGATGGATTGGGAGACTGGGATTCACATGTGCACACTTATATGTATAAAATACATATCCAATAAGAACCTGCTGTATAAAGGAATAAATTTAAAAAAATTAAAAATAAATAAATAACATTTAATAAAATAAAACAGAAAAAAAGTTTTTCCCTTCATATAGACGTCTTTATATTAATGCATTATTTCCATGTTTATATCTCCAAATTAAAAAATAGAGGAATAAATAAAATCTAACTTGAACCAAAAAGAAAAAAAGAAAGAAAAAAAACAGAACTCACCAGTTATACAGAGGAAAATCGTATCAGGGCACTTGCTCCAGTTTTAAAAAATTCTTAAGTTGGTCAGATGTGGGAAATCGTCTCCCATGCCGTCAGCAGCGCTCTCCCCCACAAGGAGCATCCTCATTGCAAAGCTGGGGGACTGTGTCGAGGCGTCTGTGAGTAAATGTGAGCTGAGCCCCAGTCCTGCTGCAGCTGAACTCTTCCCACCCTTTCCAGGTAAAACACCTGAATATGTACAAGCACTTGCAAGCCTAGAGGAAGGGCTGTGGAGCCACACTAGCGAGAGCACGCAGGCCGACTTGGTGCCTGCAGGCCAGTCAGGATGGTCCTGGCCCCAGATGCTCTTCTGGAAGCTTTACATTTCCCTGCCTGAGATACCCCTCCTGCCACAGCCCCCACTGCTTTTTTACTTCCTCACCTCTGCCTGGGGAGAAATTCCAGTGGCAGGTATGGGTGACACATCCTCTTCTTTAGCAGGTGGCAGCCTGGCAACTCCTGCAGAAAGTCCAGCAGAGCCCCAGTCACACTGGGCCACCCACAAAGCCACGGCCCGTCCCTCCCTCCCACCACCCCAGCCCCGAAACTGCTGACAGGGCAGAGAATATGGCGTCAGTCACAGCTACAGGGGCTCTTGCTGACTGGAGAGGTGTTTATATTGACCTCAACCCAGGCACACCTGTCGGGGGGGGCTGGCAGGCAGTGTCAGGCTGCACAAATCAGCCAATCCTCACCCCTCAGGGGCTCACAGTTGCAGAAAATGAACCTTGCTAAATGGGTCAGTCCCAAGGAACAGGTGTGGGCCTTGAGAGTCAGGATAGACAAGAGGCTGCAGCTGTGGCTTGTTTTCTTATCATTTTATCTGGTCCATGAGTGGAAAACAACTTCAAGAAGACCCTATCCTAATGAGAAACCCAGGAGTCAGGGAGAGGAGTGATGGTGGGTGGAGACAGAGGCCTGGAGCCCTGGCTGCAGTGGAAGTGTCTGGAAGACCAGGCAAAGAGAGGCTGCACAGAGTGAAAGCCAGGGTCACAGACCTGTCAGAGCTGCTGTTTGTTAGTTCAAGTCCTGCTCGGAGGTGTTCTGTGTCAGCTGTGAGTGACAGGTGACCTGGGGGTTCTATGCAAGGTGGGCTATGTGCACAGTTCCTGTGTGTCCAGCCCTGCTGTGGTACCTGCCCAGGGGAGCTCCGTATCCTGGGTGGGACCTGACTATGAGAGCCCCATGGGCTGCTGCGTACCTGCACAGGTGATCTCCATACCCTGGGAGGGACTTGAACACGAGAGCCCCGTGGGCTGTGGGGTGCGGGATCCAGCCCAGGTGAGCTCCATATCCTGGGATTGGCCTAACCACGAGAACCCCATGGGCTGCTGGAGACCTGGTAAAGGACATCAGGACAGTCAGTGAAGCCACCGAGGATATACATCCAGTAGCTCCTATTTCCTACACACTGCTGCTGATTCTACCATCCACCAGGCCATGGCATTCTGTATTACACTTCAATGATGCCTTCTTCTGTATTCCATTCATCTCAGAGTCACAAGAATTTTTGGCTTGTGTGTGGCAGGACACAACATGCAACACGAGCAATAATGCTGGGCCGTCCTGCCCCAATGGTTCAAATATCCCCACACCATCATTGGGGAAATGTCCTCTAAAAACCTAAACGTTCTACCTCTGTAAAAGGGAACCCTCCTTCAATATGCAGATTACATTCTGATTGCCAGGCCTACTAAAGACGCCTCAGAACTACCTAGCCAAGAAAGGATAGAAGGTGTCCAAGAAAAAGGCTCAAATATCCCAGGCTCAGGTGACTTGCCTGGGCTTCATTCTCACAGATATTTGGAGAAACGCATCCCAGGATAGGGAAGAAGCCATCTGCAGCCTTACCACTTCTAAAACTAGAAGACAGCTTAAGGGTTCCTGGGGAGGCCAAGGTTTTCTGCATCTGGATCCCTAACTACAGTCTAATAGCTGTGCCTCTACATGAAACACTGACACGAAAAGATGATGATCCTTTTGAATAGAATCCAGAAGCAGCCTTTCAAGAATGGAAAGAGCAGTCAATTCAGATCCTTGCCCAGGAACTCGCTATTTTAGCTAAACCCTTTGACCTTTACATACCCGGTCAAATGTTAATCGCCCTTGGAGCCTTAGTGCAAAAACTGGGACCACTTGAAATGGAGCAACACAAGAATGCCCTTCAGGTATGATAAACTATGGTCACCAAGGGCTTTGCCCACCGACTCATCAGGCCAGGATACTGGGGTATCTAAAAAGCTGGAAATCAGCAGCCCACAAGGCCAGCTCCCTCCTAAGGGAATAGGACCCCACGTGGTGATCCTAACCACCCATCATGTCCTGAAGTTGCAGGGGTCGCTCTGTGGACACACTGACCTCGAGTGAGGAGGCCCTCCAACTCCAACCTCCAGAGAGACAAAAGGGGGCAACAGGCCCCCAAGATGACTCGTGTGACCATCACTTGACCTGGAGTTTCTCTCAGAAAACAACAAGACTGTGCCCCGAAAGAGCAGACTACTGCTTGCAGGACTTACTGCACCCAGAGGGGAGCTAATAAGATTGGCGGGGGAAACGTATATCACGCTTTCACCATAGAAAACCCTACAGACACCGCGGTGATGGTGGCCAATATGACCGGCTGGACTGCTGGCTACTTCTAAAGGCCGTTGACTCAGTGGACGTCATGGTCCTGGATCACCACTGACCCTGGACTGTCTGGGTTTTGCACAGGCAGGGCTCTGACACATGGTGCTGTTTGTACATTAATTCAGGGACCTAATTAAAGAAAGCACAGACTACTGGTCAGAGCATCTAGGCTGGCAAAAAAGTCAGCCTAATGTCACCGAACATATGTGGGGTGGGGTGAAACCTGCCACCACAGCATCTCTGCACATCTCTTTCCTGGACACTTAAAGGTCATTAGAATCTATAACACTTCCAATGCTGGTGCTCAGGCGGACGAGAAGTGAGGCAGGAGGCTTTGGGACAATCAACCTCACCAGGAGGCTGGTGGGGAGACCTTTTGCCCCTCCCCCCAGGTATCAGGGCTGCCACCACAGCATGAAGCAGTTACAAAAGAGGGGTCTGCACCCTCAACACCCCAAGAATGAGGAACGGAACAAAAAGCAGAGGAGGTGTTCGTCTCTGGCAATGTTCATTAAAAATTCCTGGGAGATAAAAAGAGAATCTGGGCAATAAAATAAAGTCTAACCTGTTTTTCCTTTGTGCTTTGTCTAATTTCACATGCTCCTAGGGTTCCGCATGCAGAGGTCCCACACCCGGCACTTCAGACCCGACTTCCTAGTGCAGAATGGCTGGGTCGACACCTCAGCTAGCGGAGTCCCATGCAGACTGCACGGCATAGAGCCTGAGCTGCAGCCAACCCAGCCCTCGAGAGCTCCATCCCCTAACTCCCACTGACGCTGCCGGGATCCCTACTCAGCATCCCAGCCCACATCCCATGGGGGAGTGCACACTCTCACCTCTCCATTCTGTTTTCAAAATAATGTTTCCTTTGCTTCTGAACCAAACTCAGTCTTGATCTGTTGGCTCCAATGACACTGGGCACGGGGACTCCTGTTGGGGTCCCCTCTGGATGATCAGTAACAGAAATTGAGAACTTTGTAACTTCATTGAACAGATGTGTGAGCCAAACTGTAGTTAACATAGAGCAGTGTATAATGCTCGGGTAAAATAATATGTTTCTAAGACTTACATTTGATATTTCCATCACTTTACTATAAGCAAGTTCAGTGAAGACGTCTGTCTTATTTGTCAGGTCAACATTAGAGAAATGAAGTGATTTATTTCCATGGATGTACATCGAATACTCTTGGCTGAAGCTTCAATCTTGTTTAGAATGCTTTTCCATTGAAAAGGATACCTCTCTTTCAGCTCCCCCATTTCTGAGAAGTATAAAATCTTATAATTTATTATTACCAAAGGGGAAAGGTAGGAGAAGGGATAAATTAACAGTTTGGGATTAACACATACACACTGCTATGTATAAAATAGATCATCAACAAGGAACTACTGTATAGCACAGGGAACTACACTGAATATTTTGCAATAACCTATAAGGGGAAATAATCTGAAAAAGAATCGATATTTTATTGACATCATCTATCAATGACAGATAAAATGTAACCTAAGCAAGGCCGATGGTGAGCGCTTCTGACCCTGAAGATTTCAATCATCTAAAGTTTGGGCTCTGCCTATTTCCCAAGGCCTTTAATGGACATACGTGTAGCTGTAGCTTAAAAATTCCCCAGTTTGGGGTACGGGGAGGCACTGATTTGGAAAAATCCCTCGTGTTCTCCTTCCATGCACGGGACCCTTCCTACAGCTAAAACATGCCTGTCACACCTAGAGGATGGTACACCGTTTGATCGGAAAGAGTTTGGAAAAGGCACCTCATCTCCTCATCGCCTGGTGCTCGGGTTCACCCCTCCAGCATATTTCCTAACAATCTCCTCACTTGGGGATATCAGCACCGTCAACATCCTGTTGCACACAGTTTGGAATTTGTCCAGAGGATGAAGCGGAAGGATGAGAAAAATTTAGAGACATGTCTTAGTTGTTGGGACAGTCACATGCCACTCTAACTTCCAATCCGGAAGACAAATTCATCAAAGGCTAGAATTGCCCACAGAAAGAGAATAGGGCTAGAGGAAATCCTGCTGTTTTGTGTCCAGTTTCCAAAGACACAAGTTGAAAAATGGAAATCAGGGGCACTAAAATTCATGAAACTGCAGAGTTGAAAATATCTATTGTTGAAAAATGTCTTGAGGTAAGTCACAGAAAAGGACTTGTAAGCAAGGGGGTGTGGCAGGAAACAGATTTGAAGAGGTAGAAAGGACTCCCCATTAAAGCACAAGAAAAGGGGCTGAACATCGCCAATGATGCAGTTGGCCCAAAAGGGCGTATGCATTTTTTTCTGAATATATTCAAGTAAAGGCCATTCACACTTTTTATCCAACCAAACAGGTGGACACTGGAAATCAATACTACAAAATGTATCACTTCATATCAGTCAGAAGGGTCATCCACATGAAGTGTAAACACCAGAAATGCAGGACAGGGTGAGGAGAAAAGGGAGCCCTGTGTGGCTGATAGTGGAAATGTCATTTGCCTACGGCCACTCTGGAGAAGTGTATTGTGTTTGCTAAAACATCTGAAAACTGAGCTACAGAGCATAGGGCACTTGCACTCATGGGCGTATACCTTGGGAAAAACAAAAAATGACAGAAAACAGGCACTCCAACGTTTACCACCTCTCTGTTAAAAAGGGCCTCCACTTGGATATAACCTAAATGTCCCTGGAAGGATAAAATGGATAAAAGAGATGGGGTACTTATGTAGAGTGGAATATTACTCATCCAGAAATCAATGAAATAAGGCCAGTTGGAACAACTCTGGAGGAGTTACATACGATCATTCTAAGTGACACATGTCAGAAAGAAAAAGACACATATCATAAGATGTCACTTAAAGGTGGAATCAAAAATGGCTACACATGAAATAAACTACAAAACAGAAACATAGTCAAATATGTAGAAAATAGACATAAGGCTGCTAAATGGGAAAGGTGGGGAATGGTGAGGTATTATCCAGGAGGTTGAAATTAGCAAAGATACCATTCCAAGTACCGAATGGAATAACTGGCAAGGCCTACACGGTACCTCAAAGAACTGCACTCAGTCCACTCAAGTCACTGGAAAATAATACATATGACTCATAAGCATCTGAGAAAGAATTTATTGTTGTCACACAGTACATGAATCAAGTGGATGTACAGCAGCAAAAAACAGAGCTTTGAAAATCAGCTGTAACCAATATAAAAATAAATTTAAATATATTTATAAAAACAGTGAGATAGACAAAAATTCTTACAACTTTTGTTGAAGGGTTACGATGTAACATGGATTGAACACATGTAGACCCACAGCAGGATGATATATAAGGCTGGAAGCCATGCACGCTAAGAGATGTTAGAGAGGCTGGGTGAGGAAATGCAGACCTTTTAAAGTAATACTGCCTGGTACCCATTCCATGGGTCCCAAATATGCACTTTCAAGGGAATCTTCTGACAGTGAACACATGCCTGGGAAACCGAGATGAATGTACACCATGTGCTCAGGAGAGGTGTCTAAAATGCACCTCATTTTTGATCTCCTGGTGCTGGGGTTCGCCATTCCAGCCACATTACTAACAATCTCCCGACTTGGAGAATCAGCACCTTTAACCTCCTGTTTCACACAGTTTGCAATTTTTGAAGAGGATAAATGGGAAGAGGAGGAACCAATGAGAGATTAGCTGTAGGAGTTTTGACAGGCACATGTCACTCTAATTTCCCATTAGGAAGAAGAATTAACCAAAGGCTCAGCCTGTCTCCCCAGAACCAGAATAGGGACGGAATCAATCCAATCGTTTGGCGGTCAGCTCACAAAAAAAGCGAGTTGCAAAATGGAGCTCAGGAGCAGACAATTCAAAGACTTGCAAAGATATAAATGATAACCAACGTCCAAAAATATATTCAGGTAAGGCAACGAAGAGGTTCTGAATGAGAGGCAGAATTGCAGGAAACAGATTTCAAAAGGTAGATTGTACTCACATTTAAAGCATATGAAAAGCAGCAGAATTTCTAAAATGATGCAGTTGGGCAAAAGGGTGTATGCATTTTTTTCTTGAATATCTTCAGGAAAAAAACACATACAGAGTTTTTGGCCAACCAAGCAAGAGGGAAATGCAAATCCGCACAATAAAGAAGTCTCAATTTCCACTGCTCAGAAAGTCCATCCAAAAAATGTGTACAAATCAAAAATGCAGGAGAGGCCATGGAAAACAGGGAGACTAGTCACGCTGATGGGTGGGGTATAAATATCCAAGAGCTACTCTGAAGAAGTGTATGCTGTTTCCTAAAACATCTAAAATACAAAGCACCCGAGCAAAGGGGACTTCAACTCATGGACATATAAATTGGGAAGAGTAAATATCAACAAGACAGAGGCACCCCACAATTTAGGGCTGCTCTGCATACAAGAACCTCAACTTCGGTACACCTAAAGTATCCCAGGAAAAAGAGAAATGCATAAAGAACTTGTGGTAATTTTGTACAACGGAATATCACTGAGACGTGAAATCAATGTCATAAGGCCAGTAGCAGCATAATGAGAGGATTTAGGTATGATGATTCTAAGGGAAATTAGTCACACAGAAAAAGAATCTTATCATAAGATATCACTTACAGAGGGAATGTCAACATCACAACACATGAACTGAATTAGGAAAGAGAGCAGCGTCTCACATGTAGAAAACACTCTTATGCCTCCTTAAGGGGAAAGGAGAGGTGGGGTGATGCATAAAACCAGAGTTTGATATTAGCACAGTTACCATTCCATAAACCAAATACAGAATAGACAAGACCTACACCTTCCTCAGTGAACGGGACTCAAAACCCCTATTCCCCACAGAGGAATATATCTGATTAGTAAGAATCTTAAAACCTATGTATTGATATGCCTCTGTAAGGGAATCAAGTGTGTCTAGACCGGCATAAACACGTCAGTGAAAATCAGCTCAACCCCATTATAAAAATGAATTTCAAAAACAAAACAAAAAAACAGCGAAATTCTTACACAATTCCTTCAGGGGTTCTGATGAAACCTAGAATGACCCTATCTGCAAAGACAGCTGGATGAGACATAAGGCTGGACACTTGGGACTGAGAGGACTGGTGAGATTGGGAGAGAAAATGCAGACCCTTTAAAGTAGTAATGCATGCCACCATTCCATGGGTCCCAAATTTCCAGGTAGAAGGGAATATCACTACAGTTATAACATGTATGGGAAACCTAGAGAACGGACACCCTGTGATGGCGAAAGGTTTCTGAAAGTCTCCTACTTTTTCCTCTCCTTGTGCTACAGTTTGGCATTCCAACAACTTTACTATCAATCTCCCAACTTAGGAGAGTCATCCCCTATAACCTCCTGGTTCGCACAGTTTGCTAATTGTGCAGAGGATGAAAGGGAAGAGGGAGAACCAATCAGAGAGTAGATGTAGGCATTTGGACGGACACATGTCACTCTAAATTCCCGTCAGGAAGAAGAATTAACCAAAGCCTCAGCCACCCACAGGGAACCAGTATAGCCACCCCTGGAACCAGTATAGTTCCTGAAGCAAAATTGTGGATTTGTGGTCAGCTCCCAATAATGGGATTTGAAAATTGGAGCTCAGGGGCAAAGCAAATCAAAAACCTGCAGATGTATAAAGGACTACTCTCTTCCAAAAATCTGTTGAGGAAAGGCAACAAAGAGGACTTGAAAATGAGGCAGAATTGCACAAAACATATTTCAAGAGGTAAATTGGAATCACCTTTAAAGCACAGGAAAGGCATCACAACTTCGAGAAAGATGCACTTGGCCAAAAACAGCATATGACTTTTCTCCTGAATATATTCAGGAGAAAAGGCATAGGCCCTTTTTGACCAATCAAGCAAGCGCACAATGCAAATCCACACTACAAAGAATTGTCGCTTCCCACCGGTCAAAATGGGCATCCGAAAATCTGTAAAAACTAGAAAGGCAAGATAGAGATGACAAGGTCATAAAGCAATATGATCCCAAGGGTCATGGAGGATTGTGATGACAAGCACATGGAGCATTGTGATGACAAGATTATGTATCATTTTGCTGACAAAGGCATTGTGATGACAAGGTTCATGGAGCACTGTGATGACAAGCGTCTTGGAGCACTGTGATTAAAGGGTTCATGGAGCATTGGGATGACAAGGGCATGGAGCATTTTGATGACAAGCGTCCCGGATCATTGTGTTGTCAGGGTTCATGGAGCATTGTCATGACAGTGGTCATGGAGCATTGTTATGACAGAGGTCATGGAGCATTGTGATGAGAACGTCATGGAGCATTGGGCTGAAAATGTTCATGGAGTATTGTGATGACAGGGGTCAAGGAGCATTGTGAGGACAAGGTACTGGAGCACTGTGATGAGAAGACCATGGAGCCATGTGATGACAAGTCTCATGGAGCATTCTGATGAAAAGGCTCATGGAGCCTTGTGATTACAGGGGTCTTGGAGCATTGTGATGACAAGGGCATTGAACATTGGGATGAGAATGTCATGGGGCGTTCTGATGACATGCATCATGGAGCTTTGTGATGACAAGGGCATGGAGCATTGTGATTACAGTGGTCTTGGAGCACTGTGAGGAAAAGGGCATGTAACATTGTGATGAAAAAGGCATGGAGCCTTGTCATGACAGGTTTCAAGGAACATACTGATGACAAATGTCAGGGACCATTGTGATGACAAGGGTATAGAGCATTGTGATGACAAATGTCATGCAGCATTGTGATTAGGAGACCATGGATAATTGTGATGACTTGCGTTATGGGGAGCTGTGATGATAAGTGTTATAGAATATTGTGATCACAAGGATTTGGAGCATTGTGATGACAGAGGTCATAGAGCATTTAGATTTCATTGTGATGACAATAGCATGAAGCATTTTGATGATGCGCATTGGTGCACTGTGATGACAGCGTTCATGGATTATTGAGATGAAAAGGGGCATGGAGCATTATGATTAGAGGAGTCTTGGATCATTGTGATGAAAAGGGCATGGAACATTGGTCTGAGATGTTTCATGGATTATTGTGATGAGAGGGGGCAAGGAGCATTGTGATATCAAGGGCACGGAACACTGTGATATATGGTTCATGGAGGATTGTAATGACAAGCGCATGGAGCATTGTGAGAAGAATGGCATCGAGCATTGTGATGAAAAGCATCATGGATACTGTGATGACAAGGGATTGGAACGATGTGATGAGAGGTTTTTGGAGCATTGTGATGACAATGGCATGGAGCATTGTGATGCCAAGGGTCATGGAGTTTTGTGATGACAAAGGTCATGGAGCATTTTGATGACAAGGGTGTGGTGAATTCTCTTGTGAAGGGCAGGGAGCATTGTGATGACAGGGTCATGGAGCAATTTGATGAAAAGGGTCATGGAACATTTTGATGACAGGGGTTATGGAACATTGTGATGTCAGGAGTCATGGAACATTTCCATGATGGAGGTGTGGACCATTGTGATGACAGGGGAGTGGGTGTATTGTGATGACTAGTGAGGGAACATTTTGATATCATTCGTGAGAGAGCACTTTGATAAGAAGTGCATGGAGCATTGTGATGACAAGTTTTATGGAGCATTGTGATGACAAGTTTGTGGAGCATTGTTATGACAAGCACATGGCGCATTGTGATGACATGGGTCATGGAGCCCTGTGCTGACAAGGGCATGCAGCATTGTGATGAGAAGGGTCAACGAGCATTGTGATGAAAATTTCATGGAGCATTTTGGTGACAAAGGTCACAGAGCCTTGTGATGACGAGGGCATGGACCACTGTGATGACAAAGGTCATGAAGCATTGTGATGACTGGAGTCATGGAGCATTGTGATGACAGTGTTCATAGAGCATTGTGATGAAAAGGCAATGATCATTGTGATGACACTGGCATGGAGCATTGGCCTGACATGTTTCATGGATTATTGTGATGACAGTGGGCATGGTTCAATGTGATGACAAGGCATGGAGCATTGTGATGAGAAGGTCATGGAGTATTTTTAAGACAGGTCTCAGGGAGCATTGTGATGACATATGTCATGGTCCATTGCGATGACAATGGAATGGAACATTGTGATGCCAAGTGTCATGGAGGATTGTGATGACAAATGTAATGGAGCATTTTGATGACAAGGGCTTGGACCATTGTGATGACAAGGGATATGGAGCATTGTGATGACAAGGGCATGGAGCATTGTGATGAGAAGCACATGGAGCTTCCTATGACAGGGGTGATGGAGCATTGCGATGAAAATTGCATAGAGAATTGTGATGACAAATCATGTAACACGGTGATGAAAACTGTCATGGAGCATAGTGATGCCAAGAACGAAGAGAATTGTGATGACAGAGGACATGGAGCATTGTGATGACCAGGGCATGGAGCATTGTGATGGCAAGACCGTGGAGCATTGTGATGAGAAGACCATGGATAATTGTGATGACGAGCGTCATGGAGCACTGTAATGACAAGGGGAATGGAGCATTGTGATGAGAGTGGCCATGGAGCATTGTGATGACAAGGGTCATGAAGCATTTTGATGACAAGGGCGTAGAGCATTGTGATGAGAAGACCATGGATAACTGTGATGACGAGCGTCATGGAGCACAGTAATGACAAGGGGTTTGGAGCATTGTGATGACAGTGGCCATGGAGCATTTTGATGACAAGTGTCATGGAGCATTCTGATGACAAGCTTGTGGAGTATTGTGACGACAATGGCATGGAGCATTGTGATGAAAAGGACAGGGATCATTGTGATGAAAAGGCATGAAGCCATTTCATGACAGGTTTCAAGGAGCATTCTGACGACAAGTGTCAGGGAACATTTTGATGACAAGTGTTTTGAGAATTGTGATGAAAAAGATCATGGAGCATTTTGACGAAAAGGACATGGAGTATTGTGATGACAGGCATCATGGAGCGTTGTGATGACAAGTGTTATGGAATATTGTGATCACAAGTGTTTGGAGAATTGTGATGAAAAAGATCATGGAGCATTTAGACGAAAAGGACATGGAGTATTGTGATGACAGGCATCATGGAGCGTTGTAATGACAAGTGTTATGGAACATTGTGATCACAAGGGTTTGGAGCATTGTGATGAGAGAAGTCATGGATCATTTTGTTTTCAAGGAGCATGGAGCATTGGGATGACAAGGGCATGAAGCAATGTGATCCCAAGGTTCATGGAGGATTGTGATGACAATGGTAAGGGAGTATTGTGATGACAAGCAAATGGAGCATTTTGATGACAAGGTCATGTAGCATATTGCTGACACAGGCATGGAGCATTGTGATGATAAGGGTCATAGAGCACTCTGATGAGAAGCATCACGGATCATTGTGATTACAGGGGTCATGGAGCAATGGGATGGCAAGGGCATGGATCATTTTGATGACAAGTGTCATGGAGCATTGGGCTGAAAATGTTCATGGAGCATTGTGATGACTAGGGAATTTAGCACTGTGATGACAAGAGTCCCAGATCACTGTGTTGTCAGGGGTCATGGAGCGTTGTGATGAGAGTGGTCATGGAGCATTGTGATGATAGGGATCATGAAGCATTGTGATGAGAAGTTCCTGGAGAATTGGACTGAAAATATTCAGGAACTATTGTGAGGACATGCGTCATGGAGCATTGTGATGAAAAGGGAATGGAGCACTGTGATGAAAAGTTCCTGGAGAATTGTGATGAGAAGACCATGGAGCCTTGTAATAACATGTTTCATGGAGCATTCAGATGAAAAGGGGCATGGAGTATTGTGATTACAGTGGTCTTGGGGCATTGTGATGACAAGGGCATGGAGCATTGTGATTACTGGTGTCTTGGAGCATTGTGATGAAATTGGCATGGATCATTGTTATGAAAATGGTATGGAGCTTTGTCATGACAGTGTTCCAGGAGCATACTGATGACAAGTGTCAGGGAGCATTGTGATGACAAGTGTATAGAGCACTGTGATGACAAAGGTCATGGAGCACTGTGATGAGAAGACCATGGATAATTGTGATGATGAGCGTCATGGAATATTGTGAAGATAAGTGTTATGGAACATTGTAATCACAAGGATTTGGAGCATTGTGATGAGATAGATCATCAAATATTTTGATTTCATTGTGATGACAATAGCCTGAAGCATTATGATGATGGGCATGGTGCATTTTTATGACAGGGTTCATGGAGCATTGAGATGCAAATGTGCATGGAGCATTGTGATTAGAGGGTTCATGGAGCATTGTGATGACAATGGCATGGAGCATTGAGATGCCAAGTGTCATGGATTCTTGTGATGACAAAGGTCATGGAGCATTTTGATGACAAGGGCGTGGTACATTGTGATGAGAAGGGCAGGGAGTATTGTGATGACAGTGTTATAGAGCAATTTGATGAAAAGGGTCATGGAATATTTTGATGACAGGTGTTATGGAACATTGTGATGTCAGGGGTCATTGAGCATTTTGAGGAAAATTGTTATGGAGAATTATGATGACAGGGGTTATGGAACATTGTGATGTCAGGGGTCATCGAACTTTGTGATGATATGTGCATGTAGCATTGCAAAGACAGAAGTCATGGAATATTGTGATGACAGGGGTGAGGGAGTATTTTGATGAATAGTGATGTAACATTGTGATATCAGTGTTGAGAGAGCATTTTGATGAGAAGTGCATGGAGAATTGTGATGACAAGTTTTATGGAGTATTGTGGTGACAAGATTGTGGAGCACTGTGATGAAAAGTTCAGGGTGCATTGTGATGACATGGGTCATGGAGCATTGTGCTGACAAGCGCATGGAGCATTGTGATGACAAGGGTCATGGAGCATTGTGCTGAATAAGGCATAGAGCATTGTGATGACAAGGGTCAAAGAGCATTGTGATGAAAATTTCATGGAGCATTGTGGTTAAATATGTCACAGAGACTGCTGATGACGAGGGCATGGACCATTGTGATGACAAAGTTCATGAAGCATTGTGATGAATGGAGGCATGGAGCATTGTGATGACAGGGGTCATGGACATTTGTGATAACAAGGGCATGGAGCATTGTGATGACAAGGGAATGGAGCATTGGTTTAATAAGTTTCATGGATTATTGTGATGAGAGTGGGCATAGAGCATTGTGATGATAAGGGCATGGAACACTGTGATACTTGGGTCATGAAGGATTATAATGACAAGGTCATGGGACATTGTGATGAGAAGGGCATAGAGCATTTTGATGACAAGTGTCATGGAGCTTTGTGATGACAAGGTCATGGAGCAATGTGATGAGAGTGTTCATGGAGCACTGTGATGACAATGACATGGAGCATTGTGATGCCAATGGTCATGGCGCTTTGTGATGACAAATGTCATGGAACATTTTGATGACAAGTGCATGGTGCATTGTGATGATAAGGGCAGGGAGTATTTTGATGACAGGGTCATGCAGCAATATGATGGAAAGTGTATTGGAACATTTTGATGACAGGGGTTATAGAATATTGTGATGTCAGGGGTCATGGAACATTGTGATGATAAAGGGATGTAGCATTGTGATGACAGGGGTCATGGGATATTTTGATTACAGTAGTGAGGGAGTATTGTGACAACTAGTGATGGAACACTGTGATATCTCTGGTGAGAGAGCATTTTGAAGAGAAGTGTATGGCGCATTGTGATTACAAGGTTTATGGAGCATTGCAATGACAATTTTCTGGACCGTTGGGATGAAAAGCTAATGGCATATTGTGATGACAAGGGTCATGGAACATTTTTCAGACAAAGTCATGGAGCATTTTGATGACAATGGTCACGGAGCATTGTGATGAAAATGGAATGGGGCATTGTGATGAAAAAGGCATGGAGCCTTTTCGTGACAGGATTCAAAGAGCATTCTGATGACAAGTGTCAGGGAGCATTGTGATAACAAGTGTACTGAGCATTGTGATGACAAGTGTTATGGAACAATGGGATCACAAGGGTTTGGAGCATTGTGATGACAGAGGACATGGATCATTTTGATTTCAAGGAGCATGGAGCATTGTGATGACAAGGGCATGAAGCAATGTGCTCTCAAGGTTCATGGAGGATTGTGATGACAATGGAAATGGAGTATTGTGATGACAAGCGCATAGAGCATTGTAATGACAAGGTCATGTAGCATTTTGCTGACAAAGTCATGGAGCATTGTGATGACAGGTGTCATGGTGCACTGTGATGACAAGGCCACGGAACATGGTGCTGGCAGGGATCATGGAGCATTGTTATGACAGGGGCAATGGAGCATTGTGGCTGCAAGGGCATGGAGCATTGTGATGAGAAGGCCATGGAGCATTCTGATGACATGTGTCATGGAGCTATATGATGACAAGGACATGGAGCAATGTGATGAGAGTGTTCATGGAGGATTGTGATGACAATGACATGGAGCACTGTGATGCCAAGGGTCATGGATCTTTGTGATGACAAAGGTCATGGAACATTTTGATGACAAGGGCGTTGTGCATTGTGATGAGAAGGGCAGGGAGCATTGTGATGACAGGGTCATGGAGCAATTTGATTAAAAGGGTCATGGAACATTTTTATGACAGGGGTTATGGAACATTGTGATGTCAGAGGTCATGGAGCATTATGATGAAAAGGGTCATGGAACATTTTGATGACAGGGGTTATGGAGCATTGTGATGTCACGGGTCATCGAACATTGTGATGATAAGTGCATGTAGCATTGTGATGACAGGAGTCATGGAGCATTGTGATGAAAAGTTCATGGAGCATTGGGGTTACAAAGGTAACAGAGCCTTGTGATGACGCGGGCATGGACCGTTGTGATGATAAACGTTATGAAGCATAGTGATGACTGGAGTCACGGAGCATTTTGATGACAGGGGTCATGGAGCATTGTGATGACAAGGGCATAGAGCATTGTGATGACAGGGGCATGGAGCATTGGTCTGACAAATTTCATAGATTATTGTGATGACAGTGGACATGGTGCATTGTGATGACTAGGGCATGGAGCATTGTGAAGACAAGGGCATGGAGTAATGTGAAGACAGGTGTCAGGGAGCATTGTGATGACCTATGTCATGGTCCATTGCGATGACAATAGCATGGAGCATTGTGATGCCAAATGTAATGGAGGATGTGATGACAAATATAATGGAGCATTGTGATGACTAGGGCTTGGAGCTTTATGTTGACAAGGGCCATTGAGAATTTTCATGACAATGTCCTGAAGCATTGTGATGACAAGGTCCTGGAGCATTGTGATGAGAAAACCATGGAGGCTTGTGATGACAAATCTCAAGGAGCATACTGATGAAAACGGGCCAGGAGCATTCTGATTACAGGGGACTTGGAACATTGTGATACAAGGGCATGGAGCATTGTGATGACAAGGGCATGCAGTATTGTGAAGAGAGGTGTCAGGGAGCATTGTGATGACATATGTAATGGTCCATTGTGATGACAATGGCATGGAGCATTCTGATGCCAATTGTCATGGAGGATTCTAATGGCAAAGGTAATGGAGCATTGTACTGACAAGTGTTTGGAGCATTGTGATGACAAGGGTCAAGGAGCATTTTGCTGACAAGTGCATGGATAATTGTGATGACAAGAGACATGGAGCATTCTGATGACAAGCTTGTGGAGTACTGTGACGACAATGGCTTGGAGCATTGTGATGAAAAGTGCATGGAGCATTGTGATGAAAAAGGCATGAAGCCATTTCATGACAGGTTTCAAGGAGCATTCTGATGACAAGTGTCAGGGAACATTGTGATGACATGTGTATTGAGAATTGTGATGAAAAAGATCATGGAGCATTTTGACGAAAAGGGCATAGAGTATTGTGATGACAGGCATCATGGAGCGTTGTGATGACAAGTGTTATGGAACATTGTGATCACAAGGGTTTGGAGCATTGTGATGATAGAAGTCATGGATCATTTTGTTTTCAAGGAGCATGCAGCATTGGGATGACAAGGGCATGAAGCAATGTGATCCCAAGGTTCATGGAGGATTTTGATGACAATGGTAAGGGAGGATTGAGATGACAAGCAAATGGAGCATTTTGATGACAAGGTCATGTAGCATTTTGCTGACACAGGCATGGAGCATTGTGATGATAAGGGTCATAGAGCACTGTGATGAGAAGCATCACGGATCATTGTGATTATAGGGGTCATGGAACATTGGGATGACAAGGGCATGGATCATTGTGATGACAAGTGTCATGGAGCATTGGGCTGAAAATGTTCATGGAACATTGTGCTGACTAGGGAATGGAGCATTGTGATGACAAGAGTCCCGGATCACTGTGTTGTCAGGGGTCATGGAGCGTTGTGATGACAGTGGTCATGGAGCATTGTGATGATAGGGATCATGAAGCATTGTGATGAGAAGTTCCTGGAGAATTGGACTGAAAATATTCAGGAAGTATTGTGAGGACAGGTGTCATGGAGCATTGTGATGACAAGGGAATGGAGCACTGTGATGAAAGGTTCCTGGAGCACTGTGATGAGGAGACCATGGAGCCTCGTAATAAGAAGTCTCATGGAGCAGTCTGATGAAAAGGGACATGGAGTATTGTGATTACAGGGGTCTTGGAGCATTGTGATGACAAGGGCATGGAGCATTGTGATTACTGGTGTCTTGGAGCATTGTGATGAAATTGGCATGGATCATTGTTATGAAAATGGTATGGAGCCTTGCCATGACAGGGTTCCAGGAGCATACTGATGAGAAGTGTCAGGGAGCATTGTGATGACATGTGTATAGAGCATTGTGATGACAAAGGTCATGGAGCACTGTGATGAGAAGACCATGGTTAACTGTGATGATGAGCTTCATGGGGCGTTGTGATGATAAGTGTTATGGAACATTGTGATCACAAGAATTTGGGGCATTGTGATGAGATAGATCATCGAATATTTTGATTTCATTGTGATGACAATAGCCTGAAGCATTATGATGATGGTCATGGTGCATTTTGATGACAGGGTTCATGGAGCATTGAGATGCAAATGGGGAATGGAGCATTGTGATTACAGGGTTCATGGAGCATTGTGATGACAATGGCATGGAGCATTGAGATGCCAATTGTCATGGAGCTTTGTGATGACAAATGTCATGGAGCATTTTGATGACAAGGGCGTGGTACATTGTGATGAGAAGGGCAGGGAGCATTGTGATGACAGGTTCATAGAGCAATTTGATGAAAAGTGTCATGGAATATTTTAATGACAGGGGTTATGGAACATAGTGATGTCAGGGTTCATGGATCATTTTGATGAAAAGGATCATGGAGAATTATGATGACAGGGGTTATGGAACATTGTGATGTCAGGGGTCATTGAGCATTTTGAGGAAAAGTGTTATGGAGCATTATGATGACAGGGGGTATGGAACATTGTGATGTCATGGGTCACCGAACTTTGTGATGATATGTGCATGTAGCATTGCAAAGACAAAAGTCCTGGAACATTGTGATGACAGGGGTGAGGGAGTATTGTGATGAATAGTGCTGTAACATTGTGATATCATTGGTGACAAAGCATTTTGATGAGAAGTGCATGGAGAATTGTGATGACAAGTTTTATGGAGCATCGTGGTGACAAGATTGTGGAGCACTGTGATGAGAAGCGCAGGGTGCATTGTGATGACATGGGTCATGGAGCATTGATCTGACAAGTGCATGGAGAATTGTGATAACAAGGGTCATGGAGCATTGTGCTGAGAAAGGCATAGAGCATTGTGATGACAAGGGTCAAAGAGCATTGTGATGAAAAGTTCATGGAGCATTGTGGTTAAATATGTCACAGAGACTGTTGATGACGAGGGCATGGACCATTGTGATGAAAAAGGTCATGAATCATTGTGATGAATGGAGGCATGGAGCATTGTGATGACAGGCGTCATGGAGCATTGTGATAACAAGGACATGGAGCATTGTGATGACAAGGGAATGGAGCATTGGTCTAATAAGTTTCATGGATTATTGTGATGACTGTTGTAATGGCGCATTGTGATGACCAGGTCATGCAGTATTGTGAAGACAGGTGTCAGGGAGCATTGTGATGACATATGTAATGGCCCATAGTGATGACAATGGCATGGAGCATTGTGATGCCAAGTGTCATGGAGGATTCTGATGACAAAGGTAATGGAGCATTGTGATGACAATGGCTTGGAGCATTGTGATGACAAGGGTCAGGGAGAATTTTGCTGACAGGTGCAGGGAGAATTGTGATGAAAACGGTCATGAAGTATTCTGAAGACAAGCTTGTGGAGTATTTTGATGACAATGGCATGGAACATTGTGATGAAAAAGGCATGTGGCATTGTGATGACAAGTGTATTGAGAATTGTGATGACAAAAGTCATGGAGCATTGTGATGAGTAGGGCATGGAGTATTGTGATGACAGGCATCATGGAGCGTTGTGATGACAAGTGTTATGAAACATTGTGATCACAAGTGTTTGGAGCATTGTGATGACAGAGGTCATGGATCATTTTGATTTCAAGGAGCATGGAGCATTGTGATGACAAGGGCATGAAGCAATGTGATCCCAAGGTTCATGGAGGACTGTGATGACAATGGTAATGGAGTACTGTGATGAAAAGCGAATAGAGCATTGCAATGACAAGGTCAGGTAGCATTTTGCCGACAAAGGCATGGAGCATTGTGATGACAGGTGTCATGGAGCAATGTGATGACAAGCGTCACGGAGCATTGTGAATACAGGCGTCATGGAGCATTGGGATGACAAGGGCATGGATCTTTGTGATGACAAGTGTTATGGTGCATTGGGCTGAAAATGTTCATGGAGTATTGTGATGAAAGGGATCATGGAGCATTTTGATGACAAGTTCCTGGAGCACTTTGATGAGAAGACAATGGAGACTTGTGATAACAAGTCTGATGGAGCATTCTGATGAAAAGGGACATGTAGCATTGTGATTACAGGGGTCTTGGAGCATTGTGATGACAAGGGCATGGAGAAATGTGATGAGAAGGCCATGGAGCATTCTGATGACATGCGTCATTGAGCTTTGTGATGACAAGGGCATGGAGCATTGTGATTACAGGGGTCTTGGATCATTGTGATTAAAAGGGAATGGATCATTGTGATGAAAAAGGCATGGAGACATGTCATGACAGGGTTCATGGAGCATACTGATGACAAGTGTCAGGGAGCATTGTGATGACAAGTGTATTGAGCATTGTGATAACAAAGGTCATGGAGCATTGTGATGAGGAGACCATGGATAATTGTGATGATGAGTGTCATTGGGTGTTGTGATGATAAGTGTTATGGAACATTGTGATCACAAGGGATTGGAGCATTGTGATGACAGAGGTCATGGAGCATACAGATTTCATTGTGATGACAATAGCCTGAAGCATTATCATGATGGGCCTGATGCATTGTGATGACAGTGTTCATGGAGCATTGAGATGAAAAGGGGCATGGAGCATTGTGATTACAGGGTTCTTGGTGCATTGTGATGTCAAGGGCATGGAGCATTTTGATGAGAAGGACATGGAACATTCTGATGGCATGTGTCATGGAGCTTTGTGATGACAAGGGCATGGAGCATTGTGATTACAGGGGTCTTGGAGCATTGTGATGACAAGTGTCATGGAGCCTTGTGATGACAAGGCCGTGGAATATTGTGATGGCAGGGGTCATGGAACATTGTTATGATAGGGATAATGGAGCATTGTGATGAGAAGGACATGGAGCATTGTGAATACAAGGTTTATGGAGCATTACCATGACAAATTTGTGGACCGTTGTGATGAAAAGCGCGTAGCATATTGTGATGACAAGGGTCATGGAGCATTTTTCTGACAAAGGCATGGAGCATTTTGATGACAACAGTCACGAAGCATTGTGATGAAAATCTCATGGATCATTGTGGTTATAAAAGTCACAGAGCCTTGTGATAACGCGGTCATGGACCATTGTGATGACAAATGTTATGAAGCATTGTGATGACTGGAGTCATGGAGCATTGTGATGACAGTGGAAATGGAGCATTGTGATGACAAGGGCATAGAGCATTTTGGTGACAGGGGCATGGAGCATTGGTCTGACAAGTTTCATAGATTATTGTGATGACAGTGGACATGGTGCATTGTGATGACAAGGGCATGGATCATTGTGATGAGAAGGTCATGCAGTATTGTGAAGACAGCTGTCATGGAGCATTGTGATGACATATGTAATGGCCCATTGTGGTGACAATGGCATGGAGCATTGTGATGCCAAGTGTCATGGATGATTCTGATGACAAATGTTATGGAGCATTGTGATGACAATGGCTTGGAGCATTGTGATGACAAGGGTTAAGGAGCATTGTGCTGACCAGTGCATGGAGAATTGTGATGACAAGGGTCATGGAGCAATCTGATGACAAACTTGTGGAGTATTATGATGACAATGGCATGGAGCAGTGTGATGAAAACGGCATGGGGCATTGTGATGAAAAAGGCATGGAGCCTTTTCATGACAGAGTTCAAGGAGCATTCTGACGACAAGTGTCAGGGAGCACTGTGATGACAAGTGTACTGAGAATTGTGATGACCAAGGTCATGGAGCTTTGTGATGAAAAGGCATGGAGTATTGTGATGACAGGCATCATGGAGCGTTGTGATGACAAGTGATATGGAGCATTGTGATCACAAGGCTTTGGAGCATTTTGATGACAGATTTCATGGATCATTTTGATATCAAGGGGCATGGAGCATTGTGATGACAAGGGCATAAAGCAATGTGATCCCAAGGTTCATGGAGGATTGTGATGACAATGGTAATGGAGTATTGTGATGACAAGCGCATAGAGCATTGTAATTACAAGGTCATTTAGCCTTTTGCTGACAAAGTCATCTAGCATTGTAATGACAGGTGTCATGGAGCACTGTGATGACAAGCATCACGGAGGATTGTGAACACAGGGGTCATGGAGCATTGGGCTGAAAAGGGCATGCATCATTGTGATGACAAGTATCATGGAGCATTGGGCTGAAAATATTCATGAAGTATTGTGATGACAGGGGTCTTGGAGAATTGTGATGACATAGGTCATGGAGAATTTTGATTTCATTGTGCTGACAATAGCCGGAAGCATTATAATGATGGGCATGATGCATTGTGATCACAGGGTTCATGGAGCATTGAGATGAAGAGGGGTATGGAGCATTGTGATTACAGCGGTCTTGAGCATTGTGATGACAAGGGCATGGAGCACTGTGATGAGAAATCCATGGAACATTCTGATGACATGTGTCAAGGAGCTCTGTGATGACAAGGGCATGGAGCATTGTGATTACAGGGGTCTTGCATCATTGTGATGACAAGTGTCATGGAGCCTTGTGATTACAAGTCCGTGGAACATTGTGATGGCAGGGGTCATGGAGCATTGTGATGAGAAGGGCATGGAGCATTGTGATTACATGGGCACGGAACACTGTGATACATGGGTCATGCAGGATTTTAATGACTAGGGCATGGAGCATTGTGATGAGAAATGCATCGAGCATTGTGATGACAAGTGTCATGGAGCTTTCTGATGACAAGGGCATGGAGCAATGTGATGAGAGGGTTCATGGAGCATTGTGATGACAATGACATGGAGCATTGTGATGCCATGTGTCATGGAGCTTTGTGATGACAAGTCATGGAGCATTTTGATGACAAGGGAATGGTGCATTGTGATGAGAAGTGCAGGGAGCATTTTGATGACCGGGTCATGCAGCAATTTGATAAAAAGTGTAATGGAATATTTTGTTGGCATGGGTTATAGAACATTGTGATGTCAGGGTTCTTGGAGCTTTGGGATGAAAAGGGTCATGGAGCATTTTGATGACAGGGGTTATGGAACATTGTTTTGTAAGGGGTCATGCAATATTGTGATGATAAAAGGATGTAGCATTGTGATGACAGGGTCATGGAACATTGTGATTCCAGGGGTGAGGGTGTATTGTGATGACTAGTGATGGAACATTGTGATATCTATGGTGAGAGAGCATTTTGATGAGAAGTTCATGGACCATTGTGATAACAAAATTTATGGAGCATTGCAATGATAAGGTTGTGGACAGTTGTGATGAAATGTGCGTGGCACATTGTGATGACAATGGTCATGGAGCATTGTTCTGAAAAGAAATGGAGCAGTGTGATGACAAGGGTCCCAGAGAATTGTGAGGAAATGTTCATGGAGCATTGTGGTTACAAATGTCACAGAGCCTTGTGATGACGCGGACATGGACCATTGTGATGACAAACGTTATGAAACATTGTGATGACTGGAGTCACAGAGCATTGGGATGACAGGGGTCATGGAGCATTGTGATGACAAGTGTATGGAGCATTGTGATGACAGGGGAATGGAGCATTGGTCTGAAAAATTTCATAGATTATTGTGATGACCATGGGCATGGTGCATTGTGATGACAAGGGCATGGAGCATTGTGATGAGAAGGTCATGGAATATTGTGAAGAGAGATGTCAGGGAGCATTGTGATGACATATGTCATGGTCCATTGCGATGACAATGGCATGGAGCATTGTGATGCCAACTGTAATGGAGGATTGTGATGACAAATATAATGGAGCATTGTGATGATTAGGGCTTGCAGCATTATGATGACAAGGGCCATTGAGAATTTTCATGACAAGGTCGTGAAGCATTGTGATGACAAGATCCTGGAGCATTGTGATGACAAAGCTATGGAGCCTTGTGATGACAAGTCTCATGGAGCATACTGATGAAAAGGGGCATGGAGCATTGTGATTACAGGGGTCATGGAACATTGTGATGACAAGGGCATGGAACATTGTGAGGAGAAGACCAAGGAGCATTCTCATGGCATGCGTCATTGAGATTTGTGATGACAAGGGCATGGAGCATTTTAATTACATGGGTCTTGGAGCATTGTGATGAAATGGGCATGGATCATTGTGATGAAAAAGGCATGGAGCCTTGTCATGACAGAGTTCAAGGAGCATACAGACAACTAGTGTCTGGGAGCATTTTGATGACAAGTGTATTGAGCATTGTGATGACAAAGGTCATGGAGCATTGTGATTAGAAGACCAAGGATAATTGTGATGACGAGCGTCAAGGGGCATTGTGAGGACAAGTGTTATGGAATATTGTTATCACAAGGGATTGGAGCATTGTTATGACAGAGGTCATGGTGCATTTTGATTTCATTGTGATGACAATAGCATGAAGCATTATCATGATGGGCCTGATGCATTGTGATGACAGTGTTCATGGAGCATTGAGATGAAAAGGGGCATGGAGCATTGTGATTACAGGGTTCTTGGTGCATTGTGATGTCAAGGGCATGGAGCATTTTGATGAGAAGGACATGGAACATTCTGATGGCATGTGTCATGGAGCTTTGTGATGACAAGGGCATGGAGCATTGTGATTACAGGGGTCTTGGAGCATTGTGATGACAAGTGTCATGGAGCCTTGTGATGACAAGGCCGTGGAATATTGTGATGGCAGGGGTCATGGAACATTGTTATGATAGGGATAATGGAGCATTGTGATGAGAAGGACATGGAGCATTGTGAATACAAGGTTTATGGAGCATTACCATGACAAATTTGTGGACCGTTGTGATGAAAAGCGCGTAGCATATTGTGATGACAAGGGTCATGGAGCATTTTTCTGACAAAGGCATGGAGCATTTTGATGACAACAGTCACGAAGCATTGTGATGAAAATCTCATGGATCATTGTGGTTATAAAAGTCACAGAGCCTTGTGATAACGCGGTCATGGACCATTGTGATGACAAATGTTATGAAGCATTGTGATGACTGGAGTCATGGAGCATTGTGATGACAGTGGAAATGGAGCATTGTGATGACAAGGGCATAGAGCATTTTGGTGACAGGGGCATGGAGCATTGGTCTGACAAGTTTCATAGATTATTGTGATGACAGTGGACATGGTGCATTGTGATGACAAGGGCATGGATCATTGTGATGAGAAGGTCATGCAGTATTGTGAAGACAGCTGTCATGGAGCATTGTGATGACATATGTAATGGCCCATTGTGGTGACAATGGCATGGAGCATTGTGATGCCAAGTGTCATGGATGATTCTGATGACAAATGTTATGGAGCATTGTGATGACAATGGCTTGGAGCATTGTGATGACAAGGGTTAAGGAGCATTGTGCTGACCAGTGCATGGAGAATTGTGATGACAAGGGTCATGGAGCAATCTGATGACAAACTTGTGGAGTATTATGATGACAATGGCATGGAGCAGTGTGATGAAAACGGCATGGGGCATTGTGATGAAAAAGGCATGGAGCCTTTTCATGACAGAGTTCAAGGAGCATTCTGACGACAAGTGTCAGGGAGCACTGTGATGACAAGTGTACTGAGAATTGTGATGACCAAGGTCATGGAGCTTTGTGATGAAAAGGCATGGAGTATTGTGATGACAGGCATCATGGAGCGTTGTGATGACAAGTGATATGGAGCATTGTGATCACAAGGCTTTGGAGCATTTTGATGACAGATTTCATGGATCATTTTGATATCAAGGGGCATGGAGCATTGTGATGACAAGGGCATAAAGCAATGTGATCCCAAGGTTCATGGAGGATTGTGATGACAATGGTAATGGAGTATTGTGATGACAAGCGCATAGAGCATTGTAATTACAAGGTCATTTAGCCTTTTGCTGACAAAGTCATCTAGCATTGTAATGACAGGTGTCATGGAGCACTGTGATGACAAGCATCACGGAGGATTGTGAACACAGGGGTCATGGAGCATTGGGCTGAAAAGGGCATGCATCATTGTGATGACAAGTATCATGGAGCATTGGGCTGAAAATATTCATGAAGTATTGTGATGACAGGGGTCTTGGAGAATTGTGATGACATAGGTCATGGAGAATTTTGATTTCATTGTGCTGACAATAGCCGGAAGCATTATAATGATGGGCATGATGCATTGTGATCACAGGGTTCATGGAGCATTGAGATGAAGAGGGGTATGGAGCATTGTGATTACAGCGGTCTTGAGCATTGTGATGACAAGGGCATGGAGCACTGTGATGAGAAATCCATGGAACATTCTGATGACATGTGTCAAGGAGCTCTGTGATGACAAGGGCATGGAGCATTGTGATTACAGGGGTCTTGCATCATTGTGATGACAAGTGTCATGGAGCCTTGTGATTACAAGTCCGTGGAACATTGTGATGGCAGGGGTCATGGAGCATTGTGATGAGAAGGGCATGGAGCATTGTGATTACATGGGCACGGAACACTGTGATACATGGGTCATGCAGGATTTTAATGACTAGGGCATGGAGCATTGTGATGAGAAATGCATCGAGCATTGTGATGACAAGTGTCATGGAGCTTTCTGATGACAAGGGCATGGAGCAATGTGATGAGAGGGTTCATGGAGCATTGTGATGACAATGACATGGAGCATTGTGATGCCATGTGTCATGGAGCTTTGTGATGACAAGTCATGGAGCATTTTGATGACAAGGGAATGGTGCATTGTGATGAGAAGTGCAGGGAGCATTTTGATGACCGGGTCATGCAGCAATTTGATAAAAAGTGTAATGGAATATTTTGTTGGCATGGGTTATAGAACATTGTGATGTCAGGGTTCTTGGAGCTTTGGGATGAAAAGGGTCATGGAGCATTTTGATGACAGGGGTTATGGAACATTGTTTTGTAAGGGGTCATGCAATATTGTGATGATAAAAGGATGTAGCATTGTGATGACAGGGTCATGGAACATTGTGATTCCAGGGGTGAGGGTGTATTGTGATGACTAGTGATGGAACATTGTGATATCTATGGTGAGAGAGCATTTTGATGAGAAGTTCATGGACCATTGTGATAACAAAATTTATGGAGCATTGCAATGATAAGGTTGTGGACAGTTGTGATGAAATGTGCGTGGCACATTGTGATGACAATGGTCATGGAGCATTGTTCTGAAAAGAAATGGAGCAGTGTGATGACAAGGGTCCCAGAGAATTGTGAGGAAATGTTCATGGAGCATTGTGGTTACAAATGTCACAGAGCCTTGTGATGACGCGGACATGGACCATTGTGATGACAAACGTTATGAAACATTGTGATGACTGGAGTCACAGAGCATTGGGATGACAGGGGTCATGGAGCATTGTGATGACAAGTGTATGGAGCATTGTGATGACAGGGGAATGGAGCATTGGTCTGAAAAATTTCATAGATTATTGTGATGACCATGGGCATGGTGCATTGTGATGACAAGGGCATGGAGCATTGTGATGAGAAGGTCATGGAATATTGTGAAGAGAGATGTCAGGGAGCATTGTGATGACATATGTCATGGTCCATTGCGATGACAATGGCATGGAGCATTGTGATGCCAACTGTAATGGAGGATTGTGATGACAAATATAATGGAGCATTGTGATGATTAGGGCTTGCAGCATTATGATGACAAGGGCCATTGAGAATTTTCATGACAAGGTCGTGAAGCATTGTGATGACAAGATCCTGGAGCATTGTGATGACAAAGCTATGGAGCCTTGTGATGACAAGTCTCATGGAGCATACTGATGAAAAGGGGCATGGAGCATTGTGATTACAGGGGTCATGGAACATTGTGATGACAAGGGCATGGAACATTGTGAGGAGAAGACCAAGGAGCATTCTCATGGCATGCGTCATTGAGATTTGTGATGACAAGGGCATGGAGCATTTTAATTACATGGGTCTTGGAGCATTGTGATGAAATGGGCATGGATCATTGTGATGAAAAAGGCATGGAGCCTTGTCATGACAGAGTTCAAGGAGCATACAGACAACTAGTGTCTGGGAGCATTTTGATGACAAGTGTATTGAGCATTGTGATGACAAAGGTCATGGAGCATTGTGATTAGAAGACCAAGGATAATTGTGATGACGAGCGTCAAGGGGCATTGTGAGGACAAGTGTTATGGAATATTGTTATCACAAGGGATTGGAGCATTGTTATGACAGAGGTCATGGTGCATTTTGATTTCATTGTGATGACAATAGCATGAAGCATTATGATGATAGGCATGGTGCATTGTGATGACAGGGTTAATGGATCATTGAGATGAAAAATGGCATGGAGCATTGTGATTACAGGGTTCTTGGAGTGTTGTGATGAGAAGGGTCATGGAGCCTTGTGATGACAAGGCCATGGAATATCGTGATGGCAGGGGCATGGAGCATTGTTATGAGAGGGTTAATGGAGCATTGTGATGGCAAGGGCATGGATCATTGTGATGAGAAGGCCATGTAGCATTCTGATGACATGTGTCATCGAGCATTGTGATGACAATGACATGGAGCATTGTGATGCCATGGGTCAGGGATCTTTGAGATGACAAAGGTCATGGAGCATTTTGATGGCAAGGGCGTTGTGCATTGTGATGAGAAGGGCAGGGAGAATTGTGATGACAGGTTCATGGAGCAATTTGTTGAAAATTTTCATGGAACATTTTGATGACAGGTGTTATGGAACATTGTGATGTCAGGGGTCATCGAACATTTTGATGATATGTGCATGTAGCATTGTGATGACAGGAGTCATGGAACATTGTGATTACAGGTGGGAGGGAGTATTGTGACAAATAGTGATGTAGCATTGTGATATCAGTGGTGCGAGAGCATTCTGATTAGAAGTGCATGGAGGATTATGATGACAATGTTTATGGAGCATTGTGATGACAAGATTGTAGAGCACTGTGATGACAAGCGCATGGTGCATTGTGATGACATGTGTCATGGAGCATTGTGCTGACAAGCGCAAGGAGCATTGTGATGACCAGGGTCATGGAGCATTGTGCTGAGAAAGGCATAGAGCATTGTGATGACAAGGGTCAAAGAGCTTTGTATGAAAAGTTCATGAGGCATTGTGGTTAAAATGGTCACAGAGACTGTTGATGACGAGGGCATGGACCATTGTGATGACAAAGGTCATGAAGCATTGTGATGACTGGAGTCACGGAGGATTGTGATGACAGGGGTCAGGGAGCATTGTGATAACAAGGGCATGGAGCACTGTGATGACAAGGGCATGGAACATTAGTCTAATAAGTTCCATGGATTGTTGCGATGACAGTTCGAATGGCACATTGTGATGACAAGGGCATGGAGCATTGTGATGACCAGGTCATGCAGTATTGTGAAGAGAGGTGTCAGGGAGCATTGTGATGACATATGTAATGGCCCATTGTGATGACAATGGCATGGAGAATTGTGATGACCAGGTCATGCGTTATTGTGAAGAGAGGTGTCAGGGAGCATTTTGATGACATATGTAATGGCCCATTGTGATGACAATGGCATGGAGCGTTTTGATGCCAAGTGTCATGGAGGATTCTGATGACAAAGGTTATGGAACATTGTGATGACAATGGCTTGGAGCATTGTGATGACATGGGACAGGGAGCATTGTGCTGACAATTGCATGGAGAATTGTGATGACAAGGGTCATAGAGCATTCTGATGACAAGCTTGTGGAGTATTTTGATGACAATGGCATGGAGCATTGTGATGATAATGGCATGGGGCATTGTGAAGGAAAAGGCATGGAGCCTTTTCGTGGCAGGTTGCAAGGAGCATTCTGATGACAATGTCAGGGAGCATTGTGATGACATGTATATTGAGAATTGTGATGACAAAGGTTATGGAGCATTGTGATGAAAAGGGCATGGAGTATTGTGATGACAGGCCTCATGGAGCGTTGTGATGACAAGTGTTATGGAAGATTGTGATCACAAGGCTTTGGAGCATTGTGATGACAGAGGTCATGGATCTATTGATTTAAAGGAGCATGGAGCATTGTGATGACAAGGGCATGAAGCAATGTGATCCCAAGGTTCATGGAGGATTGTGATGACAATGGAAATGGAGTATTGTGATGACAAGCACATAGAGCATTGTAATGACAAGGTTATGTAGCATTTGCTGACAAAGGCATGGAGCATTGTGATGACAGGTGTCATGGAGCACTGTGATGACAAGGGTCACGGAGCATTGTGAATACAGGGGTCATGGAGCATTGGGATGACAAGGGCATGGTTCAATGTGATGACAAGTGTCATGGAGCATTGGGCTGAAAATGTTCATGGAGTATTGTGATGACAGGGGTTATGGAGCATTGTGATGACATGGGAATGGAGCATTTTGATGACAAGAATTCCGGATCATTGTGTTGTCAGGTGTCATGGAGTGTTGAGATGACAGTGGTCATGGTGCATTGTGATGATATTGGCCATGGAGAATTGTGATTATTAGGTCGTGGAGCATTGTGATTACAGGTGTCTTGATGCATTGTGATGAAAATGGCACGGATCATTGTGATGAAAATGTCATGGAGACTTGTCATGACAGGGTTAATGGAGCATACTGAAGACAGCATTGTGATGACAAGTGTATTGAGCATTGTGATGACAAAGGTCATGGAGCATTGTGATGAGAAGACCATGGATAATTGTGATGATGAGCGTCATGGTGTGTTGTGATGATAAGTGTTATGGAACATGGTGATCACAAGGGTTTGGAGCATTATGATGACAGAGGTCATGGAGAATATTGATTTCATTGTGATGACAATAGCCTGAAGCATAATGATGATGGGCATGGTGCATTGTGATGACAGGGATCATGGAGCATTGAGATGAAAAAGGGCCTGGAGCTTTGTGATGACAAGGGCTTGGAGCATTGTGATTACAGGTGTCTTGGAGCATTGTGATGAAAAGGGCACGGATCATTGTGATGAAAATGTCATGGAGACTTGTCATGACAGGGTTAATGGAGCATACTGAAGACAAGGGTCAGGGAGCATTGTGATGACAAGTGTATTGAGCATTGTGATGACAAAGGTCATGGAGCATTGTGATGAGAAGACCATGGATAATTGTGATGATGATCGTCATGGTGTGTTGTGATGATAAGTGTTATGGAACATTGTGATCACAAGGGTTTGGAGCATTATGATGACAGAGGTCATGGAGAATATTGATTTCATTGTGATGACAATAGCCTGAAGCATTATGATGATGGGCATGGTGCATTGTGATGACAGGGATCATGGAGCATTGAGATGAAAAGGTGCATGGAACATTGTGTTTACAGTGGTCCTGGAGCATTGTGATGACAAGGGCATGGAGCATTGGTCTAATAAGTTTCATGGATTATTGCGATGACAGTTGGAATGGCACATTGTGATGACAAGGGCATGGAGCATTGTGATGACCAGGTCATGCAGTATTGTGAAGACAGGTGTCAGGGAGCATTGTGATGATACATGTAATGGCCCATTGTGATGACGATGGCATGGAGCATTGTGATGCCAAGTGTCATGGAGGATTCTGATGACAAAGTTAATAGAGCATTGTGATGACAATGGCTTGGAGCATTGCAATGACAAGGGTCAAGGAGCATTGTGTTGACAAGTGCATGGAGAATTGTGATGACAAGGGTCATGGAGCATTCTGGTGACAAGCATGGGGAGTATTTTGATGACAATGGCATGGAGCATTGTGATGAAAACGGCATGGGACATTGTGATGAACAAGGCAGGGAGCCTTGTGATGACATGTCTCATGGAGCATACTGATGAAAAGGGGCATGGAACATTCTGATTACAGGGGTCTTGGAACATTGTGATAGCAAGGGCATGGAGCACTGTGATGACAAGGGCATGGAGCATTGGTCTAAAAAGTTTCATGGATTATTGTGATGACATTTGGAATGGCGCATTCTGATGACAGTGGTCATGGAGCATTGTGATGATACTGCTCATTGAGCATTGTGATAAGACCGTCATGGAGCATTGGGTTGAAAATATTCATAGAGTATTGTGATGACAGGTGTCAAGGAGCACTGTGATGCCACTGGAATGGAGCATGGTGAGGATAAGGTCCTGGAGCATTGTGATGAGATGACGATGGAGACTTGTGATTACAAGTCTCATGGAGCATTCTGACGAAAAGGGGCAAAGAGCTTTGTGATTACAGGGGTCTTGGAGCACTGTGATGACAAGGGCATGGAGAATTGTGAGGAGAAGGCCATGGAACATTCTGATGGCATGCGTCATGGAGCTTTGTGATGACAAGGGCATGGAGCATTGTGATTACAGGGGTCTTGGAGCATTGTGATGACAAGGGTCATGTAGCCTTTTGATAACAAGGCCGTGGAACATTGTGATGGCAGCGGTCATGGAGCATAGTTATGACAGAAGTAATGGAGCATTGTAATCAGAATGGCATTGAGCATTGGTCTGAAATGTTTCATGGATAATTGTGATGAGAGTGGGCATGGAGCATTGTGATGACAAGGGCACGGTACACTGTGATACATGGGTCATGGTGGATTGTAATGACCAGGGCGTGGAGCATTGTGATGAGAAGGGCATCGAGCATTGTGATGACAAGTGTCATGGAGCTTTGTTATGAGAAGGGCATGGAGCAATGTGATGAGAGGGTTCATGGATCATTGTGATGACAATGACATGGAGCACTGTGATGCCAAGGGTCATGGAGCTTTGTGATGTCAAATGTCATGGAGCATTTTGATGACAAGTGTGTGGTGCATTGTGATGAGAAGGGCAGGGAGCAATTTGGTGACAGGTTCATGCAGCAATTTGATGAAAAATGTAATGGAACATTTTGATGACAGGGGTTATAGAACATTGTGATGCCAGGGATCATGGAGCTTTGGGATGAAAAGGGTCATGGAGCATTTTGATGACAGGGGTTATGGAACATTGTGATGACTGAAGTCACGGAGCATTGTGATGACAGGGGTCATGGAGCATTGTGATAACAAGGGCATGGAGCATTGTGATGACAGGGGAATGGAGCATTTGTCTGACAAGTTTCATAGATTATTGTGATGACAGTGGACATGGTGCATTGTGATGACAAGGGCATGGAGCATTTTGATGACAAGAGTCCCGGATCATTGTGTTGTCAGGTGTTATGGGTGGTTGTGATGACAGTGGTCATGGAGCATTGTGATGATATTGGTCATGGAGCATTGTGATGAGAAGGTCATGGTGCATTGGGCTGAAAATATTAATTGATTATTGTAATGACAGGGGTCATGGAGCATTGTGATGACCAGGGAATAGAGCATGGTGATGACAATGTCCTGGAGCATTGTTATGAGATGACAATGGAGACTTGTGATGACAAGTCTCATGGAGCATTCTAATGAAAAGGGGCATGGAGCATTGTGATTACAGTGGACTTGGAGCATTGTGATGACAAGGGCATGGAGCATTTTGAGGAGAAGGCCATGGAGAATTCTGATGACATGCGTCATGGAGCTTTGTGCTGACAAGGCCATGGAGCATTGTGATTATAGGGGTCTTGGAGCATTGTGATGAAAAGGCATGGATCATTGTGATGTAAAAGGCATGGAGCCTTGTCATCACAGGGTTCAAGGAGTATACTGACGACAGGTGTCAGGGTGTATTGTGATGACAAGTGTATTGAGCATTGTGATGACAATGATCATGGAGTCTTGTGATGAGAAGACCATGGATAACAATGATGATGATCGTCATGGGGTGTTGTGATGATAAGTGTTATGGAACATTGTGATCACAAGGGTTTGGAGCATTATGATGACAGAGGTCATGGAGAATTTTGATTTCATTGTGATGACAATAGCCTGAAGCATTATGATGATGGTCATGGTGCTTTGTGATGACAGGGTTCATGGAGCATTGAGCTGAAAAGGGGCATGGATCATAGTGATTACAGGGGTCTTGGAGCATTGTGATGACAAGGGCATGGAGCATTGTGATGATAAGGCCATGGAACCTTCTGATACATGCGTCATGGAGCTTTGTTATTACAAGGGCATGGAGAATTTTGATTACAAGTTTCTTGGAGCATTGTGATGACAAGTGTCATGGAGCCTTGTGATGACAAGGCCGTGGAACATTGTGATGGCAGTGGTCATGGTGCATTGTTATGACAGAGGTAATGGAGCATAGTGATGAGAAGGGCATTGAGCATTGGGTTGAAATATTTCATAGATTATTGTGATGAGAGTGGGCTGGAGAATGGTGATGACAGAGGTAATGGAGCATAGTGATGAGAAGGGCATTGATCATTGGTTTGAAATATTTCATAGATTATTGTGATGAGAGTGGGCTGGAGCATTGTGATGACAAGGGCACGGAACAATGTGATACATGGGTCATGGAGGATTGTAATGTCAAGGGCATGGAGCAATGTGATGAGAGGGTACATGGAGCATTGTGATGACAATGCCATGGAGCATTGTGAGGAAAAGTCCATGGAGCATTCTGATGACATGCCTCATGGAGCTTTTTGATGACAAGGGCATGGAGCATTGTGATTACAGGGGTCTTGGAGCATTGTGATGAAAAGGGCATGGATCATTGTGATGAAAAAGTCAAGGAGCCTTGTCATGACAGGGTTCAAGGAGCATACTGACGACATGTGTCAGGGAGCATTGTGAAGACAAGTGTATTGAGCACTGTGATGACAAAGATCAGGGAGCATTGTGATCAGAAGACCAAGGATAATTGTGATGATGATCGTCATGGGGTGTTGTGATGATAAATGTTATGGAACATTGTGATCACAAGGGTTTGGAGCATTATGATGACAGAGGTCATGGAGACTTTTGATTTCATTGTAATAACAATAGCCTGAAGCATTATGATGATGGGCATGGTGCATTGTGATGACAGGGTTCATGGAGCATTGAGATGAAAAGGGGCATGGAGCATTGTGATTACAGAGGTCTTGTAGCATTGTGATGACAAGCGCATAGAGCATTGTATTGACAAGATCATGGAGAATTCTGCAGAAAAAGGCATGGAGCACTGTGATGACAGGTGTCATGGAGCACTGTGATGACATGTGTCACGGAGCCTTCTAAATACAGGGGTCATGGATCGTTGTGATGACAAGGGTCATGGAGCATTGGGCTGAAAATGTTCATGGAGTATTGTGATGACAGGGGTCATGGAGCATTGTGATGACAGAGGTCATGGAGAATTTTGATTTCATTGTGCTGACAATAGCCGGAAGCATTATGATGATGGGCATGATGCATTGTGATGACAGGGTTCATGGAGCATTGAGATGAAAAGGGGCATGGAGCATTTTGATTACAGGGGTCTTGGAGCATTGTGATGACAAGGGCATGGAGCATTTGGATGAGAAGGACATGGAACATTCTGATGACATGTGTCATGGTGCTTTGTGATGACAAGGGCTTGGAGCATTGTGATTACAGGGGTCTTGGAGCATTGTGATGACAAGGGTCATGGAGCTTTGCGATGACAAGGCCGTGGAACATTGTGATGGCAGGGCTCAAGGAGCATTGTTATGACAGGGGTAATGGAGCATTGTGATTTGAAGGGCATGGAGCATTGTGATTACAACTTTTATGGAGCATTGTGATGACAAATCTGTGGACCATTGGGATAAAAAGCGCGTGGCACTTTGTGATGACAAGGGTCATGGAGGATTTTTCTGACAAAGGCATGGAGCACTGTGATGAAAAGTGTCACGGAGCATTGTGATGAAAAGTTCATGAAGCATTGAGGTTAAAAATGTCACAAAGCCTTGTGATGACACGGACATGGACCATTGTGATGACAAATGTTATGAAGCATTGTGATGACTGGAGTCACGGAGCATTGTGATGACAGGTTCATGGAGCATTGTGATGACAAGGGCATGGAGCATTGTGCTGAGAAAGGCGTAGATCATTGTGATGACAAGGGTCAAAGAGCATTGTGATGAAAAGTTCATGGAGCATTGTGGTTAAAAAGGTCACAGAGACTGTTGATGATGAGGTAATGGACCATTGTGATGACAAAGATCATGAAGCATTGTGATGACTGGAGTCACGGAGCATGGTGATGACAGGGGTTATGGAGCAATTTGATAACAAGGGCATGGAACATTGTGATGACAAGGGCATGGAGCATTGGTCTAATATGTTTCATGGATTATTGTGATGACATTTGGAATGGCACATTGTGATGACAAGGACATGGAGCATTGTGATGACCAGTTCATGCAGTATCGTGAAGAGAAGTGTCAGGGAGCATTGTGATGACATATGTAATGGCCCATTGTGATGAAAATGGCATGGAGCATTGTGATGCCAAGTTTCATGAAAGATTCTGATGACCAAGGTAATGGAGCATTGTTATGACAATGGCTTGGAGCATTGTGATGACAAGGGTCAGGGAGCATTGTGCTGACAAGTGCGTGGAGAATTGTGATGACAAGGGTCATGGAGCATTCTGATGACAAGCTTGTGGAGTATTTTGATGACAATGGCATGGAGCATTGTGATGAAAACGGCATGGGGCAATGAGATGAAAAAGGCATGCAGCCTTTTCATTACAGGGTTCAAGGAGTATTCTGAAGACAAGTGTCAGGGAGCATTGTGATGACAAGTGTATTGAGAATTGTGATGACAAAAGTCATGGAGCATGGTGATGAGAAGGCCATGGATAATTGTGATGATGATCGTCATGGGGTGTTGTGATTATAAGTGTTATGGAACATTGTGATCACAAGGCTTTGGAGCATTACGATGACAGAGGTCATGGAGAATTTTGATTTCATTGTGATGACAATAGCATGAAGCATTATGATGATGGGCATGGTGCATTGTGATGACAGAGTTCATGGAGCATTGAGATGAAAAGGGGCATGTAGCATTGTGATTACAGGGGTCTTGGAGCATTGTGGTGACAAACACATAGAGCATTGTAATGACATGGTCATGTAGAATTTTCTTGACAAAGGCATGGAGCATTGTGATGACAGGTGTCATGGAGAACTGTGACAAAATTGTCACGGAGCATTTTCAATACAGGGGTCATGGATCATTGGGATGACAAGTGCATGGATTATTGTGATGACAAGGGTCATGGAGCATTGGGATGAAAATATTCATGGAGTATTGTGATGACAGGGGTCATGGAGAATTTTGATTACAGGGGTCTTGGAGCACTGTGATGACAAGTGTCCCGGATCTTTGTGTTGTCACGTGTCATGGAGTGTTGTGATGACAGGGTTCATGGAGCATTGAGATGAATAGGGGCATGGAGCACTGTGTTTACAGGGGTTTTGGAGCATTGTGATGACAAGGGCAAGGAGCATTTTGATGAGACGGCCATGGAACATTCTGATGACATGTGTCATGGAGCTTTTTGATGACAACGGCATGGAGCATTGTGATTAAAGGGGTCTTGGAGCATTGCGATGACAAGTGTCATGGAGCCTTTTGATGACAAGGCCGTGGAACATTGTGATGGCAGGTGTCATGGAGCATTGTTATGACAGGTGTAATGGAGCATTGTGATGAGAAGGGCATGCAGCATTGTGATTACAATTTTTATGGAGCATTGTGATGACAAATTTTTGGACCGTTGGGATGAAAAGCACGTGGCACATTGTGATGACAATGGTCATGGAGCATTTTAATGACAAAGGCATGGAGCATTGTGATGACAAGGGTCACGGAGCATTGTGATGAAATGTTCATGGAGCATTGTGGATACAAAGGTAACAGAGCCTTGTGATGACGTGGGCTTGGACCATTGAGATGACAAATATTATGAAGCACTGTGATGACTGGAGTCACAGAGCATTGTGATGACAGGTGTCATGGAGCATTGTGATGACAAGGTCCTGGTGCATTGTGATGAGATGACCATGGAGACTTGTGATGACAAGTCTCATGGAGCACTCTGATGAAAAGGGGCATGGAGCATTGTGATTACAGGGGTCTTGGAGCATTGTGATGACAAGGGCATGGAGCACTGTGAGGAGAAGGCCATGGAGCATTCTGATGACATACGTCAAGGAGCATTGTGCTGAGAAAGTCATAGAGCATTGTGATGACAGGGGATAAAGAGCATTGTGAAGAAAAGTTCATGGAGCATTGTGGTTAAAAAGGTCACAGAGACTCTTGATGATGAGGGCATGGACCATTGTGATGACAAAGGTCATGAAGCATTGTGATGACTGGAGTCACGGAGCATTGTGATGACAGGGGTCATGGAGCATTGTGATAACAAGGGCATGGAGCATTGTGATGACAAGGGCATGGAGCATTGTGATGACCATGTGATGCAGTATTGTGAAGACAGTTGTCAGGGAGCATTGTGCTGACATATATAATGGCCCACTGTGATGACAATGGCATTGAGCATTGTGATGCCAAGTGTCATGGAGGATTCAGAAGACAAACGTAATGGAGCATTGTGATGACAATGGCTTGGAGCATTGTGATGACAAGGGTCAGGGAGCATTGTGCTGACAAGTGCATGGAGAATTGTGATGACAAGGGTCATGGAGCATTCTGCTGACAAACTTGTGGAGTATTTTGATGACAATGGCATGGAGCATTGTGATGAAAACGGCATGGGGTATTGTGATGAAAATTGCATGGAGACTTTTCGTGACAGGGTTCAAGGAGCATTCTGACGACAAATGTCAGGGAGCATTGTGATGACAATGTATTGAGAATTGTGATGACAAAGGTCATGGAGCATTGTGATGAAAAGGGCATGGAGTATTGTGATGACAGGCATCATGGAATCGTTGTGATGACAAGTGCTATGGAACATTCTGATCACAAGGGTTTGGAGCATTGTGATGACAGAGGTCATGGATCATTTTGATTTCAAGGAGCATGGAACATTTTGATGACAAGGGCATGAAGCAATGTGATCCCAAGGTTCATGGAGGATTGTGATGATAATGGTAATGGAGTATTGTGATGACAAGCGCATAGAGCATTCTAATGACAAGGTCATGTAGCATTCTGCTGACAAAGGCATGAAGCATTGTGATGCCAGGTGTCATGGAGCACTGTGATGACAAGCGTCACGGAGCATTGTGAATACAGGGGTCATTGAGAATTGGGATGACAAGGGCATGGATCATTGTGATGCCAAGTGTCATGGAGCATTGGGCTGAAAATGTTCATGGAGTATTGTGATGACAGGGGTCATGGAGCATTGTGATGACTAGGGAATGGAGCATTGTAATGACAAGAGTCCCTGATCATTGTGTTGTCGGGTGTCATGGAGTGTTGTGATGACAGTGGTCATGGAACATTGTGATGATATTTGTCATGGAGCATTGTGATGAGAAGGTCATGGAGTATTTGGCTGAAAATGTTCATGGAGTATTGTGATGACAGTTGTCATGGAACATTGTGATGACAAGGGAATGGAACATGGTGATGACAGTGGTCATGGAACATTTTGATTACAGGGTTGAGGGAGGATTGTGATGACTAGTGAGGGAACATGGTTATATCTCAGGTGACAGAGCATTTGGATGAGAAGAGCATGGAGCATTGTGATTACAAGTTTTATGGAGCATAGCGATTACAAGGTTGTGGATCATTGTGATGGAAAGCCCGTGGCACATTTTGATGACAAGGGTCATTGAGTTTTTTTCTGACAAAGCATGGAGCATTGTGATGACAAGTGTCACGGAGCACTGTGTTTAAATGTTCATGGAGCATTGTGGTTACAAAGGTCACAGAGACTTGTGATGACGCAGGCATGGACCGTTGTGATGACAAACGTTATGAAGCATTGTGATGACTGGAGTCACGGAGCATTGTGATGGCAGGGGTCATGGAGCATTGTTACGACAGAAGTAATGGACCATTGTGATGAGAATGGCATTGACCATTAGTCTGAAATATTTCATGGATTATTGTGATGAGAGTGGGCATGGAGCATTGTGATTACAAGGGCACGGTACACTGTGATACTTGGGTCATGGAGGATTGTAATGACAAGGGCATGGAGCATTGTGATGACAAGTGTGATGGAGCTTTGTGATGACAAGCGCATGGGGCAATGTGATGAGAGTGTTCATGGAGCATTGTGATGACAATGATATGGAGCATTGTGATGCCAAGGGTCATGGAGCTTTGTGATGACAAATGTCATGGAGCATTTTGATGTCAAGGGTGTGGTGCATTGTGATGAGAAGGGCAGGAGCATTTTGATGACAGGATCATGGAGCAATTTAATGAAAAGTGTAATGGAACATTTTGATGACAGGGGTTATAGAACATTGTGATGCCAGGGTTCATGGAGCTTTGGGATGAAAAGTGTCATCGAGCCTTTTGATGACAGTGGTTATGGAACATTGTGATATCAGGAGTCATGGAACATTGTGTTGATAAGGGGATGTAGCATTGTGATGACAGGGGTCATGGAACACTGTGATTACAGGGGTGAGGGAGGATTGTGATATCTAGTGATAGATCATTGTGATATCCCAGGTGCGAGAGCATTTGGATGAGAAGTGCATGGAGCATTGTGATTACACGGTTAATGGAGCATAGCGATGACAAGGTTGTGGATCATTGTGATGAAAACCGCGTGGCACATTGTGATGACAAAGGTCATGGAGCATTGTCCTGACAAAGGCATGGATCATTGTGATGACAAGGGTCACGGAGCATTGTGATGAAAAGTTCATGGAGCATTGTGGTTACAAAGGACACAGAGCCTTGTGATGACGCGGGCATGGACCGTTGTGATGACAAACCTTATGAAGCATTTTGATGACTGGAGTCACGGAGCATTTTGATGACAGGGTTCATGGAGCACTGTGATAACAAGGTCATGGAGCATTGTGATGACAGGGGAATGGAGCACTGGTCTGACAAGTTTCATAGATTATTGTGATGACAGTGAACATGGTGCATTGTGATGACAAGGGCATGGGGCATTGAGATGAGAAGGTCATGGAGTATTTTGAAGACAGGTGTCACGGAGCATTGTGATGAAATATGTCATGGTCCATTGCGATGACAATGGCAGGGAACATTGTGATGCCAAATGTAATGGAGGATTATGATGACAAATATAATGGAGCATTGTGATGACTAGGGCTTGGAACATTATGATGACAAAACCATGGAGCCATGTGATGACAAGTCCCATGGAGCATACTGATGAAAAAGGGCATGGAACATTGTGATTACAGTGGTCTTGGAACTTTGTGATGACAAGGGCATGGAGCATTGTGAGGAGAAGACCAAGGAGCATTCTGATGGCATGCATCATTGAGGTTTGTGATGACAATGGCATGGAGCATCGGGATTACATTGGTCTTGGAGCATTGTGATAAAAAGGGCATGGATCATTGTGATGAAAAAGGCATGGAGCCCTTTCATGACAGGGAAAAAGGAGCATACAGACAACAAGTGTCAGGGAGCATTTGGATGACAAGTGTATTGAGCATTGTGATGACAATGGTCATGGAGCATTGTGATGAGAAGACCATGGATAATTGTGATGACGAGCGTCATGGGGCATTGTGATGACAAGTGTTATGGAATATTGTGATCACAAGGGTTTGGAGCATTGTTATAACAGAGGTCATGGAGCATTTTGATTTCATTGTTATGACAATAGCAGGAAGCATTATGATGATGGGCATGGTGCATTGTGATGACAGGGTTCATGAATCATTGAGATGAAAAGGGGCATAGAGCTTTGTGATTACAGTGTTCTTGGGGCATTGTGATGAGAAGGGTCATGGAGCCTTGTGATGAAAAGGCCATGGAACATCATGATGGCAGGGGTCATGGATCATTGTTATTACAGAATTAATGGAGCATTTTGATGAGAAGGGCATTGAGCATTGGTCTGAAATATTTCATGGATTATTGTGATGAGAGTGGGCATGGAGCATTGTGATGACAAGGGCACGGAAGACTGTGATACATGTGTCATGGAGGATTGTAATGACAGGGGCATGGAGCATTGTGATGAGAACGCATCAAACATTGTGATGACAAGTGTCATGGAGTTTTGTGATGACAAGGGCATGGAGCAATGTGATGAGAGTGTTCATGGAGCATTGTGATGACAAAGCCATGGAGCATTGTGATGCCAAGGGTCATGGAGCTTTGTGATGACAAAGGTCATGGAGTATTTTGATGACAAGTTTGTGGTGCATTGTGATGAGCAGGGCAGGGAGCATTTTGATGACAGGGTCATGCAGCAATTTGATAAAAAGTGTAATGGAATATTTTGATGACAGGGGTTATAGAACATTGTGATGCCAGGGGTCATGGAGCTTTGGGATGAAAAGTGTCATGGATCATTTTGATGACAGGGATTATGGAACATTGTGATGTCAGGGGTCATGGAACATTGTGCTTATAAGGGGATGTAGCATTGTGATGACAGGGGTCATGGAACACTGTGATTACAGGGGTGAGGGGGCATTGTGATAACTAGTGATGGAACATTGTGATATCTCAGGTGAGAGAGCATTTGGATGAGAAGTTCATGGAGCATTGTGATTACAAGGTTTATGGATCATAGCGATGACAAGGTTGTGGATCATTGTGATGAAAAGTGCATGGCACACTGTGATGACAAGTGTTATGGAGCATTGTTCTGACAAAGGCATGGAGCATTGTGATTAAAGGGGTCACGGAGCATTGTGATGAAAAGGGCATGGATCATTGTGATCAAAAAGGCATGGAGCCTTGTCATGACAGGTTTCAAGGAGCATACTGAAGACAAGTGTCAGGGAGAATTGTGATGAAAAGTGTATTGAGCATTGTGATGACAAAAATCATAGAGCACTGTGATGAGAAGGCCATGGATAATTGTGATGATGAGTGTCATGGGGTGTTGTGATGATAAGTGTTATGGAACTTTGTGATCACAAGGGTTCGGAGTATTATGATGACAGAGGTCACGGAGCATTTTGATTTCATTGTGATGACAATAGCCTGAAGCATTATGATGATGGGCATGGTGCATTGTGATGACAGGGTTCATGGAGCATTGATATGAAAAGGGACATGGAGCATTGTGATTACAATGGTCTTGGAGCATTGTGATGACAAGGGCAAGGAGCATTGAGATGAGAAGGCCATGGAACTTTCTGATGACATGCGTAATGGAGCTTTGTGATGACAAGGGCTTGGAGCATTGTGATTTCAGGCGTCTTGAGCATGGTGATGTCAATTGTCATGGAACCATGTGATGACTAGGCCGTGGAACATTGTGATGGCGGGGGTCATTGTGCATTGTTATGAAAGGGGTAATGGAGCATTGTGATGAGAAGGACATGGAATATTGGTCTGAAATGTTTCATGAATTATTGTGATGAGAGTGGGCATGGAGCATTGTGATGACAAGTGTTATGGAATATTGTGATCACAAGGGTTTGGAGCATTGTTATGACAGAGGTCATGGAGCATTTTGATTTCATTGTTATGACAATAGCAGGAAGCATTATGATGATGGGCATGGTGCATTGTGATGACAGGGTTCATGAATCATTGAGATGAAAAGGGGCATAGAGCTTTGTGATTACAGTGTTCTTGGGGCATTGTGATGAGAAGGGTCATGGAGCCTTGTGATGAAAAGGCCATGGAACATCATGATGGCATGGGTCATGGATCACTGTTATTACAGAAGTAATGGAGCATTTTGATGAGAAGGGCATTGAGTATTGGTCTGAAATATTTCATGGATTATTGTGATGAGAGTGGGCATGGAGCATTGTGATGACAAGGGCACGGAAGACTGTGATACATGTGTCATGGAGGATTGTAATGACAGGGGCATGGAGCATTGTGATGAGAACGCATCGGACATTGTGATGACAAGTGTCATGGAGTTTTATGATGACAAGGGCATGGAGCAATGTGATGAGAGTGTTCATGGAGCATTGTGATGACAAAGCCATGGAGCATTGTGATGCCAAGGGTCATGGAGCTTTGTGATGACAAAGGTCATGGAGTATTTTGATGACAAGTTTGTGGTGCATTGTGATGAGCAGGGCAGGGAGCATTTTGATGACAGGGTCATGCAGCAATTTGATAAAAAGTGTAATGGAATATTTTGATGACAGGGGTTATAGAACATTGTGATGCCAGGGGTCATGGAGCTTTGGGATGAAAAGTGTCATGGAGCATTTTGATGACAGGGGTTATGGAACATTATGATGTCAGGGGTCATGGAACATTGTGCTTATAAGGGGATGTAGCATTGTGATGACAGGGGTCATGGAACACTGTGATTACAGGGGTGAGGGGGCATTGTGATAACTAGTGATGGAACATTGTGATATCTCAGGTGAGAGAGCATTTGGATGAGAAGTTCATGGAGCATTGTGATTAAAAGGTTTATGGATCATAGCGATGACAAGGTTGTGGATCATTGTGATGAAAAGTGCATGGCACACTGTGATGACAAGTGTTATGGAGCATTGTTCTGACAAAGGCATGGAGCATTGTGATTACAGGGATCTTGGAGCATTGTGATGAAAAGGGCATGGATCATTGGGATGAAAAAGGCATGGATCCTTGTCATGACAGGTTTCAAGGAGCATACTGAAGACAAGTGTCAGGGAGCATTGTGATGATAAGTGTATTGAGCATTGTGATGACAAAGGTCATGGAGCATTGTGATGAGAAGGCCATGGATAATTGTGATGATGAGTGTCATGGGGTGTTGTGATGATAAGTGTTATGGAACATTGTGATCACAAGGGTTTGGAGCATTATGATGACAGAGGTCATGGAGAATATTGATTTCATTGTGATGACAATAGCCTGAAGCATTATGATGATGGGCATGGTGCATTGTGATGACAGGTTTCATAGAGCATTGAGATGAAAAGGGACATGGAGCATTGTGTTTACAGGGGTATTGGAGCATTGTGATGACAAGGGCATGGAGCATTGTGATGAGAAGGCCATGGAACTTTCTGATGACCTGCATCATGGAGCTTTGTGATGACATGGGCATGGAGCATTGTGATTACAGGGGTCTTCAGCATTGTGATGACCAGTGTCATAGAACCTTGTGATGACTAGGCCGTGGAACATTGTGATGAGAGGTGTCATGGTGCATTGTTATGACAGGGGTAATGGAGCATGGTGATGAGAACGGCATGGATCATTGTTCTGAAATATTTCATGGATTAATGTGATGAGAGTTTGCATGGAGCATTGTGATGACAAGGGTACGGAACACTATGTTACATGGGTCATGCAGGATTGTAATGACAAGAGCATGCACCATTGAGATGAGAAGGGCATCGAGCATTGTGATGACAAGTGTCATGGAGCTTTGTGATGACAAGGGCATTGAGCAATGTGATGAGAGGGTTCATGGATCACTGTGATGACAATGACATGGAGCATTGTGAGGTCAAGGGTCATGGAGCTTTGTGATGACAAGTCATGGAGCATTTTGATGACAAGGGCATGGTGCATTGTGATGAGAAGGGCAGGGAGCATTTTGATGACCGGGTCATGCAGCAATTTGATGAAGAGTGTAATGGAACATTTTGATTGCAGGGGTTATAGAACATTGTGATGTCAGGCGTCTTTGAGCTTTGGGATGAAAAGGGTCATGGAGCATTTTGATGACAGGGGTCATGGAACATTGTGATGATAAGGGGATGTAGCAGTGTGATGACAGGTCCATGGAACATTGTGATTACAGGGGTGAGGGAGAATTGTGATGACTAGTGATAGAACACTGTGATATCTCTGGTGAGAGAGCACTTTGATGAGAAGTGCATGGAGGATTGTGATTACAAGGTTTATGGAGCACTGCAGTGACAAGGTTGTGGATCGTTGTGATGAAATGCACGTGACACATTTTGAAGACAATGGTCATGGAGCATTGATCTGACAAAGACATGGAGCATTGTGATGATAAGGGTCACAGAGAATTGTGATGAAAAGTTCATGGAGCATTGTGGTTTCAAAGGTCACAGAGCCTTGTAATCACGCAGGCATGGACCATTGTGATGACAAACGTTATGTAGCTTTGAGATGACTGGAGTCACGGAGCATTGTGATGACAAGGGTCATGGAGCATTGTGATGACATATGTCATGGAGCATTGTGCTGACAAGCGCATGGAGCATTGTGATGACAAGGGTCATGGAGCATAATGCTGAGAAAGGCATAGAGCATTGTGATGACAAGGGTCAAAGAGCATTGTGATGAAAAGTTCATGGAGCATTGTGGTTAAAAAGGTCACAGAGACTGTTGATGGCGAGGGCATAAACCATTGTGATGAAAAAGGTCATGAAGCATTGTGATGACTGGAGTCACAGAGCGTTGTGATGACAGGGGTCATGGAGCATTGTTATAACAAGGGCAAGGAGCATTGTGATGACAAGGGCATGGAACATTGGTCTAAAGTTTCATGGATTATTGCGATGACATTTGGAATGGTGCACTGTGATGACAAGGGCATGGAGCATTGTGATGACCAGGTCATGCAGTATTGTGAAGAGAGGTGTCAGGGAGCATTGTGATGACATATGTAATGGCCCATTGTGATGACAATGGCATGGAGCATTGTGATGCCTATTGTCATGGAGGATTCTGATGAGAAAGTTAATGGAGCATTGTGATGACAATGGCTTGGAGCATTGTGATGACAAGTGTCAGGGAGCATTGTGCTGACAAGTGCATGGAGAATTGTGATGACAATGGCATGGAGCATTCTGATGACAAGCTTGTGGACTATTTTGATGACAATGGAATGGAGCATTGTGATGAAAACGGCATGGGGAATTGTGATGAAAGGGGCATGGAGCCTTTTCGTGACAGGATTCAAGGAGCATTCTGATGACAAGAGTCAGGGAGCATTTTGATGACAAGTGTATTGAGAATTGTGATGACAAAGGTCATGGAGCATTGCGATGAAAAGGGCATGGAGTATTGTGATGACAGGCATCATGGAGCATTGTGATGACAAGTGTTATGGAACACTGTGATCACAAGGGTTTGGAGCATTGTGATGACAGAGGTCATGGATCATTTTGATTTCAAGGAGCATGGAGCATTATGATGACAAGGGAATGAAACAACCTGATCCCAAGGTTCATGGAGGATTGTGATGACAATGGAAATGGAGTATTGTGATGACAAGCGCAGAGAGCACTGTAATGACAAGGTCATGTAGCATTTTGCTGACAAAGGCATGGAGCATTGTGATAACATGTGTCATGGAGCACTGTGATGAAAAGCGTCACGGAGCATTGTGAATACAGGGGTCATGGAGCATTGGGATGACAAGGGCATGGATCATTGTGATGACAAGGGTCTTGGAGCACTGGGCTGAAAATATTCATGGAGTTTTTTGATGACATGTGTCATGGAGCATTGTGATGACGGGGGAATGGAGCATTGTGATGACAAGAGTCCCGAATCATTGTGTTCTCAGGTGACATTGAGTGATGTGATGACAGTGGTCATGGAGCATTGTGATGACTAGGGAATGGAGCATTGTGATGACTAGAGTCCCGGATCACTGTGTTGTCAGGGGTCATGGAGCATTGTGATGACTGTGGTCATGGAGCATTGTGATGATAGGGATCATGAAGCATTGTGATGAGAAGTTCCTGGAGAATTGGACTGAAAATATTCAGGAAGTATTGTGAGGACTGAGGTCATGGAGCATTGTAATGACAAGAGAATGGAGCACTGTGATGAAAAGTTCCTGGAGCATTGTCATGAGAAGACAATGGAGCCTTGTAATAACAATTCTCCTGGAGCATTCTGATGAAAAGGGGCATGGAGTATGGTGATTACAGTGGTCTTGGAGCATTGTGATGACAAGGGCATGGAACATTGGTCTAATAAGTTTCATGGATTATTGTGATGACAGTTGGAATGGCGCATTGTGATGAAAAGGGCATGGAGCATTGTGATGGCCAGGTCATGCAGTATTGTGAAGACACGTGTCAGGTAGCATTGTGATGACATATGTAATGGCCCATTGTGATGACAATGGCTTGGATCATTGTGATGCCAAGTGTCATGGAGGATTCTGATGAGAAATGTAATGGAGCATTGTGATGACAATGGCTAGGAGCATTGTGATGACAAGGGTCAGGGAACATTGTGCTGACAAGTGCATGTAGAACTGTGATGGCAAGGGTCATGGAGCATTCTGATGACAAGTTGTGGAGTATTTTAATGACAATGGCATGGAGCATTGAGATGAAAATGGCATGGGGCATTGTGATGAAAGATGCATGGTGCATTTTCGTGACAGGTTTGAAGGAGCATTCTGATGACAAGTGTCAGGGAGCTTTGTGATGACAAGTGTATTGAGAATTGTGATGAAAAAGGTCATGGAGCATTGGGATGTAAAGGGCATGGAGTATTGTGATGACAGGCATCATGGAGCATTGTGATGACAAGTGTTATGGAACATTGTGATCACAAGGGTTTGGAGCATTGTGATGACAGACGTCATGGATCATTTTGATTTCAAGGAATATGGAGCATTGTGATGACAGGGGTATGAAGCAATGTGATCCCAAGGTTCATGGAGGATTGTGATGACAATGGAAAGAGAGTATTGTGATGACAAGTGCATAGTGCATTGTAATGACAAGGTCATGTAGAATTTTGCTGACAAAGACATGGAGCATTGTGATGACATGTGTCATGGAGCACAGTGATGACAAGCGTCACGGAGCATTGTGAATACAGGGGTCATGGAGCATTGTGATGACAAGGGTCATGGAGCACTGGACTGAAAATGTTCATGGAGTGTTGTGATGACAGGGGTCATGAAGCATTGTGATGACTAGGGAATGGAGCATTATGATGACAAGAGTCCCAGATCATTGTGTTGTCAGGCGTCCTGGAGTGTTGTGATGACAGTGGTCATGGAGCATTGTGATGATATTGGCCATCGAGCATTGTGATGAGTAGGGCATGGAGCATTGTGATGAGAAGGACATGGAGCATTCTGATGACATGCGTCATGGAGTTTTGTGATGACAAGGGCATGGAGCATTGTGATTACAGGCATCTTGGAGCATTGTGATAAAAAGGGCATGGATCATTGTTATGAGAAAGGCACGGAGCCTTGTCATGACAGGGTTCAAGGAGCATACTGACGACAAGTGTCATGGAGCATTGTGATGACAAGTGTATTGAGCATTGTGATGACAATGATCATGGAGCATTGTGATGAGAAGACCATGGATAATTGTGATGATGAGCATCATGGGGTGTTGTGATGATAAGTGTTATGGAACATTGTGATCACAAGGGTTTGGAGCATTATGATGACAGAGGTCATGGAGAATACTGATATCATTGTGATGACAATAGCCTGAAGCGTTATGATGATGGGCATGGTGCATTGTGATGACAGGGTTCATGGAGCATTGAGATGAAAAGGGGCATGGAGCATTGTGATTACAAGTGTCTTGTAACATTGTGATGACAAGGGCATGGAGCATTGTGATGAAAAGTCCATGGAACATTCTGATGACATGCGTCATGGAGCTTTGTGATGACAAGGGCATGGAGCATTGTGATTTCAGGGGTCTTAAGCATTGTGATGACAAGTGTCATGGAACCTTGTGATGACTAGGACGTGGAACATTTTCATGGCAAAGGTCATGGTGCATTGTTATGACAGGGGTAATGCAAGATTTTGATGAAAAGGGCATGGAACATTGGTCTGAAATATTTCATGGATTATTGTGATGAGAGTGGGCATGGAGCATTGTGATGACAAGGGCACGGAGCACTGTGATACATGGGTCATGCAGGATTGTAATGACAAGGGCATGGAGCATTGTGATGAGAAGGGCATCGAGCATTGTGATGACAAGTTTCAGGGAGCTTTGTGATGACAAGGGCATGGAGCAATGTGATAAGAGGGTTCATGGAGCATTGTGATGGCAATGACATGGAACATTGTGATGCCAAGGGTCATGGAGTTTGTGATGACAAGTCATGGAGCATTTTGATGACAAGGGCATGGTGCATTGTGATGAGAAAGGCAGAGAGCATTTTGATGGCCGGTTCATGCAGCAATTTGATGAAAAGTGTAAAGGAACATTTTGATGCAGGGGTTATAAAACATTGTGATGTCAGGGGTCTTGGAACTTTGGGAAGAAAAGGGTCATGGAGCATTTTGATGACAGGGGTTATGGAACATTGTGATGTCATGGGTCATGGAACATTGTGATGATAAGGGGATGTAGCATTGTGATGACAGTGTCATGGAACATTGTGATTACAGGGGTGAGGGAGTATTGTGATGACTAGTGATGGAACATTGTGATATCTCTGGTGAGAGAGCATTTTGATGAGATGTGCATGGAGCATTGTGATTACAGGGATCTTGGAGCATTGTGATGAAAAGGCATGGATCATTGTTATGAAAAATGCATGGAGCCTTGTCATGAGAGGGTTCAAGGAGCATACTGACGACAAGTGTCAGGGAGCATTGTGACGACAAGTGTATTGATCATTGTGATGACAAAGATCATGGAGCATTGTGATGAGAAGACCATGGATAATTGTAATGATGAGCGTCATGGGGTGTTGTGATGATAAGTGTTATGGAACATTGTGATCACAAGGTTTTGGAGCATTATGATGACCGAGGTCATGGAGAATATTGATTTCATTGTGATGACAATAGCCGGAAGCGTTATGATGATGGGCGTGGTGCATTGTGATGACAGGGTTCATGGAGCATTGAGATGAAAAGGGGCATGGAGCATTGTGATTACAAGGGTCATGGAGCATTGTGATGACAAGGGCATGGAGCATTGTGATGAAAAGGCCATGAAACATTCTGATGACATGCGTCATGGAGCTTTGTGATGACAAGGTCATGGAGCATTGTGATTTCAGGGGTCTTAAGCATTGTGATGACAAGTGTCATGGAACCTTGTGATGACTAGGCCGTGGAACATTTTGATGGCAAGGGTCATGGTGCATTGTTATGACAGGGGTAATGGAGCATTTTGATGAGAAGGTTATGGAACATTGGTCTGAAATATTTCATGGATTATTGTGATGAGAGTGGGCATGGAGCATTGTGATGACAAGGGCACGGAGCACTGTGATACATGGGTCATTCAGGATGGTAATGACAAGGGCATGGAGCTTTATGATGAGAAGGGCATCAAGCATTGTGATGACAAGTATCAGGGATCTTTGTGATGACAAGGGCATGGAGCAATGTGATAAGAGGGTTTATGGAGCATTGTGATGACAATGACATGGAGCATTGTGATGCCAAGGGTCATGGAGCTTTGTGATGACAAGTCATGGAGCATTTTGATGACAAGGGCATGGTGCATTGTGATGAGAAGGGCAGGGAGCATTTTGATGACCGGGTCATGCAGCAATTTGATGAAAAGTGTAATGGAATATTTTGATGGCAGGGGTTATAGAACATTGTGATGTCAGGGGTCTTGGAGCTTTGGGATGAAAAGCGTCATGGAGCATTTTGATGACAGGGGTTATGGAACATTGTGATGTCAGGGGTCATGGAACATTGTGATGATAAGGGGATGTAGCATTGTGATGACAGGTTCATGGAACATTGTGATTACAGGGGTGAGGTAGTATTGTGATGACTAGTGATGGAACATTGTGATATCTCGTGTGAGAGAGCAGTTTGATAAGTGCATGGAGCATTGTGATTACAAGGTTTAGGGAGCATTGCAATGGCAAAGTTGTGGACCGTTGTGATGAAATGCACGTGGCACATTGTGATGTCAATGGTCATGGAGAATTGTTCTGAAAAAGACATGGAGCATTATGATGACAAGGGTCACAGAGAATTGTGATGAAAATTTCAGGGATCATTGTGGTTACAAAGGTCACAGAGCCTTGTGATGACACGGGCGTGGACCACTGTGATGACAAACGTTATGAAACATTGTGATGACTGGAGTCACGGAGCATTGTGAAGACAGGGGTCATGGATCTTTGTGATGACAAAGGTCACGAAGCATTTAGATGGCAAGGGCGTTGTGCATTGTGATGAGAAGGGCAGGGAGCCTTCTGATGACAGTGTCTTGGAGCAATTTGATGAAAAGTGTCATGGAACATTTTGATGACAGGTGTTATGGAACACTGTGATGTCAGGGGTCATCGAACATTGTGATAAGTGCATGTAGCATTGTGATGACAGGAGTCATGGAACATTGTGATGACAGGGGTGAGGGAGTATTGTGACAAATAGTGATGTAGCATTGTGATATCAGTGGTGAGAGAGCATTTTGATGAGAAGTGCATGGAGCATTGTGATGACAAATTTTAAGGAGCATTGTGATGACAAGATTGTGGAGCACTGTGATGACAAGCGCATGGTGCATTGTGATGACATGTGTCATGGAGCATTGTGCTGACCAGCGCATGGAGCATTGTGATGACAAAGGTCAAAGAGCATTGTGATGAAAAGTTCATGGAGCATTGTGTTTAAAAAGGTCAGAGACTCTTGATGATGATGGCATGGACCACTGTGATGACAAAGGTCATGAAGCATTGTGATGACGGGAGTCACGGATCATTGTGATGACAGGGGTCATGGAGTATTTTGATAACAAGGGCATGGAGCATTGTGATGACAATGGCATGAAACATTGGTCTAATATGTTTCATGGATTATTGAAATGATATTTGGAATGGCCCATTGTGATGACAATGTCATGGAACTTTGTGATGCCAAGTGTCATGGAGAATTCTGATGACAAATGTAATGGAGCATTGTGATGACAATGGCTTGGAGCATTGTGATGACAAGGGTCAGGGAGCATTGTGCTGACAAGTGCATGGAGAATTGTGATGATAAGTGTCATGGAGCATTCTGATGACAAGCTTGTGGAGGATTTTGATGAAAATGGCCTGGAGCATTCTGATGAAAACGGCATGGTGCACTGTGATGAAAACGGCATGGAGCCTATTCGTGACAGGGTTCAAGGAGCATTCTGATGACAAGTGTCAGGGAGCATTTTGATGACAAGTGTATTGAGAATTGTGATGAAAAAGGTCATGGAGCATTGTGATGAAAAGGGCATGGAATATTGTGATGACAGGCATCATGGAGCATTGTGATGACAAGTGTTATGGAACTTTGTGATCACAAGGTTTTGGAGCATTGTGATGACAGAGGTCATGGATCATTTTGATTTCAAGGAGCATGGAGCATTGTGATGAAAATGGCATGAAGCAATGTGATCCCAAGGTTCATGGAGGATTGTGATGACAATGGAAATGGTGTATTTTGATGACAAGCGCATAGATTATTTTAATGACAAGGTCATGTAGCATTTTGCTGACAAAGGCATGGAGCATTGTGATGACAGGTGTCATGGAGCACTGTGATGACAAGCGTCACAGAGCATTGTGAATACAGGGGTCATGGAGCATTGGGATGACAAGGGCATGGATCATTGTGATGACAAGGGTCATGGAGCACTGGACTGAAAATGTTCATGGAGTGTTGTGATGACAGGGGTCATGGAGCATTGTGATAACTCGGGAATGGAGCACTGTGATGACAAGTGTCCCGGATCATTGTGTTGTCAGGTGTCATGGAGTGATTTGATGGCAGTGGTCATGGAGCATTGTGGTGATATGGTCTATGGAGCATTGTGATGAGAATTTCGTGGAGCATTGCACTGAAAATGTTCATGGATTATTGTGATGACAGTGGTCATGGAGCATTGTGATGACAAGGGAATGGAGCACTGTGATGACAAGGTCCTGGAGCACTGTGATGTGAAGACCATAGAACCTTGTTATGACAAGTCTCATGGAGCATTCTGATGAAAAGGCACAGGGATCATTTTGATTACAGGGGTCTTGGAGCATTGTGATGAAAAGGGCATGGAACATTATGATGAGAAGGCCATGGAGCATTCTGATGACATTCGTCATGGAGCTTTGTGATGACAAGTGCAAGGAGCATTGTGATCACAGGTGCCTTGGAACATTTTGATGAGAAGGGCATGGATCATTGTGATGAAAAAGGCATGGAGCCTTGTCATGAAAGAGTGCACGGTGCATACTGAGGTCAATAATCAGAGAGCATTGTGTTGACAAGTGTATTGAGCATTGTGTTGACAAAAGTCATGGTGCATTGTGATGAGAAGCCCATGGATAACTTTGGTGACCAGTGTCATGGGGCATTGTGATGACAAGTGTTATGGGGCATTGTGATCACAAGGGTTTGCAGCATTGTGATGACAGATGTCATGGAGCTTTTTGATTTCATTGTGATGACAATAGCATGAAGCATTATGATGATGGGCATGGTGCATTTTGATGACAGCGTTCATGGAGCATTGTGATGAAAAGTGTCATGGAGCATTGGTCTGACAAGTTTCTTGGATTATTGTGATAAGAATGGGCATGGCACATTGTGATGACAAGGTCATGGAGCACTGTGATGACAAGGTCATGGATTATTGTGAAGAAAGGTGTCAGGGAGCATTGTGATGAAATATGTCATGTTCCAGTTTGATGACAATATCATGGAGCATTGTGATGCCAATTGTTATGGAGGATTGTTGTGACAAAGTAAAGGAGCATTGTGATGACAAGGGCATGGAGCATTGTGATATCAAGGGCCATTGAGAATTTTAATGTCCTGGTCATGAAACATTTTGATGAAAAGCGCATGGAGCTTCCTATGACAGGGCTCATGGAGCATTGCGATGACAAGTGCATGGAGTATTGTGATGACAAGAGCATATAACATTGTGATGTGAAGTGCCATGGAGCACTGTACTGACAAGGACGTGGATAACTGTGAGGACAAGGGACACTGAGCTTTGAGATGACAAGGCATGGAGCATGGTGATGGCAAAACCGTGGAGCATTGTGATGAGAAGACCTTGGGTAATTGTGATGTCGAGCATCATGGAGCACTGTAATGACAAGGGGCATGAAGCATTGTGATGACAGGTGTCAGGGAGCAATGTGATGACAGGGGTCATGGAGCAATGTGATGACAAAGGCATGGAGCATTGTGATGACAAGGGCATGGAGCATTGCAATGTCAAGAGAATGGAGAATTGTGATGACAAGAGCATGTAACATTTTGATGAGAAGTGTCATGTAGCACTGTGATGACAAGTACGTGGAGAATTTTGATGACAAGGGACATGGAGCATTTTGATAACCAGGACATGGATCATTGTGATGACAGTGGTCATGAAGCATTATTATGACAAGAGCCATGGTGCATTATGACATAAGATATCTCTTATGAAGGGAATGTAAACATGGCTACATATGAACTGATTTGGGGAAGAGAACAGAGTCTCAGATTTAGAAAACACTCTAACGCTTGCTTAAGGGGAAAGACAGGTGGGTAGATGCACAAAACAAAAGATTGATGTTAGCACAGGTACCGTTCCATAATCCAAAAACAAAAGAGACAAGCCCTACTCCTTCCTCAGTGAACGGAACTCAACATCCCTATTCCCCACAGAGAAATATATCTGACTAGTAAAAATTTTAAAACCTATGTATTGATATGTCTCCGTAAGGTAACTAAGTGTGTCTAGAATGACATAAACATGGCAGGGAGAATCAGCTCAAACCCAATATAAAAATGAATTTCAAAACAAAACATAAAAACAGAACAATTTTTACACAATACCTTCAGGGTCGCTGATGAAACCTGGAATGACCATATCTACAATGACAGCTGGATGTGGCATAAGGCTGGACACTTGGGACTGAGAGGATTGGTGAGATTGGGTGAGCAAATGTAGACCCTTTAAAGCAATAATGTGTGGCACCCATTCCATGGGTCCCAACAGGCCAGGATTAAGGGCATATTACTACAGCTATAATATGTACGGGAACCCTAGAGAATGGACACAGTGTGAATACGAAAGGTTTCTAAAACTCAACGAATAGTCCCACTCCTGGTGCTCCCATTTGACTTTCCAACTGCTTTACTATCAATCTCCATCTTGGAGAGACAGCACATTTAACCTCTTGGTTCGCACAGGTTGCCAATTTGGCAGAGGATGAAAGGGAAGAGGGAGAACCAGTGAGAGAGTAGCTGTTAGACATTTGTACGGGCACATGTCATCTTACTTCGCGGGAAGAAGAAGAAATAACCAAAGCCTCAGCCACCCACCGGGAACCAGTATAGGTCCTGAACCAAAATATTGGACTTGCGTTCAGCTCACAAAAAAACAAGTTAAATAATGTAGCTCAGTGCACAACAATTCACAAAGACGCATAGTAATAAAGGACAACTCTCGTCCAAAAATCTGTTGAGGGAAGGCAACGAGGCGGACTTGAAAGCGAGGCAGAATAGCAGGAAACAGACTTCAAGAGGTACGTTGGAATCACTTTTAAGGCAAAGGAAGAGGGGCACAACTTCGACTAAGCTGCACTTGGCCAAAAAGGGCGTAGGTGTTTTCTCCTGAATATATTCAGGAGAAAACGCATACGCACTTTCTGGCCAAGCAAGCATGCTGGCAATGCAAATCTGCACTACAAAGTATCAATTCCCACTTTTCAAAATGTACATCCAAAAAATGGGTAAAAACCAGAAAGGCAAGACAGGCCCTGGAGAAGTGGGAGCCTTGTTATGCTGATGGCCGGGATGTAAATTGCCAACTTCCTCTCTGGAGGAGTGCATTGTGTTCCGTAAAACAAGTAAAAAACAGAGCTACAGAGCCAAGGGCACTTCCAGTCTAGGGAATATACCTTGGGAAAACTGAAAATCAATAAGACAGAGCCACCCTCAAATTTAGGGCTATACTGCTTACAAGAACCTCAACTTGGGTACACCTTAAATATCCCAGGAAATATAAAAATGGTTCAAAAAATTGTGGTACTTACGTACGATGGAATATCCGTCAGCAATGAAATCAATGTCATGAGACCAGTAGCAGCAAAATGAGTGGATTCATGTTCGATTATTCTAAGTGAAATGAGTCACACAGAAAAAAGAAGTTTATCATAAGATATCACTTATGAAGATCCTGTAAACATGGCTACACATGAACTGAGTTAGGAAAGAGAACAGAGTTTCACATTTAGAAAACAGTCTTATGCCTGCTTAAGGGGGAAGGAGAGGTGGGGTGATGCATAAAACCAGAGTTGGATATAAGCACAGGTACCTTTCCAAAAACCAACTATGGAATAGACAAGACCTACCTATACCTTCCTCAGTGAAAGGGACTCAAAATCCCATATTTCCCGCAGAGGAATATATCTGACAAGTAAGTATCTTAAAACCTATGTATTGATATGTCTCTGTAAGGGAATCAAGTGTGTCTAGACTGGCATAAACATGGCAGCGAGAATCAGCTCAAACCCACTATTAAAAGGAATTTCAAAAACAAAACAGAAAAACTGGGAAATTCTTTACAATTCCTTCAGGGTCTCTGATGAAACCTGGAATGACCCTGTCTACAATGACAGCTGGATGTGGCATAAGGCTGGACACTTGGGACTGAGAGGATTGGTGAGATTCAGTGAGCAAATACAGACACTTTAAAGCAATAATGCATGGCACCCATTCCATGGGTCCCATCTCTCCAAGTTAAAGGGAATATTACTACAAATATAACATGTACGGGAAACCTAGAGAATGGAGACACTGTGAATATGAAAGGTATCTAAAACTCAACGAATAGTCCCTCTCCTGGTGCTCGGGTTTGACTTTCCACCTGCTTTACTATAAATCTCCCAACTTGGAGAGACAGCCCCTTTAACCTCCTGGTTCTCACAAGTTGCCAATTTGGCAGAGGATGAAAGGGAATAGGGAGAACCAATGAGAGAGTAGCTGTTAGGCAACTGGACGGGAATATGTCACCCTAATTTCCCGGCAGGAAGAAGAATTAACCAAAGTCTCAGCCACCCACTGGGAACCAGTATAGGTCCTGAACAAAAATATTGGCCATGCGTTCAGCTCACAAAAAACGAGTTGAAAAATGGAGCTCAAGGGCACAGCCATTCACAAAATGGCAGAGTAATAAAGGACAACTATCTTCCCAAAATCTGTTGAGGGAAGGCAACGAGATGGAATTGAAAGCGAGGCAGAATAGCAGGAAACAGATTTCAAGAGGTATGTTGGAATCACCTGTAACGCACAGGAAGAGGGGCACAACTTCAACAAGGATGCACTTGGCCACAAAGGGCGTATGCATTTTCTCCTGAATATATGCAGGAGAAAACACATACGCCCTTTTTGGCCAAGCAAGCATGCGGGCAATGCAAATCTGCACTACAAAGAAGTATCCCTTCCCACCGGTCAAAAGGGACATCCACAAAATGTGTAAATTTTAGAAAGTCAAGACAGGCCCTGGAGAACAGGGAGCCTTGTTATGCTGATGGGCGGGATGTAAATTGCCAACTGCCTCTCAGGAGGAGTGCATTGTGTTCCCTAAAACAAGTAAACAACAGAGCTACAGAGCCAAGGGCACTTCCAGTAGAGGGAATATACCTTGGGAAAACTGAAAATCAATAAGACAGAGCCAGCCTCAAATTTAGGGCTGTACTGCTTACAAGAACCTCAACTTGGGTACACGTTAAATATCCCAGGAAATATAAAAATGGTTCAAAAAATAGTGGTACTTACGTACGATGGAATATCCCTCAGCCACGAAATCAATGTCTTAAGACCAGTAGGAGCAAAATGAGTGGATTCAGGTATGATGATTCTAAGTGAAATAAGTCACACAGAAAAAGAAGCTTATCGTAAGATATCAGTTACGAACTTCCTGTAAACATGGCTACACATGAACTGAGTTAGGAAAGAGAACAGAGTCTCACATTTAGAAAACACTCTTATGCCTGCTTAAGGGGGAAGGAGAGGTGGGGTGATGCATAAAACCAGAGTTTGATATAAGCACAGGTACCGTTCCAAAAACCAACTATGGAATAGACAAGAACTTCCTATACCTTCCTCAGTGAAAGGGACTCAAAATCCCATATTTCCCGCTGAGGAATATATGTGACTAGTAAGAATTTTAAAACCTATGTATTGATATGTCTGCGTAAGGGAATCAAGTGTGTCTAGACTGGCATAAACATGGCAGCGAGAATCAGCTCAAACCGACTATAAAAAGAAATTTCAAAAACAAAACAAAAAAACAGGGACATTCTTTACAATTCCTTCAGGGTCTCTGATGAAACATGGAATGACCCTGTCTACAATGACAGCTGCATGTGGCATAAGGCTGGACACTTGGGACTGAGAGGATTGGTGAGATTGGGTCAGCAAATGCAGACCCATTAAAGCAATAATGCATGGCACCCATTCCATGGGTCCCAACTCTCGAGGTTGAAGGGAATATTACTACAGCTATAACATGTACAGGAAACCTAGAGAATGGACACACTGTGAATACGAAAGGTCTCTAAAACTCAACGAATAGTCCCTCTCCTGGTGCTCCAGTTTGACTTTCCAACTGATTTACTATCAACCTCCCAACTTTGAGAGACAGCCCCTTTAACCTCCTGGTTCTCACAGGTTGCCAATTTGGCAGAGGATGAAAGGGAAGAGGGAGAACCAATGAGAGAGTAGCTTTTAGGCATTTGGACGGGCATATGTCACTCTTATATCCCGTGCGGAAGAAGAATTAATCAAAGACTCAGCCACCCACCGGGAACCAGTATAGGTCCTGAACCAAAATATTGGACTTGCCTTCAGCTCACAAAAAACGAGTTAAAAAATGGAGCTATGGGGCAAAGCAATTCAAAAACTGACAGAGTAATAAAGGCCAACTATCATCAAAAAATCTCTTGAGGGAAGGCAACGAGGTGGACTTGAATGTGAGGCACAATAGCAGGAAACAGATTTCAAGAGGTACATTGGAATCGCCTTTAAAGCACAGGAAGAGGGGCACAACTTCGACAATAATGCACTTGGCCAAAAAGGGTATATGCGTTTTGTCCTTAATATATTCAGGAGAAAACGCATACGCCCATATTGGCTAAGCAAGCAAGTTGGCAATGCAAATCTGCACTACAAAGAAGTATCACTTCCCACCGGTCAAAATGGATATCCACAAAATGTGTAATATTCACAAAGGCAAGACAGGCCCTGGAGAACAGGGAGCCTTTTTATGCTGATGGGCGGGATGTAAATTGCCAACTGCCTCTCTGGAGGAGTGCACTGTGTTCCCTAAACAAGTAAACAACAGAGCTTCAGAGCCAAGGGCACATCCAGTCTAGGGAATATACCTTGGGAAAAAAGAAAATCAATAAGTCAGAGCCACCCCAAAATTTAGGCCTGCACTGCTTACTACAACCTCAACTTGGATACACATTGAATATCCCAGGAAATATAAAAATTTTTCAAAAAATTGTGGTACTTACGTACGATGGAATATCTCTCAGCCATCAAATCAATGTCATAAGACCAGTAGCAGCAAAATGAGTGGATTCAGGTACGATGATTCTAAGTGAAATAAGTCACACAGAAAATGAAACTTATCATAAAATACCACTTATGAAGGTTCTGTAAACATGGCTACACATGAACTGAGTTAGGAAACAGAACAGAGTCTCACATTTAGAAAACACACTTATGCCTGCTTAAGGGGGAAGGAAGGAGAGGTGGGGTGATGCATAAAACCAGAGTTTGATATAAGCACAGGTAACGTTCCAAAAACCAACTATGGAATAGACAAGACCTACACCTTCCCCAGTGAAAGGAACTCAAAACCCCATATTTCCCGCAGAGGAATATATCTGACTAGTAAGAATTTTAAACCTATGTTTGATATGTCTCCGTAAGGAAATCGAATGTCTAGACTGGCATAAACATGGCAGTGAGAATCAGCTCAAACCCACTATAAAAATGAATTTCAAAAACAAAACAAAAAAACAGGGAAATTCCTTCCAATTCCTTCAGGGTCTCTGATGAAACCTGGAATGACGCTTTCTAAAACGACAGCCGGATATGGCATAAGTGTGGCCACATGGGACTGAGAGGATTGGTGACATTGGGTGAGCAAATGCAGACCCTTTAAAGCAATAATGTATGGCACCCGTTCCATGGGTCCCAACTCTCCAGGTTGAAGGGAATATTACTAGAGCTATAACATGTATGGGAAACCTAGAGAATGGGCACACTGTGAATATGAAAGGTTTCTAAAACTCAAAGAATAGTCCCTCTCCTGGTGCTCCAGTTAGACTTTCCAACTGCTTTACTATCAATCTCCCAACTTGGAGAGACAGCACCTTTAACCTTCTGGTTCGCACAGGTTGCCAATTTGGCAAAGGATGAAAGGGAAGAGGGAGAACCAATGAGAGAGTAGCTGTTAGGCATTTGGACGGGCACATGTCACTCTTATTTCCTGGGAGGAAAAATAATTAACCAAAGCCTCAGCCACCCACCGGGAATCACTATAGGTCCTGAACCAAAATATTGGACTTGCGTTCAGCTCACAAAAAACGAGTTAAATAATGGAGCTATGGGGCAGAACATTTCACAAACTGGCAGAGTAATAAAGGCCAACTACCATCCAAAAATCTGTTGAGGGAAGGCAGCGAGTCGGACTTGTACGTGAGGGAGAATAGCAGGAAACAGATTTCAAGAGGTACGTTGGAATCGCCTTTAAAGCACAGGAAGAGGGGCACAACTTCGACAATGATGCACTTGGCCAAAAAGGGCGTATGCATTATCTCTTGTGTATATTCAGGAGAAAACTCATACGCCCTTTTTGGCCAAGCAAGCAAGCAGGCAATGCAAATCTGCACTACAAAGAAGTATCACTTCCCACCGGTCCAAAAGGACATCCACAAAAAGGGTAAAAACCAGAAATTCAAGACATGCCCTGCAGAACAGGGAGCCTTGTTATGCTGATGGGCGGGATGTAAACTGCCAACTTCCTCTCTGAAGGAGTGCATTGTGTTCCCTAAATCAGGTAAACAACAGAGCTACAGAGCCAAGGACACTTCCAGTCTAGGGAATATACCTAGGGAAAACTGAAAATCAATAAGACAGAGCCACCCCAAAATTTAGGGCTGCACTGCTTACAAGAACCTCAACTTGGGTACACCTTAAATATCCCAGGAAATATAAAAATGGTTCAAAAAATTGTACTTACGTACGATGGAATATCCCTCAGCCATGAAATCAAAGTCATAAGACCAGTAGCAGCAAAATGAGTGGATTCAGGTACGATGATTCTAAGTGAAATAAGTCACACAGAAAATGAAACTTATCATAAGATACCACTTATGAAGGTTCTGTAAACATGGCTACACATGAACTGAGTTAGGAAACAGAACAGAGTCTCACATTTAGAAAACACACTTATGCCTGCTTAAGGGGGAAGGAGAGGTGGGGTGATGCATAAAACCAGAGTTTGATATAAGCACAGGTAACGTTCCAAAAACCAACTATGAAATAGACAAGACCTACACCTTCCCCAGTGAAAGGAACTCAAAACCCCATATTTCCCGCAGAGGAATATATCTGACTAGTAAGAATCTTAAACCTATATTTGATATGTCTCCATAAGGAAATCAAATGTCTAGACTGGCATAAACATGGCAGTGAGAATCAGCTCAAACCCACTATAAAAACGAATTTCAAGAAGAAAATAAAAAAAACAGGAAAATTCTTTACAATTCCTTCAGTGTCTCTGTTGAAACCTGGAAAGACCCTATCCACAATGACAGCTGGATGTGGCATAAGGCTGGACACATGGGTCTGAGAGAATTGGTGAGATTGGGTGAGCAAATGTAGACCCTTTAAAGCAATAATGCATGGCACCCATTCCATGGATCATAACTCTCCAGGTTGTAGGGAATATTACTATAGCTATTACATGTATGGAAAACCTAGGGAATGGACATACTGTGAATACGAAACTTTTGTAAAACTCAACGAGTAAGTACCTCCCCTTGTGCTCCAGTTTGACTTTTCAACTGCTTTACTATCAATCTCCAAACATGGAGAGACAACACCTTTAAGCTCCTGGTGCACTCAGGTTGCCAATTTGGCAAAGGATGAAAGGGAAGAGGGAGAACTAATGAGAGAGTAGCTGTTAGGCATTTGGACGGGGATATGTCACTCTTATTTTCCGGGAGGAAGAATTAACCAAAGTCTCAGCCACCCACCGAAAACAAGTATAGGCCCTGTACCAAAATATTGGACTTGCGTTCAGCTCACAAAAAACGAGTTAAAAAATGGAGCTATGTGGCAGAGCAATTCACAAACTGGCAGACTAATAAAGGGCAACTATAGTCCAAAAATCTGTTGAGGGAAGGCAACGAGGCGGACCTGAAAGCGAGACAGAATAGCAGGAATCAGATTTCAAGAGGTACGTTGGAATCACATTTAAAGCACAGGAAGAGGGGCACAACTTCGACAATGATGCACTTGGCCAAAAAGGGCATATGCGTTTTCTCCTGAATATATTCAGGAGAAAACGCATATGAACTTTTTGGCCAAGCAAGCAAGCGGGCAATGCAAAACTGCACTACAAAGAAGTACTACTTCCCACCAGTCAAAAGGGACATCCACAAAATGTGTAAAAACCAGAAAGGCAAGAGAGGCCCTGGAGAACAGGGAGCCTTGTTATGCTGATGGGTGGGATGTAAATTGCCAACTGCCTCTCTGGAGGAGTGCATTGTGTTCTCTAAAACAAGTAAACAACAGAGCTACAGAGCCAAGGGCTCTTCGAGTCTTGGGAATATACCTTGGGAAAACTGAATATCAATAAGCCAGAGCCACCGCAATATTTAGGCCTGCACTGCTTACAAGAACCTCAACTTGGGTACACCTTAAGTATCCCAGGAAATATAAAAATGTTTCAAAAAATTGTGGTACTTACGTACGATGGAATAACCCTCAGCCATGAAATCAATGTCAAAAGACCAGTAGCAGCAAAATGAGTGGATTCAGGTACGATGACTCTAAGTGAAATAAGTCACACAGAAAATGAAACTTATCATAAGATATCACTTATGAAGATCCTGTAAACATGGCTACACATGAAATGAGTTAGGAAAGAAAACAGAGTCTCACATTTAGAAAACACTCTTATGCCTGCTTAAGGGGAAAGGAGAGGTGGGGTGATGCATAAAACTAGAGTTTGATATAAGCACAGGTACCGTTCCAAAAAGCAACTATGGAATTGACAAGACCTACACCTTCCTCAGTGAAAGGGACTCAAAATCCCAAATTTCCCACAGAGGAATATATCCGACTAGTAAGAAACTTAAAACCTATGTACAGATATGTCTCCGTAAGGAAATCAAGTGTGTCTAGACTGGCATAAAGATGGCAGCGAAAATCAGCTCAAACCCACTATAAAAAGGATTTTCAAAAACAAAAGAAAAGGTAAATTCTATACAATTCCTTCAGGGTATATAATGAAACATGTAATGACCCTATCTACAACGACAGCTGAATGTGGCATAAGGCTGGACACATGGGACTGAGAGGATTGGTGAGATTGGGTGAGCAAACACAGACAATTTATAGCAATAATGCGTGGGCTCCATTCCATGGGTCCCAACTCAACAGCTTGTAGTTAATATTACTACAGCTATAACAGGAACGTGAAACCTAGAGAATGGAAACACTGTGAATACGAAAGTTTTCTAAAACTCAACTAATAGTCCCTCTTCTGCTGCTCCGGTTTCACTCTCCAACTGCTTTACTATCAATAACCCAACTTGGAGAGACAGGCCCTTTAACCTCCTGGTTCACACAGGTTGCCAAATTGGCAGAGGATGAAAGGGAAGATGGAGAACCAATGAGAGAGTAGCTGTTAGGCATTTGGACGGGCACATGTAACTATAATTTCCTGGCAGGAAGAAGAATTAACCAAAGTCTCAGTCACCCACCGGGAACCAGTATAGGTCCTGAACCAAAATTTTGGACTTGCGGTCAGCTCACAAAAACGAGTTGAGCAATGGAGCTCAGGGGCACAGCAATTCACAAACTGGCAGAATAATAAAGGACAACTATCGTCCAAAAATCTTTTGAAGGAAGGCTCCGATGCGGACTTGAAAGCAAGGCACAATAGCAGGAAACAGATTTCATGAGGTATGTTGGAATCACTTGTAAAGCAAAGGAAGAGGGGCAAAACTTCGACAATGATGCACTTGGTCAAAAAGAGCATATGCGTTTTCTGTTGAATATATTCAGGAGAAAACGCATACGCCATTATTTGCCAAGCAAGTAACCGGGCAATGCAAATCTGAACAACAAAGAAGTATCACTTCGTACCGGTCAAAATGGACATCCACAAAATGTGTAAAACCCAGAAAGACAAGACTTTCCCTGGAGAACATGGAACCTTGTAATGCTGATGAGCGGGAAGTAAATTGCCAACTGCCTATCTGGATGAGTGCATTGTGTTCTCTAAAACAAGTAAACAAGACAGCTACAGAAAAGGGCACTTCCAGTCTAGGGAATATACCTTGGGAAACCTGAAAATAAGTAAGACAGAGCCACCCACAAATTTAGGGCTGCACTGCTTACAAGAACCTCAACTTGGGTACACCTTAAATATCCCAGGAAAGATAAAAATGGTTCAAAAAATTGTGGTATATACATACGATGGAATATCCCTCAGCCATGAAATCAATGTCATAAGACCAGTAGCAGCAAAATGTATGGATTCAGGTACGATGATTCTAAGTGAAATAAGTCACACAGAAAAAGAAACTTATCATAAAATATCACTTATGAAGATCCTGTAAACATGGCTACACATGAACTGAGTTAGGAAAGATTACAGAGTAACTAATCTTATCATAAGTTATCACTCATAGCGGGAATGTACACATGACTACACATGAACTGAATGACAAACACAACAGAGTCACACATTTAGAAAATATCTTCTGCCTGCTTAAGGGTGATGGAGAGGTGGGGTGATGCATAAAACCAGAGTTTGATATAAGCACATGTACCATTCCAAAAACCTAATACGGAATAGACAAGACCTACACCTTCCTCAGTGAAAGTGACTCAACACCCCATATTCCCCGCAGAGGAATATATCTTACTAGTAATAATCTTAAAACCTATGTATTGATATGTTTCCATAAGGGAAACAAGTGTGTCTAGACTGGCATAAACATGGCAGTGAGAATCTGCTCAAACCCACTATAAAAAGGAATTTCAAAAACAAAACAACAAAACAGGGAAATTCTTTACAATTCCTTCAGGGTCTCTGATGAAATCTGGAATGACCCTATCTACAACGAGAGCTGGATGTGGCATAAGCCTGGAAAATTGGGTGTGAGACGATAGGTGAGACTGTGTAAGGAAATGCAGACCCTTTAAAGCAATAATGTGTGGCACCCATTCCATGGGTCCCAACTCTCCAGGTTGAAGGGAATATTACTACAGCTATAACATGTACGGGAAACCTAGAGAATGGACAAAATGTGAATATGAAAGGTTTTTAAACCTCAACTAATAGTCCCTCTCCTGGTGCTCCGGTTTTAGTTTCCAACTGCTTTACTATCCATCTCCCAACTTGGAGAGACCGCCCCTTTAACCTGCTGTTTCACACAGGTTGCCAATTTGGCAGAGGATGAAAGGGAAGAGGGAGAACCAATGAGAGAGTAGTTATTAGACATTTGGAGGGGCATATGTCACTCTGATTTCCTGGCAGGAAGAATAATTAACCAAAGTCCGCCACCCACCAGGAACCAGTATAGTTCCTGAACCAAAATTTTGGACTTGCATTCAGCTCACAAAAATCAAGTTGAAAAATGGACCTCAGGGGCACAGCAATTCACAAAATGGCAGAGTAATAAAGGACAACTAGCATCTAAAAATCTGGTGAGGGAACGCAACGTGGCGGCCATCAATGCGAGGCAGAATAGCAAAAAACAGATTTCAAGAGGTGCGTTGGAATCATCTTTATACACAGGAAGAGGGGCACAACTTCTACAATAATGCACTTGGCCAAAAAGGGCGTATGTGTTTTCTCCTGAATATATTCAGGAGAAAACGCATACACCCTTTTTGGCCAAGCAAGCAAGCAGGCAATGCAAATCTGCACTACTAAGAAGTATCACTTCCCACCTGTGAAAAGGGACATCCGCAAAATATTTAAAAATCAGAAAGGCAAGACAGGTCCTGGAGAACAGGGAGCCTTGTTATGCTGATGGGCGGGATGTAAATTGCCAACTGCCTCTCTGAAGGAGTGCATTGTGTTCCCTAAAACAAGTAAACAACAGAGCTACAGAGCCAAGGGCACTTCCAGTCTAGGGAATATACCTTGGGAAAATTGAAAATCAATAAGACAGAGACACCCCAATATTTAGGGCTGCACTGCTTACAAGAAGCTCAACTTGGGTACACCTTAAATATCCCAGGAAAGATAAAAATGGTTCAAAAAATTGTGGTATTTACGTACGATGGAATATCCCTCAGCCATGAAATCAATGTCTTAAGACCAGTAGGAGCAAAATGAGTGGATTCAGGTACGATGATTCTAAGTGAAATAAGTCACACAAAAAAAGAAACTTATCATAAGATATCACTTATGAAGAACCTGTAAACATGGCTACACATGAACTGAGTTAGGAAAGAGAAGAGTCTCACATTTAGAAAACACTTATGCCTGCTCAAGGGGGAAGGAGAGGTGGGGTGATGCATAAAACCAGAGTTTGATATTAGTACAGGTACCAATCCAAAACCGTAATAGGGAATAGACAAGACCTCCACCTTCCTCAGTGAAAGGGACTCAACACCCCATATTCCCCGCAGAGGAATATATCTGATTAGTAAAATCTTAAAACCTATGTATTGAAATGTGTCCTTAAGGGATTCAAGTGTGTCTCGACTGGCATAAACATGGCCGTGAGAATCAGCTCAAACCCACTATAAAAAGGAATTTCAAAAACAAAACAAAAACAGGGAAATTCTTTACAATTCCTTCAGGGGCTCTGATGAAACCTGAAATGACCATATCTACAATGACAGCTGGATGTGTCTTATGGCTGGATACTTTTGATTGAGAGGATTGGTGAGATTGGGTGAGCAAATGAAGACCCTTTAAAGCAATAATGCGTGGCACATATTGCATTGGTCGCAACTCTCCAGGGTGAAGGGAATATTACTACAGCTATAACATGTACGGGAATCCTAGAGAATGGACACACTGTGGATACGAATGGTATCTAAAACTCAACGAATAGTCCCTCTCCTGGTGCTCCGGTTTGACCTTTTAACTGCTTTACTATCAATATCCCTACTTGGAGAGACATCCCCTTTAACTTCCTGGTTCGCACAGGTTACCAAATTGGCAGAGGATTAAAGGGAAAAGGGAGAACCAATTAGAGAGCAGTTGTTAGGCATTTGGACGGGCACATGTCACTCTAATTTCCCATCAGAAAGAAGAATTTACCAAAGTCTCAGCCTGCCTGTAGGAACGAGTATAAGTCCTGAACCAAAATTGTGGATTTGCGGTCAGATCACAAAAAAGCGAGCTGAAAAATGGAGCTCAGGGGCAAAGCAATTCACAAATTGGCAGAGTAATAAAGGACAACTATCGTCCAAAAATCTATTGAGGGAAGGCAATGAGGCGGATTTGAAAATGAGGCAGAATAACAGGATACAGATATCATGAAGTACATTGGAATCGACTTTGAAGCACAGGAAGAAGGGCACAACTTCAACAGTGATGCACTTGGCCAAAAAGGGCGTATGTGTTTTATCCTGAATATATTCAGGAAAGAAAGCATATGCACTTTTTGGCCAAGCAAGCAAGCGGGCGATGCAAATCTTCACTAAAAGAACGATCACTTTCCACAGGTCAAAAGTGATATCCGAAAAATGTGTAGAAACCAGAAAGTCAAGATAGGCCCTGGAGATACGTGAACCTTGTTGGTCTAAAGGGCAGGATATAAATTGCCAACTACCTCTCTGGAGGAGTGCATTGTGTTCCCTATATCAAATAAACAACAGAGCTAAAAATCCAAGGGCAGTTCCTGTCTAGGGAATATACCTTTGGAAAACTGAAAATCGATAAGACACATCCATGCCCAAATTTAGGGCTGCACTGCTTACAAGAACCTCAACTTGGGTACACCTTAAATATCCCAGGAAAGACAAAAATGATTCAAGAAATTGTGGTACTTACGTACGATGGAATATCCCTCAGCCATGACATTAATGTCATAAGGCCAGTAGCAGTAAAATGAGTGGTCTCAGGTACGATGATTCTAAGTGAAATAAGTCACACAGAAAAAGAAACTTATCATAAGATATCACTTATGAAGGTCCTGAAAACATGGCTACACATGAACTGATTTAGGAAAGATAACAGAGTAACGAGTCTTATCATAAGATATCACTCATAGTGGGAGTGTACACATGACTACACATGAACTGAATTAGAAACACAACAGAGTCACACATTTAGAAAAGAATCTTCTTCCTGCTTAATGGGAAAGGCGAGGTGAGGTGATGCACAAAACCACAGTTTTAAATTAGCACACATACCGTTATATAAACCAAGTATTTTATAGACCGCACCTACTCCGGGCATAATGAACTGGACTCAAAAACCCTTATTCATTTCTGAGGAATATATATGACTCTAAGAATTTTAAAACATATGTATTCTCATGTCTCCATAAAGGAATCATGTGTGTGTATAACGGCATGAACACAGCACTGAAATTCAGTTAAACCCACTTATAAAAATAAATTTCAAAAGCAAAACGCAAAAACAGAGAGAAAGTCTTAAAAATTACGTTCAGAGCCTGTGATGCAAGCTAGATTGACCACCTTTACAGCCACAGCTGGATGAGACATAAGACTGGACACTTGGGGCTGACAAGATTGCTGAGGTTGTGTGAACAAAAGAACACCACTTAGAGCAATACTGTGCTACCCATTCTAGTGGTCCCAACTCTCCAGGTGTAAGGGAATCCTCCTACAGTTAAATCATGCATGGGAAACCCAGTTGATGGTACACTGTGTAATTGGGAAAGTTTTCTAAAAGGTACCTCATTTTTCCTTTTGTCGTGCTCAGCTTCCCCATTCCATCTGCATTACTAAAAATCTCCCCACTTTCAGTGTCAGCGTCTTTACCCTCCTGTTATGCACAGTTTGCAAATTGTGCAGCGGATGAACAGGAAGAGGTGAAATAAATGAGAGATAAGCTGTAGGTGTTTGGATGGGCACATGTCACTCTAGTTTCCCATCAGGAAGAAGAATTAACCAAAGGCTCAGCCTGAAGCCCCGGAACCAGACTAGGGCCTAAAGCCATCCTGCGGTATTGCAGCCAGCTCACAAATAGGCGAGTTGAAAAATGGAAATCAGGGGCACAGCAATTCACAAACTTGCAGAGTTATAAAGGACAACTATCATCCAGAAATATATTGAGGTAAGGCAGTGAAGAGGATTTGAATGCAAGGCAGAATTGAAGGAAACAGATTTCAAGAGGTAGATTTGAGTCGTCTTTAAAGCACATGAAAAGGGACAGAATTTCGACAATGTTGCCCTTGGCTGAAAAGGGACTATGTGTATTTTCTTGAATATATTCGGGAAAAAATGCATATGCCCTTCTTGGCCAAGCAAGTCATCAGGCATTGCAAATCCACACTACAGAGAAGTGTCCCTTACCTCCAGTCAAAAGGGCCATCCACAAATAGTGTAAAAACCACAAATGCAGGACAGGCCATGGAAAAAAGGGAGCCTGGTTACGCTGATGGACAGGATATAAATTGCCAACAGCCTCTCTGGAGAACTGTATGTTGTTTTCTAAAACAGAGCTACAGAGCATAGCACACTTCCACTCATGGGCGTGTATTTTGGGAAAATTAAAAATCCACAACACACAGACAACCCAATCTTTAGGGCTGCTCTGTTTACAAGAACCTCGACTTCGGTACACTTTAAATATCCCAGTAAAGGAAAAAAAATGGATATAGATGTTGTGGTACTTATATACAATGGAATGTCACTCAGACATAAAATCAATGTCATAATGCCAATAGCAGCATAATGAGTGGCTTTAGGTACGATGATGCTAAGTGAAATGATCCACAAAGAAAAAGAAACTTACACAAGGGAATCCCCATCAGGATAACAGCTGATCTCTCAGCAGAAACTCTACAAGCCAGAAGAGAGTGGCAGGAGATAATTAAAGTGATGAAGGAGAAAAACCTGCAACCAAGATTACTCTACCCAGCAAGGATCTCATTCAGATTTGATGGAGAAATTAAAACGTTTACAGACAAGCAAAAGCTGAGAGAGTTCAGCACCACCAAACCAGCTTTACAACAAATGCTAAAGGAACTTCTCTAGGCAAGAAACACAACAGAAGTAAAAGACCTACAATAACGAACCCACAACAATTAAGAAAATGGGAACAGGAACATACATATCAATAATTACCTTAAATGTAAATGGACTAAATGCTCCCACCAAAAGACACAGATTGGCTGAATGGATACAAAAACAAGACCCATGTATATGCTGTCTACAAGAGACCCACTTCAGACCTAGAGACACATACAGACTGAAAGTAAGGGGATGGAAAAAGATATTCCATGCAAATGGAAACCAAAAGAAAGCTGGAGTAGCAATTCTCATATCAGACAAAATAGACTTTAAAATAAAGACTACTAGAAGAGACAAAGAAGGACACTACATAATGATCAAGGGATCGATCCAAGAAGAAGATATAACAATTGTAAATATTTATGCACCCAACATAGGAGCACCTCAATACATAAGGCAAATACTAACAGCCATAAAAGGAGAAATCGACAGTAACACACTCATAGTAGGGGACTTTAACACCCCACTTTCACCAATGGACAGATCATCCAAAATTAAAATCAATAAGGAAACACAAGCTTTAAATGATACATTAAACAAGATGGACTTAATTGATATTTATAGGACATTCCATCCAAAAACAACAGAATACACATTTTTCTCAAGTGCTCATGGAACATTCTCCAGGATAGATCATATCTTGGGTCACAAATCAAGCCTTGGTAAATTTAAGAAAATTGAAATTGTATCAAGTATCTTTTCCGACCACAATGCTATGAGACTAGATATCAATTACAGGAAAAGAGCTGTAAAAAATACAAACACATGGAGGCTAAACAATACACTACTTCATAACGAAGTGATCACTGAAGAAATCAAAGAGGAAATTAAAAAAATACCTAGAAACAAATGACAATGGAGACACGACGACCCAAAACCTATGGGATGCAGCAAAAGCAGTTCTAAGAGGGAAGTTTATAGCAATACAATCCCACCTTAAGAAACAGGAAACATCTCGAATAAACAACCTAACCTTGCACCTAAAGCAATTAGAGAAAGAAGAACAAAAACATCCCAAAGTTAGCAGAAGGAAAGAAATCATAAAAATCAGATCAGAAATAAATGAAAAAGAAATGAAGGAAACGATAGCAAAGATCAATAAAACTAAAAGCTGGTTCTTTGAGAAGATAAACAAAATTGATAAACCATTAGCCAGACTCATCAAGAAAAAAAGGGAGAAGACTCAAATCAATAGAATTAGAAATGAAAAAGGAGAAGTAACAACTGACACTGCAGAAATACAAAAGATCATGAGAGATTACTATAAGCAACTCTATGCCAATAAAATGGACAACCTGGAAGAAATGGACAAATTCTTAGAAATGCACAACCTGCCAAGACTGAATCAGGAAGAAATAGAAAATATGAACAGACCAATCACAAGCACTGAAATTGAAACTGTGATAAAAAATCTTCCAACAAACAAAAGCCCAGGACCAGATGGCTTCACAGGCGAATTCTATCAAGCATTTAGAGAAGAGCTAACACCTATCCTTCTGAAACTCTTCCAAAATATAGCAGAGGGAGGAACACTCCCAAACTCATTCTACGAGGCCACCATCACCTTGATACCCAAACCAGACAAGGATGTCACAAAGAAAGAAAACTACAGGCCAATATCACTGATGAACATAGATGCAAAAATCCTCAACAAAATACAAGCAAACAGAATCCAACAGCACATTAAAAGGATCATACACCATGATCAAGTGGGGTTTATTCCAGGAATGCAAGGATTCTTCAATATACGCAAATCAATCAACGTGATACACCATATTAACAAATTGAAGGAGAAAAACCATATGATCATCTCAATAGATGCAGAGAAAGCTTTCGACAAAATTCAACACCCATTTATGATAAAAACCCTGCAGAAAGTAGGCATAGAGGGAACTTTCCTCAACATAATAAAGGCCATATATGACAAACCCACAGCCAGCATCGTCCTCAATGGTGAAAAACTGAAACCATTTCCACTAAGATCAGGAACAAGACAAGGTTGCCCACTCTCACCACTCTTATTCAACCTAGTTTTGGAAGTTTTAGCCACAGCAATCAGAGAAGAAAAGGAAATAAAAGGAATCCAAATCGGAAAAGAAGAAGTAAAGCTGTCACTGTTTGCAGATGACATGATACTATACATAGAGAATCCTAAAGATGCTACCAGAAAACTACTAGAGTTAATCAATGAATTTGGTCAAGTTGCAGGATACAAAATTAATGCACAGAAATCTCTGGCATTCCTATATACTAATGATGAAAAATCTGAAAGTGAAATCAAGGTAACACTCCCATTTACCATTGCAACAAAAAGAATAAAATATCTAGGAATAAACCTACCTAAGGAGACAAAAGACCTGTATGAAGAAAATTATAAGACACTGATGAAAGAAATTAAAGATGATACAAATAGATGGAGAGATGTACCATGTTCTTGGATTGGAAGAATCAACATTGTGAAAATGACTCTACTACCCAAAGCAATCTACAGATTCAATGCAATCCCTATCAAACTACCACTGGCATTTTTCACAGAACTAGAACAAAAACTTTCACAATTTGTATGGAAACACAAAAGACCCCGAATAGCCAAAGCAATCTTGAGAACGAAAAATGGAGCTGGAGGAATCAGGCTCCCTGACTTCAGACTATACTACAAAGCTACAGTAATCAAGACAGTATGGTACTGGCACAAAAACAGAAAGATAGATCAATGGAACAGGATAGAAAGCCCAGAGTTAAACCCACGGACATATGGTCACCTTATCTTTGATAAAGGAGGCAGGAATGTACAGTGGAGAAAGGACAGTCTCTTCAATAAGTGGTGCTGGGAAAACTGGATAGGGACATGTAAAACTATGAGATTAGATCACTCCCTAACACCATACACAAAAATGAGCTCAAAATGGATTAAAGACCTAAATGTAAGGCCAGACACTATCAAACTCTTAGAGGAAAACATAGGCAGAACACTCTATGACATAAATCACAGCAAGATCCTTTTTGACCCACCTCCTAGAGAAATGGAAATAAAGACAAAAATAAACACATGGGACCTAATGAAACTTCAAAGCTTTTGCACAGCAAAGGAAACCATAAACAAGACCAAAAGACAACCCTCAGAATGGGAGAAAATATTTGCAAATGAAGCAACTGACAAAGGATTAATCTCCAAAATTTATAAGCAGCTCATGCAGCTCAATAACAAAAAAACAAACAACCCAATCCAAAAATGGGCAGAAGACCTAAATAGACATTTCTCCACAGAAGATATACAGACTGCCAACAAACACATGAAAGGATGCTCAACATCTTTACTCATTAGAGAAATGCAAATCAAAACTACCATGAGATATCATCTCACACCAGTCAGAATGGCCATCATCAAAAAATCTAGAAACAATAAATGCTGGAGAGGGTGTGGAAAAAAGGGAACACTCTTGCACTGCTGGTGGGAATGTGAATTGGTACAGCCGCTATGGAGAACGGTATGGAGGTTCCTTAAAAATCTACAAATAGAACTACCATATGACCCAGCAATCCCACTACTGGGCATATACCCTGAGAAAACCATAATTCAAAAAGAGACATGTACCAAAATGTTCATAGCAGCCCTATTTACAATAGCCCGGAGATGGAAACAACCTAAGTGTCCATCATCGGATGAATGGATAAAGAAGATGTGGCACATATATACAATGGAATATTACTCAGCCATAAAAAGAAATGAAATTGAGCTATTTGTAATGAGGTGGATAGACCTAGAGTCTGTCATACAGAGTGAAGTAAGTCAGAAAGAGAAAGACAAATACTGTATGCTAACACATATATATGGAATTTAAGGAAAAAAAATGTCATGAAGAACATAGGGGTAAGACAGGAATAAAGACACAGACCTACTAGAGAATGGACTTGAGGATATGGGGAGGGGGAAGGGTAAGCTGTGACAAAGTGAAAGAGCGGCATGGACATATATACACTACCAAACGTAAGGTAGATAGCTAGAGAGAAGCAGCCGCATAGCACAGGGAGATCAGCTTGGTGCTTTGTGACAGCCTGGAGGGGTGGGATAGGGAGGGTGGGAGGGAGACGCAAAAGGGAGGGGATATGGAAACATATGTATATGTATAACTGATTAAATTTGTTATAAGGCAAAAAAAAAAAAACTATACCCCAATATAAAATAAAAATCAAATTTAAAAAAAAAAAGAAACTTATTGTAATATATCACTTATAGAGGAAATGTAAACATGGCCACACATGAACTGAATTTCAAAAGAGAACAGAGTTACACATTTAGAAAACACACTTATGCCTCCTTAAGGGGAAAGGTGCCGTGGGGTGATGTGTAAATGCAGAGTTTGAAATTAGCACAGATCGCATTCCATATACCAAATATGTAATAGACAAGACCTACTCCTTTCTCAATGAACTGGACACAAAACACCCTATTCACTGAAGAGGGATATATCTGACTGGTAATAACCTTGAAACCTATGTATTTATATGTCTGCATAATGGAATCAAGTGTATGTAGATTGGCATAAACACAGATCAATGGAACAGGACAGAAAGCCCAGAGATAAACCTACATACCTATGGCTATCTCATCTATGACAAAGGAGCTAAGGATATACAATGGAGAAAAGACAGTCTCTTCAGTAATTGGTGCTGGAAAAACTGGACCCCTACACATAAAAGAATGAAATTAGAACACTCCATAACACCATACACAAAAATAAACTCTAAATTGATTAGAGATCTAAATATAAGACCAGACACTATAAAACACTTAGAGGAAACCATAGGCAGAACACTCTATGACATAAATCACAGCAAGATCCTTTTGGACCCACCACTTAGAGAAATGGAAATAAAAACAGAAATCAACAAATGGGACCTAATGAAACTTAAAAGCTTTTACGCAGTACAGGAAAACATAAACAAGATGCAAAAACAACCCTCAGAAAGGGAGAAAATATTTTCAAATGAAGCAACTGACAAAGGATTAATCTCCAAACTTTACAAGCACCGCATGTAGCTCAATATCACAAAAACAAACAACCCAATCCAAAAACGGGCAGAAGACCTAAATAGACATTTCTCCAAAGAAGATATACAGATTACCAAGAAACACATGGAAGGATGCTGAACATCACTAATCATTAGAGAAATGCAAATCAAAACTACCCTGAGGTATCACCTCACAGCAGTCAGAGTGGCAATCATCAAAATTCTACAAAACAATAAATGCTGGAGAGGCCTTTATTGGAGAAAAGGGAACACACTTGCACTGTGGGTGGGAATGTAAATTGATATGGGCACTAGGGAGAACAGTACGGAGGGTCCTTTAAATAACTAACAATAGAAGTACCATATGACTCAACAATCCAACTACTGGTCATTTGCCTTGTGAAAACCATAATTCAAAAAGAGTTATGTAGAAAAATGTTCATTGCAGCTCTATTTGCAATAGCCAGGACATGGATGCAACCTAAGTGTCCATCGACAGATGAATGGATAAAGATGATCTGGCACATATATACAATGGAATATTACTCAGCCATAAAAAGAAACAAAACTGAGTTGTTTGTACTGAGGTGGATGGACTTAGAATCTGTCCTACACAGTGAAGTAAGTCAGAAAGGGAAAAACAAATACTGTATGTTAACAGAGATATACGGAATCTAATGAAGAAAAAAAAAAGATTTTGAAGAACCTAGTGGCAGGACAGGATTAAGGACACAGACATAGAGAAAGGACTTGAGGACACCGGAAGGGGGATGGGTAAGCTGGGACGAAGTGAGAGAGTGGCATGGACATAAATACATTACCAAATGTAACACCGATAGCTACTGGGAAGCAGCCACATAGAACAGGGAGATCAGCTCGGTGCTTTGTGACCACATAAAGGGGTGGGATATGGAGTGTGGGAGGGAGATGCAAGAAGGAGGGGATCTGGTGATATTTGTATATGTATAGCTGATTCACTTTGTTATACAGCAGAAACGAACACTCCATTGTAAATCAATTATACTCCAATAAACGTGTAAAAGGAAAAAAATAAAAAGAAAGAAGGCCCAGGGATAAACCTACACACCTATGATCAACTAATCTATGACAAAGGAAGCAAGACTATACAATGGAGATAAGACAGTCTCTTCAATCATTGGTGCTGGGAAATATGGACAGCTACATGTAAAAGAATGAAATTAGAACACTCCCCAACACCATACATAAAAATATATTCAAAATGGATTAGAGACCTTAATGTAAGACCAGACAGTATAAAACTCTGAGAGGAAAACTTACGAAGGATACTCTGACGTAAATCACAGCAAGATCTTTTTTGATCCACCTCCTATAGTAATGAAGTAAAAAAGAAAACTATACAGATGGGACATAATGAAACTTAAAAGATTTTGCAAAGTAAAGGAAACCACAAACAAGGTGAAAAGACAACGCTCAGAATGGCAGAGAATAATTGCAAATGAATCAGTGGACAAATGATTAATCTCCAATATATATAAACAGCTCATGCAGCTCAATATTAATAAAACAAACAACCCAATACAAAAATGGAAGAAGATCTAAATAGATATTTCTTCCAAGAAGACATAGAGATGGCCAGTACGCACATGAAAATCTGCTCAACATCACTAATTATTAGAGAAATGGAAATTGAAACTACAATGAGGTATCACATCAAATCATCAGAAAATCTACAAACAACAAATGCTGGAGAGTGTGTGGAGAAAAGGAACCTTCTTCCACTATTGTTGGGAATGTAAATCGATACAGTCTCTATGGAGAACAGTATGGAGGTTCCTTAAAAAACTAAAAATAGAATTACCATATAATCCAGCAATCCCACTACTGGGCATATACCCAGAGAAAACCATAAATCAAAAAGATACATTCACCACAATGTTCATTGCAGCACTATTTACAATAGCCAGGTAATGAAAGCAACCTAAGTGCCCACAGACAGACGAATGGATAAGGACGTGGTACATATATACAATGGAATGTTACTCAGCCATACATAGGAATGAAATTGGGTCATTTGTAGAGACCTTGATGGATCTAGAGACTGTCATACGGAGTGAAGTAAGTCAGAAAGAGAAAAACAAATATTGTATATTAATGCATATATGTGGAACGTAGAAAATTGGTACAGATGAACCGGTTTGCAGGGCAGAGATAGAGACACAGATGTAGAGAACAAACATATGGACACCAAGGGGGGTACACCATGTGAGGGTGGTGGTGGGATGAATTGGGAGACTAGGATTCACATGTGCACACTTATATGTATAAAATAGATATCCAATAAGACCCTGCTGTATAAAAGAAATAAATAAATTTTAAAAAAATAAATAAATAACATTTAATAAAATAAAACAGAAAAAAAGTTTTTCCCTTCACATAGACGTCTTTATATTAATGCATTATTTCCATGTTTATATCTCCAAAATTAAAAAAAAAGAGGAATAAATAAAATCTACCTTGAACCAAAAAGAAAAAAAAAAAAAAAAAAAAAAAAAAACAGAACCCACCAGTGATACAGAGGAAAATCGTATCAGGGCACTTGCTCCAGTGGTAAAAAATTCTTAAGTTGGTCAGAGGTGGGAAATCGTCTCCCATGCAGTCAGCAGCGCTCCCCCCCACAAGGAGCATCCTCATTGCAAAGCTGGGGGACTGTGTCGAGGCGTCTGTGAGTAAATGTGAGCTGAGCCCCAGTTCTGCTGCAGCTGAACTCTTCCCACCCTTTCCAGGTAAAACTCCTGGATATGTACAAGTACTTGCAAGCCTAGAGGAAGGGCTGTGGAGCCACACCAGCGACAGCACACAGGCCGACTTGGTGCCTGCAGGCCAGCCAGGATGGTCCTGGCCCCAGATGACCTTCTGGAAGCTTTCCATTTCCCTGCCTGAGATACCCCTCCTGCCACGGCCCACACTGCTTTTTTACTTCCTCACCTCTGCCTGGGGAGATAATCCAGCGGCAGGTATGGATGACACATCCTCTTCTTTAGCAGGTGGCAGCCTAGCAACTCCTGCGAAAAGTCCAGCAGAGCCCCACACACACTGCGCCACCCATAAAGCCACGGCCCCTCACTCCCTACCACCACCACAGCCCCGACACTGCTGACGGGGCAGAGAATGTGGCGTCAGTCACAGCTACAGGGGCTCTTGCTGACTGGAGAGGTGTTTATATTGACCTCAACCCAGGCACACCTGGGGAGGGTTGGCAGGCAGTGTCAGGCTGCCCAAATCAGCCAATCTTCACCCCTCAGGGACTCACAGTAGCAGAAAATGAACCTTGCTAAACGGGCCAGGCCCAAGGAACAGGTGTGGGCCCTAGAGGGTCAGGCTAGACAAGGGGCTGCAGCTGCAGCTTGTTTTCTTATCATTTTATCTGGTCCATGAGTGGAAAACAACTTCAAGAAGACCCTATCCTAATGAGAGGAACCCAGGAGTCAGGGAGAGGAGTGATGGTGGGTGGAGACAGAGGCCTGGTGCCCTGGCTGCAGTGGAAGTGTCTGGAAGACCAGGCAGAGAGAGGCTGCACAGAGTGATAGCCAGGGTCACAGACCTGTCAGAGCTGCTGTTTGTTAGTTCAAGTCCTGCTCTGAGGTGTTCTGTGTCAGCTGTGAGCGACAGGTGAGCTGGGGGTTCTCTGCAAGGTGGGCTATGTGCACAGTTCCTGTGTGTCCAGCCCTGCTGGGGTCCCTGCCCAGGGGAGTTCTGTATCCTGGGAAGGGCCTGACTAGGAGAGCCCCATGGGCTGCTGGGTAGCTGCACAGGTGAGCTCCATACCCTGGGAGGGACTTGAACACGAGAGCCCCGTGGGCTGTGGGGTGCGGGATGCAGCCCAGGTGAGCTCCATATCCTGGGATTGGCCTGACCACGAGAGCCCCATGGGCTGCTGGAGACCTGGTAAAGGATATCAGGACAGTCAGTGAAGCCACCGAGGATATACATCCAGTAGCTCCTATTTCCTACACCCTGCTGCTCATTCTACCATCCACCAGGCCACGGCATTCTGTATTACACTTCAATGATGCCTTCTTCTGTATTCCATTCATCTCAGAGTCACAAGAATTTTTGGCTTGTGAGTGGCAGGACACAACATGCAACAAAAGCAATAATGCTGGGCCGTCCTGCCCCAATGGTGCAAAAATCCCCACACCATCATTGGGGAAATGTCCTCTAAAAACCTAAACGTTCTACCTCTGTAAAAGGGAACCCTCCTTCAATATGCAGATGACATTCTGATCGCCAGGCCTACTAAAGACGCCGCTGAACTACCTAGCCAAGGAAGGATAGAAGGTGTCCAAGAAAAAGGCTCAAATATCCCAGGCTCAGGTGACATGCCTGGGCTTCTTTCTCACAGATATTCAGAGAAACGCATCCCAGGATAGGGAAGAAGCCATTTGCAGCCTTACCTCTTCTAAAACTAGAAGACAGCTTAGGGGTTCCTGGGGAGGCCAAGGATTTCTGCATCTGGATCCCTAACTACAGTCTGATAGCTGGGCCTCTACCTGAAACACTGACACGAAAAGATGATGATCCTTTTGTATATAATCCAGAAGCAGCCTTTCAAGAATGGAAAGAGCAGTCAATTTAAACCCTTGCCCATGAACTCGCTAATTTAGCTAAACCCTCTGACCTTTACTTACACGGTCAAAGGTTAATTGCCGTTAATGGCCGTTGACTCAGTGGACGTCATGGTCCTGGATCACCACTGACCCTGGACTCTCTGGGAGTTGCGCGGGCAGGGTTCTGACACATGGTGCTGTTTGTACATTAATTCAGGGACCTAATTAAAGAAAGCGCATACTACTGGTCAGAGCATCTAGGCTGGCAAAAACCGTCAGCCTAAGGTCACCAAACAAATGTGGGGTGGGGTGAAACCTGCCACCTCAGCATCTCTGCGCATCTCTTTTTGGACACTTAAAGGTCATTAGAATCTATAACACTTCCAATGCTGGTGCTCAGGCGTACGGGAAGTGAGGCAGGAGGCCTTGGGACAATCAACCTCACCTGGAGGCTGGTGGGGAGACGTTTTGCCCCTCCCCCCAGGTATCAGGGCTCCCAACACAGCATGAAGCAGTTACAAAAGAGGGGTCTGCACCCTCAACACCCCAAGAATGAGGAACGGAACAAAAAGCAGAGGAGGTGTTCGTCTCCGGCAACGTTCATTAAAAATTCCTGTGAGATAAAAAGAAAACCTGGGCAATAAAATAAAGTCTTAGCTGTTTTTCCTTTGTGCTTTGTCTAATTTCACGTGCTCCTAGGGTTCCGCATGCAGAGGTCCCACACCCGGCACTTCAGACCCGATTTCCCAGTGCAGACTGGCTGGGTCGACACCTCAGCTAGCGGGGTCCCATGCAGACTCCACGGCATAGAGCCTGAGCTTCAGCCAACCCAGCCCTCGAGAGCTCCATCCCCTCCCTCCCACTGACGCTGCTGGGATCCCTACACAGCAGCCCAGCCCACAGTCCGTGGGGGACTGCACGCTCTCACATCTCCATTCTGTTTTCAAAATAATGTTTCCTTTGCTTCTGAACCAAACTCAGTCTTGATCTGTTGGCTCCAATGACACTGGGCACGGGGACTCCTGTTGGGGTCCACTCTGGAGGATCAGTAACAGAAATTGAGATCATTGTAACTTCAATGAACAGATGTGTGAGCCAAACTGTAGTTAACATAGAGCAGTGTATAATGCTCGGGTAAAATAATATGTTTCTAAGACTTACATTTGATATTTCCATCACTTTACTATAAGCAAGTTCAGTGAAGACGTCTGTCTTATTTGTCAGGTCAACATTAGAGAAATGAAGTGATTTATTTCCATGGATGTACATCAAATACTCTTGGCTGAAGCTTCAATCTTGTTTTGAATGCTTTTCCATTGAAAAGGATACCTCTCTTTCAGCTCCCCCATTTCTGAGAAGTATAAAATCTTGTAATATATTATTACCAAAGGGGAAAGGTAGGACAAGGGATAAATTAACAGTTTGGGATTAACACATACACACTGCTATGTATAAAATAGATCATCAACAAGGAACTACTGTATAGCACAGGGAACTACACTGAATATTTTGCAATAACCTATAAGTGGAAATAATCTGAAAAAAGAATAGATATATTTATTGACATCATCTATCAATGACAGATAAAATGTAACCTAAGCAAGGCCGATGGTGAGCGCTTCTGACCCTGAAGATTTCAATCATCTAAAGTTTGTGCTCTGCCTATTTCCCAAGGCCCTTAATGGACATATGTGTAGCTGTAGCTTAAAAATTCCCAGTTTGGGGTACGGGGAGGCACTGATTTGGAAAAATCCCTGGTGTTCTCCTTCCATGCACGGGACCCTTCCTACAGCTAAAACATGCCTGTCACACCTAGAGGATGGTACACCGTTTGATCGGAAAGATTTTGGAAAAGGCACCTTATCTCCTCATCGCCTGGTGCTCGGGTTCACCCCTCCAGCATATTTCCTAACAATCTCCTCACTTGGGGATATCAGCACCGTCAACATCCTGTTGCACACAGTTTGGAATTTGTCCAGAGGATGAAGCGGAAGGATGAGAAAAATTTAGAGACAAGTCTTAGGTCTTCGGACAGGCACATGCCACTCTAATTTCCAATCTGCAAGACAAATTCATCAAAGGCTAGAATTGCCCACGGAAACAGAATAGGTCTAGAGGAAATCCCGCTGTTTTGTGTCCAGTTTCCAAAAACACAAGTTGAAAAATGGAACTCAGGGGCACTAAAATTCATGAAACTGCAGAGTTGAAAATATCTATCATCGAAAAATGTCTTAAGGTAAGTCACAGAAATGGGCTTGTAAGCAAGGGGGTGTGGCAGGAAACAGATTTGAAGAGGTAGAAAGGACTCCCCATTAAAGCACAAGAAAAGGGGCTCAGCATCGCCAATGATGCAGTTGGCACAAAAGGGCGTATGCATTTTTTCTGAATATATTCAAGTAAAGGCCATACACACGTTTTATCCAACCAAACAGGTGGGCACTGGAAATCAATACTACAAAATGTATCACTTCACATCAGTCAGAAGGGCCATCCACATAAAGTGTAAACACCAAAAATACAGGACAGGGCAAGGACAAAAGGGAGCCCTGTGTGGCTGATAGTGGAAATGTAATTTGCCAACGGCCACTCTGGAGAAGTGTATTGTGTTTGCTAAAACATCTAAAAGATGAGCTACAGAGCATAGGGCTCTTGCACTCATGGGCGTATACCTTGGGAAAAACAAAAAATGACAGAAAACAGGCACCCCGACGTTTACCACCTCTCTGTTAAAAAGGGCGTCCACTTGGATATAACCTAAATGTCCCTGGAAGGATAAAATGGATAAAAGATATGGGGTACTTATGTAGAGTGGAATATTACTCATCCCGAAATCAATGAAATAAGGCCAGTTGGAACAACTCTGGAGGAGTTACATACGATCATTCTAAGTGACATATGTCAGAAAGAAAAAGACACATATCATAAGATGTCACTTAAAGGTGGAATCAAACATGGCTACACATGAAATAAACTACAAAACAGAAACATAGTCAAATATGTAGAAAATAGACATAAGGCTGCTAAATGGGAAAGGTGGGGAATGGTGAGGTATTATCCAGGAGGTTGAAATTAGCAAATATACCATTCCAAGTACCAAATTGAATAACTGACAAGGCCTACACGGTACCTCAAAGAACTGCACTCAGCCCACTCAAGTCACTGGACAATAATACATATGACTCGTAAGCATCTGAAAAATAATTTATTGTTGTCTCACAGTACATGAATCAAGTGGATGTACAGCAGCAAAAAACAGAGCTTTGAAAATCAGCTGTAACCAATATAAAAATAAATTTAAAAATATTTATAAAAACAGTGAGACAGACAAAAATTCTTACAACTTTTGTTGAAGGGCTACGATGTAACATGGATTGAACACATGTAGACCCACAGCAGGATGATATATATGGCTGGAAGCTATGCAGGCTAAGAGATGTTAGAGAGGCTGGGTGAGGAAATGCAGACCTTTTAAAGTAATACTGCCTTGTACCCATTCCATGGGTCCCAAATCGGCAGGTTCAAGGGAATCTTCTGACAGCGAAAACATGCCTGCGAAACCGAGATGAATGTACACCGTGTGCTCAGGAGAGGTGTCTAAAATGCACCTCATTTTTGATCTCCTGGTGCTGGGGTTCGCCATTCCAGCCACATTACTAAAAATCTCTCCACTTTGAGAATCAGCACCTTTAACCTCCTCTTTCACACAGTTTGAAATTTGTGCAGAGGATAAATGGGAAGGGGGTAACCAATGAGAGATTAGCTGTAGGATTTTTGACAGGCACATGTCACTCTAATTTCCCATTAGAAGAAGAATTAACCAAAGGCTCAGCCTGCCTCCTCAGAACCAGAATAGGGCCAGAATCAATCCAATGGTTTGGCGGCCAGCTCACAAAAAAAGCGCGTTGCAAAATGGAGCTCAGGAGCAGACAATTCAAAGACCTGCAAAGAAATAAATGATAACCAACGTCCAAAAATATATTCAGGTAAGGCAACGAAGAGGATCTGAATGAGAGGCAGAATTGCAGGAAACAGATTTCAAAAGGTAGATTGTACTCACATTTAAAGCATATGAAAAGCAGCAGAATTTCTAAAATGATGTAGTTGGGCAAAAGGGTGTATGCCTTTTTTTCGTGAATATCTTCAGGAAAAAAACACATACAGAGTTTTTGGCCAACCAACCAAGCGGGAAATGCAAATCCGCACAACAAAGAAGTCTCAATTTCCACTGCTCAGAAAGGCCATCCAAAAAATGTGTACAAACCAGAAATGCTGGAGAGGCCATGGAGAACAGGGAGCCTAGTCACGCTGATGGGTTGGGTATAAATATCCAAGAGCCACTCTGAAGAAGTGTATGTTGTTTCCTAAAACATTTAAATACAAAGCCCCCGAGCAAAGGGGACTTCAACTCATGGACATATAACTTGGGAAGACTAAATATCGACAAGACACAGGCACCCCAAAGTTTAGGGCTGCTCTGCATACAAGAACCTCAACTTCGGTACACCTAAAATATCCCAGGAAAAAGAGAAATGCATAAATAACTTGTGGTAATTCTGTACAACGGAATATCACTCAGACGTGGAATCAATGTCATAAGGCCAGTAGCAGCATAAAGAGTGGATTTAGGTATGATGATTCTAAGTGAAATTAGTCACACAGAAAAAGAATCTATTCATAAGATATCACTTACAGAGGGAATGTCAACATCACAACACATGAACTGAATTAAGAAAGAGAACAGAGTCTCACATTTAGAAAACACTCTTATACCTGTTTAATGGGATAGGAGAGGTGGGGTGATGCATCAAACCAGAGTTTGATATTAGCACAAGTACCATTCCATAAACCAAATAGAGAATAGACGAGACCTACCCCTTACTCAGTGAACGGGACTCAAACCCCCTATTCCACACAGAGGAATATATCTGACTAGTGAGAATCTTAAAACCTATGTATTGATTTGTCTCCATAAGGGAATCAAGTGTGTCTAGACTGGCATAAACACGTCAGTGAAAATCAGCTCAACCGCACTATAAAAATGAATTTCAAAAACAAACAAAAAAACAGCGAAATTCTTATACAATCCTTCAGGGGTTCTGATGAAACCGGGAATGACCATATCTGCAAAGACAGCTGGATGAGACATAAGGCTGGACACTTGGGACTGAGAGGACTGGTGAGATTGGGAGAGAAAATGCAGACCCTTTAAAGTAGTAATGCATGCCACGATTCCACGGATCCCAAATCTCCAGGTAGTAGGGAATATCACTACAGTTATAACATGTATGGGAAACCTAGAGAATGGACACGCTGTGATGGTGAAAGATTTCTAAAAGTCTCCTAATTTTTCCTCTCCTTGTGCTCCAGTTTGGCATTCCAACTGCTTTACTATCAATCTCCCAACTTAGGAGAACCAGCCCCTATAACCTCCTGGTTCGCACAGTTTGCTAATTGTGCAGAGGATGAAAGGGAAGAGGGAGAACCAATCAGAGAGTAGATGTAGGCATTTGGACGGGCACATGTCACTCTAAATTCCCGTCAGGAAGAAGAATTAACCAAAGCCTCACCCACCCGCAGGGAACAGTATATCCACCCCTGGAACAAGTATAGGTCCTGAAGCAAAATTGTGGATTTGCGGTCAGCTCCCAAAAATGGGATTTGAAAATTGGAGCTCACGGGCACAGCAATTCACAAACCTACAGTTATAAAGGACTACTGTCTTCCAAAAATCAGTTGAGGGAAGGCAACGAGGCTGACTTGAAAATGAGGCAGAATTGCACAAAACATATTTCAAGAGGTAAATAGGAATCGCCTTTAAAGCACAGGAAAAGCATCACAACTTCGACAATGATGCATTTGGCCAAAAAGAGTGTATGTTTTTTCTCCTGAATATATTCAGGAGAAAACGCATACGACCTTTTTGGATAATCAAGCAAGCGCACAATGCAAATCCACACTACAAAGAAGTGTCACTTCCCACGGGTCAAAAGGGACATCTGAAAATCTGTAAAAACCAGAAAGGCAAGAGGGAGATGACAAGGGCATGAAGCAATATGATCCAAAGTGTCATGAAGGATTGTGATGACAAGCGCATGGAGCATTGTGATGACAAGATTATGTAGCATATTGCTGACAAAGGCATGGGGCATTGTGATGACAATTTTCATGGAGCACTCTGATGACAAGGGTCACGGAGCATTGTGATTACAGGGGTCATGGAGCATTGGGATGACAAGGGCATGGAGCATTTTGATGACAAGAGTCCCGGATCATTGTGTTGTCAGGTTTCATGGATCATTGTGATGACAGGAGTCATGGAGAATTGTGATGAGAGGGGTCATGGAGCATTGTGATGAGAAGGTCAAGGAGCATTGGGCTGAAAACGTTCATGGAGTATTGTGATGACAGGGGCCATGGAGGCTTGTGATGACAAGGTACTGGAGCATTGTGATGAGAAGACCATGGAGACATGTGATGACAAGTCTCATGGAATATTCTGATGAAAAGGGGCATGGAGCATTGTGATTACAGGGGTCTTGGGGCATAGTGATGACAACGGCATGGGGCATTGGGATGAGATGGCCATGGAGCGTTTGGATGACATGCATCATGGAGCTTTTGAAGACAAGGGCATGGAACATTGTGATGAAAAAGGCATGGAGCCTTGTCATGACAGGGTTAAGGGAGCATACTGATGACAAGTGTCAGGGAGCATTGTGATGACAAGTGTATTGAGCATTGTGATGACAAAGGTCATGGAGCATTGTGATTAAAAGACCATGGATAACTGTGATGACGAGCGTCATGGGGCGTTGTGATGATAAGTGTTATGGAACATTTTGATCACAAGGATTTGGAGCATTGTGATGACAGAGGTCTGGAGCATTTTGATTTCATTGTAATGACAATAGCATGAAGCATTTTGATGATGGGCATGGTGTATTGTGATGACAGGGTTCATGGAGCATTGAGATGAAAAGGGCCATGGAGCATTTTGATTACAGGGGTCTTGGAGCATTGTGATGACAAGGGCATGGAGCCTTGTGATGACAAGGGCATGGAACATCGTGATGGCAGGGGTCATGGAACATTGTTATGACAGGGGTTATTTTGAATTGTGATGGCAAGGGCATGGAACATTGTGATGAGAAGGCCATGGAGCATTCTGATGACATGCGTCATGGAGCTTTGTGATGACAAGGTCATGGAGCAATGTGATGAGAGTGTTCATGGAGCATTGTGATGACAATGACATTGAGCATTGTGATGAAAAGTTCATGGAGCATTGTGGTGACACATTTCACAGAGCCTTGTGATGATGAGGACATTGACATTTGTGGTGACACAGGTCATGGAGCCTTGTGATGACGGGACACACGGAGCATTGTGATGACTGGGGTCATGTAGCATTGTGATGACAGGAGCATGAATCATTGGTCTGACAAGTTTCATGGATAATTGTGTTGACAGTGGGCATGGCACATTGTGATGACAAGGGAATGGAGCATTGTGATGACAAGGTCATGGATTATTGTGAAGACAGGTGTCAGGGAGCATTGTGATGGCATATTTCATGTTCCATTGTGATGACAATGACATGGAGCATTGTGATGCCAGGTGTTATGGAGGATTGTGATGACAAAGGTAATGGAGCACTGTGACGACAAGGGCTTGGAGCATTGAGATGAAAAAGGTCATGGAGCATTGTGATGACAAGGGCATGGAGCATTGTGATGACAACGACCTTTGAGAATTTTGATGAAAAATTTGTGAAGCATTGTGATGACAAAGGAATGGAGCTTGCTATGACAGGGGTCATGGGGCATTGCGATGACAAGTGCATGGATAATTGTGATGACAAGAGCATGTAACATTGTGATGAGAACTGGCATGGAGCACAGTGATGACAAGGACGTGGAGAATTGTGATGACAAGGGACATGGAGCATTGTGATGACCAGGGCATGGAGCATTGTTATGGCAAGACCGTGGAGCACTGTGATGAGAAGACCATGGATAATTCTGGTGACGAGCATCATGGAGCACTGTAATGAGAAAGGGCATGGAGCATTGTGATGATACGTCTCATGGAGCATTGTGATGACAGGGGTCATGGATCATTGTGATGACAAGGGTCATGGAGTATTCTGATGACAAGCTTGTGGAGTATTGTGATGACAAAGCATTTAACACTGTGATGGGAAGTGTCAAGGAACATAGTGATGCCCAGAACGTGGAGAATTGTGATGACAGGGAACATAGAGCATTGTGATGACCAGGGCATGGAGCACTGTGATGGCAAGACCGTGGAGCACTGTGATGAGAAGACCATGGATAATTGTGATGACGAGCGTCATGGAGCGCTATAATGACAAGCGGCATGGAGCATTGTGATTACAGGGGTCTTGGAGCATTGTGATGACAAGGGCATGGAGCATTGTGAAGAGAAGGACATGGAGCATTCTGATGAATGCGTCATGGAGCACTGTGATGACAAGTGCATGGAGCATTGTGATTACAGGTGTCTTGGAGCATTGTGATGAAAAGGGCATGGATCATTGTGATGAAAAAGGCATGGAGCCTTGTCATGACAGTGTTCAAGGAGCATACTGACGACAAGTGTCAGGGAGCATTGTGATGACAAGTGTATTGAGCATTGTGATGACAAAGGTTATGGAGCACAGTGATGAGAAGACCATGGATAATTGTGATTATGAGCATCATGGGTTGTTGTGATGAGAAGTGTTATGGAACATTGTGATCCCAACGGTTTGGAGCATTGTGATGACAGAGGTCATGGAGCATTTTGATTTCATTGTGATGAAAATACCCTGAAGCATTATGATAATGGGCATGGTGCATTGTGATGATAGGATTCATGGAGCTTTGAGATGAAAAGGGGGATGGAGCATTGTGATAAAAAGTGTCTTGGAGCATTGTGATCACAAGTTCATGGAGCATTGCGATGAGAAGTCCATGGAACATTCTAATGACATGCGTCATGGAGCTTTGTGATGAAAAGGGCATGGAGCATTGAGATTACAGGGGTCTTGTAACATTGTGATGACAAGTGTCATGAAGCCTTGTGAATGACAAGGCCGTGGAACATTGTGATGGCAGGGGTCATGGAACATTGTTATGAAAGGTGTAATGGAGCATTGTGATGAGAAGGACAGGAAACATTGGTGTGAAATGTTTCATGGATTATTGTGATGAGAATGGGCATGGAGCATTGTGATGACAAGAGCATGGAACACTGTGATACAATGATCATAGAGGATTTTAATGACAAGGGCATGGAGCATTGTGATGAGAAGGGCATCGAGCATTGTGAAGACAAGTGTCATGGAGCTTTGTGATGACAAGGGCAAGAGCAATATGATGAGAGGGTTCATGGAGCATTGTGATGACAATGACATGGAGCATTGTGATGTCAAGGGTCATGGAGCTTTGTGATGACAAAAGTCACGGAGCATTTTGATGACAAGGGCGTGGTGCATTGTGATGAGAAGGGCAGGGATAATTTTGATGAGAGGGTCATGCAGCAATTTGATGAAAAGTGTAATGGAACATTTTGATGACAGGGGTTATAGAACATTGTGATGCCAGGGATCATGGAGCTTTGGGATGAAAAGGGTCATGGAGCATTTTGATGACAGGGGTTATGGAACATTGTGATGATATGGGGATGGAGCATTGTGATGACAGGTGTCATGGAACATTGTGATTACCGGGGTGAAGGTGTATTGTGATGACTAGGGATGGAACATTGTGATATCTCTGGTGAGAGAGCATTTGGATGAAAAGTGCATGGAGCATTGTGATTTCAAGTTTTATGGAGCATAGCAATGACAAGGTTGTGGACCGTTGTGATGAAAAGCATGTGGCACAGTGTGATGACAAGGGTCATTGAGTATTGTTCTGACAAAGGCATGGAGCATTGTGATGACAATGGTCACGGAGCATTGTCATGAAATGTTCATGGAGCATTGTGGTTACAAAGGTCACAGAGCCTTGTGATGACGCGGGCATGGACCATTGTGATGACAAACATTATGAAGCATTGTGATGACTGGAGTCACGGAGCATTGTGATGACATGGGTCATGGAGCATTGTGATGACAAGGGCATGGAGTATTGTGATGACAGTGTCATGGAGCATTGGTCTGACAAGTTTCATAGATTATTGTGATGACAGTGGACATGGTGCATTGTGATGGCAAGGCCATGGAGCATTGTGAAGAGAAGGCCATGGAGCATTCTGATGACATGTTTCATGGATCTTTGTGATGAAAAGTGCATGGAGCAATGTGATGAGATCGTTCATGGAGCATTGTGATGAGAATGACATGGAATATTGTTATGCCAAGGGTCATGGATCTTTGTGATGACAAAGGTCATGGAGCATTTTGATGACAAGGGCGTTGTGCATTGTGATGAGAAGGGCAGGGAGCATAGCGATGACAGGGTCATGGAGCAATTTCATGAAAAGGGTCATGGAACATTTTGATGACAGGGGTTATGGAACATTGTGATGTCAGGGGTCATGGAACATTTTGATGAAAAGGGTCACGGAGCAATTTGATGACGGGGTTATGGAACATTGTGATGTCAGGGGTCATCGTACATTGTGATGATAAGTGCATGTAGCATTGTGATGACAGGAGTCATGGAATATTGTGATGACAGGGGAGAGGGAGTATTGTGACGAATAGTGATGTAACATTGTGATATCTGTGTTGAGAGAGCATTTCGATGAGAATTGCGTGGAGCATTGTGATGACAAGGTTTATGGAGCGTTGTGATGACAAGATTGTGGAGCACTGTGATGACAAGCCCATGGTGCATTGTGATGACATGTGTCATGGAGCATCGTGCTGACAAGCGCATGGAGCATTGTGATGACAAGGGTCATGGAGCATGGTGCTGAGGAAGGCATAGAGCATTGTGATAACAAGGGTCAAAGAGCATTGTGATGAAAAGTTCATGGAGCATTGTGGTTAAAAATGTCACAGAGACTGCTGATGACGAGTGCATGGACCATTGTGATGACAAATGTCATGAAGCATTATGATGACTGGAGTCACGGAGCATTGTGATGACAGGGGTCATGGAGCATTGTGCTAAAAAGGGCATGGAGCATTGTGATGACAAGGGCATGAAGCATTGGTCTAATATATTTCATGGATTATTGCGATGACAGTTGGAATGGCGCATTGTGATGACAAGGGCATGGAGCATTGTGATGACCAGGTCATGCAGTATTGTGAAGCCAGGTGTCAGGGAGCATTGTGATGACATATGTAATGGCCCATTGTGATGACAATGGCATGGAGCATTGTGATGCCAAGTGTCATGGAGGATTCTGATGACAAAGGTAATGGAGCATTGTGATGGCAATGGCTTGGAGCATTGTGATGACAAGGGTCAGGGAGCATTGTGCTGACAAGTGCATGGATAACTGTGATGACAAGGGTCATGGAGCATTCTGATGACAAGCTTGTGGAGTATTTTGATCACAATGGCATGGGGCATTGTGATGAAAACGGCATGGGGCATTGTGATGAACAAGGCATGGAGCCTTTTTGTGACAGGGTTCAAGGAGCATTCTGATAACAAGTGTCAGGGAGCATTGTGATGACAAGTGTATTGAGAATTGTGTTGACAAAGGTCATGGAGCATTGTGATGAAAATGGCATGGAGTATTGTGATGACAGGTATCATGGAGCGTTGTGATGACAAGTTTTATGGAACATTGTGATCACAAGGGTTTGGAGCATTGTGATGACAGACGTCATGGATCATTTTGATTTCTAGGAGCATGGATCATTGTGATGACAAAGGCATGAAACAATGTGATCCCAAGGTTTATGGAGGATTGTGATGACAATTGTAATGGAGTATTGTGAAGACAAGTGAATAGAGCATTGCAATGACAAGGTCATGTAGCATTTTGCTGACAAAGCCTTGGATCATTGTGATGACAGGTGTCATGGAGCACTGTGATGACAAGCGTCACGAAGTATTGTGAATACAGGGGTCATGGAGCATTGGGATGACAAGGGCATGGATCATTTTGATGACAAGTGTCATGGAGCATTGGGCTGAAAATGTTCATGGAGTATTGTGATGACAGGGGTCATGGAGCATTCTGATGACAGAGGTCATGGAGAATTTTGATTTCATTGTGCTGACAATAGCCGGAAGCATTATGATGAAGGGTATGATGCATTGTGATGACAGGGTTCATGGAGCATTGAGATGAAAAGGGGCATGCAGCATTGTGATTACAGGGGTCTTGGAGCACTGTAATGAAAAGGGCATGGAGCATTTTGATGAGAAGGCCATGGAACATTCTGATGACTTGTGTCATGGAGCTTTGTGATGACAAGTGCATGGAGCATTGTGATGACAACGGCCATTGAGAATTTTGATGAAAAGTTCGTGAAGCATTGTGATGACAAATGAATGGAGCTTGCTATGACAGGGGTCATGGGGCATTGCGATGACAAGTGCATGGAGAATTGTGATGACAAGAGCATGTAACATTGTGATGAGAACTGTCATGGAGCATTGTGATGACAAGGACGTGGAGAATTGTGATGACAAGGGACATGGAGCATTGTGATGACCAGGGCATGGAGCATTGTTATGGCAAGACTGTGGAGCACTGTGATGAGAAGTCCATGGATAATTCTGGTGACGAGCAACATGGAGCACTGTAATGACAAGAGGCATGGAGCATTGTGATGATAGGTCTCATGGAGCATTGTGATGACAGGGGTCATGGATCATTGTGATGACAAGGGTCATGGAGTATTCTGATGACAAGCTTGTGGAGTATTGTGATGACAAAGCATTTAACACTGTGATGGGAAGTGTCATGGAACATAGTGATGCCCAGAACGTGGAGAATTGTGATGACAGGGAACATAGAGCATTGTGATGACCAGGGCATGGAGAATTGTGATGGCAAGACCGTGGAGCACTGTGATGAGAAGACCATGGATAATTGTGATGACGAGCGTCATAGAGCGCTATAATGACAAGCGGCATGGAGCATTGTGATTACAGGGGTCTTGGAGCACTGTGATGACAAGGGCATGGAGCAATGTGAAGAGAAGGCCATGGAGCATTCTAATGAATGCGTCATGGAGCACTGTGATGACAAGTGCATGGAGCATTGTGATTACAGGTGTCTTGGCGCATTGTGATGAAAAGGGCATGGAACATTGTGATGAAAAAGGCATGGAGCCTTGTCATGACAGTGTTCAAGGAGCATACTGACGACAAGTGTCAGGGAGCATTGTGATGACAAGTGTATTGAGCATTGTGATGATAAAGTTTATGGAGCATAGTGATGAGAAGACCATGGATAATTGTGATTATGAGCATCATGGGTTGTTGTGATGAGAAGTGTTATGGAACATTGTGATCCCAACGGTTTGGAGCATTGTGATGAAAGAGGTCATGGAGCATTTTGATTTCATTATGATGAAAATACCCTGAAGCATTATGATAATGGGCATGGTGCACTGTGATGATAGGATTCATGGAGCTTTGAGATGAAAAGGGGGATGGAGCATTGTGAAAAAATGTGTCTTGGAGCATTGTGATGACAAGGGCATGGAGCATTGTGATGAGAAGTCCATGGAACATTCTAATGACATGCGTCATGGAGCTTTGTGATGACAAGGGCATGGAGCATTGTGATTACAGGGGTCTTGGAACATTGTGATGACAAGTGTCATGGAGCCTTGTGAATGACAAGGCCATGGAACATTGTGATGTCAGGGGTCATGGAACATTGTTATGAGAGTTGTAATGGAGCATTGTGATGAGAAGGACAGGAAGCATTGGTGTGAAATGTTTCATGGATTATTGTGATGAGAGTGGGCATGGAGCATTGTGATGACAAGAGCACCGAACACTGTGATACAATGATCATAGAGGATTGTAATGACAAGGGCATGGAGCATAGTGATGAGAAGGGCATCGAGCACTCTGATGACAAGTGTCATGGAGCTTTGTCATGACAAGGGCATGGAGCAATGTGATGAGAGGGTTCATGGAGCATTGTGATGACAATGACATGGAGCATTGTGATGTCAAGGGTCATGGAGCTTTGTGATGACAAAAGTCACGGAGCATTTTGATGACAAGGGCGTGGTGCATTGTGATGAGAACGGCAGGGAGCATTTTGATGACAGTGTCATGCAGCAATTTGATGAAAATTGTAATGGAACATTTTGATGACAGGGGTTATAGAACATTGTGATGATAAGGGGATGTAGCATTGTGATGACAGGGGTTATGGAACATTATGATGATAAGGGGATGTAGCATTGTGATGACAGGGGTCATGGAACATTGTGATTACAGGGGTCAAGGAGCATTGTGATGAGAATGGTCATGGAGCCTTGTGATGACAAGGCCATGGAACATCGTGATGGCAGGGGTCATGGATCATTGTTATGACAGGGGTAATGGAACATTGTGATGGCAATGGCATGGAGGATTGTGATGAGAAAGCCATGGAGCATTCTGATGACATGTGTCATGGAGCTTTGTGATGACAATGGCATTGAGCAATGTGATGAATGCGTTCATGGAGCATTGTGATGACAATGACATGGAACATTGTGATGCCAAGGGTCATGGATCTTTGTGATGACAAAGGTCATGGAGGATTTTGAAGACAAGGGCGTTGTGCATTGTGAGGACAAGGGCAGGGAGCATTGTGATGACAGGGTTATGGAGCAATTTGATGAAAATTGTCATGGAATATTTTGATGAGAAGTGTTATGGAACATTGTGATGCCAGGGGTGATGGAGCATTTTGATGAAAAGATTTTGGGAGCATTTTGATGGCAGGGTTTATGGAACATTGTGATGTCAGGGGCCATCAAACATTGTGATAATATGTGCATGTAGCATTGTGATGACAGGAGTCATGGAACATTGTGATGACAGGGGTGAGTGAGTATTGTGACGAATAGTGATGTAACATTGTGATATCAGTGGTGAGAGAGCATTTTGATGAGAAGTGCATGGAGCATTGTGATGACAAGTTTTATGGAGCACTGTGAGGACAAGATTGTGGAGCACTGTGATGACAAGCACATGGTGCATTTTGGTGACATGTGTCATGGAGCATCGTGCTGACAAGCGCTTGGAGCATTGTGATGACAAGGGTCATGGAGCATTGTGCTGAGAAAGGCATATAGGATTGTGATGACAAGGGTCAAAGAGCATTGTGATGAAAAGTTCATGGAGCATTGTGGTTAAAATGGTCACAGAGACTGTTGATGACGAGGGCATGGATCATTGTGATGATAAAGGTCATGAATCATTGTGATGAATGAAGTCACGGAGCATTGTGATGACAGGGGTCATGGAATAATGTGATAACAAGGGATTGGAGCATTGTGATGACAAGGGCATGGAGCATTGTGATGACCAGGACATACAGTACTGTGAAGACAGGTGTCAGGGAGCATTGTGATGACATAAGTAATGGCCCATTGTGATGACAATGGCATGGAGCATTGTGATGCCAAGTGTCATAGAGGATTCTGATGACAAAGGTAATGGAGCATTTTGATGAGAAGACCATTGATAATTGTGATGATGAGCGTCATGGTGTGTTGTGATGATAAGTGTTAAGGAACATTGTGATCACAAGGGTTTGGAGCATTATGATGACAGAGGTCATGGAGAATTTTCTTTCATTGTGATGACAATAGCCTGAAGCATCATGATGATGGGCATGGTTCATTGTGATGACAGGGTTCATGGAGCATTGAGATGAAAAGGCTCATGGAACACTGTGATTACAGGGGTCATGGAGCATTGTGATGACAAGTGCATGGAGCATTGTGAGGAGAAGGCCATGGAACATTCTGATGACATGCGTCACGGAGCTTTGTGATGACAAGCGCAAGGAGCCTTCTGATTACATGGGTCTTGGTGCATTGTGATGACATGTGTCATGGAGCACTGTGGTGACTAGCGTCACAGATCATTGTGAATACAGGGGTCATGGAGCATTGGGATGACAAGTGCATGGATCATTGTGATGACAAATGTCATGGAGCACAGGGTTGAAAATTTTCATGCAGTGTTGTGATGACAGGGGTCATGGAGCATAGTGATGAGTAGGGAATGGAGCATTGTGTTGACAAGAGTCCCGGATCATTGTGTCGTCATGTGTCATGGAGTGTTGTGATGACAGTGGTCATGGAGCATTGAGATGATATTGGCCATGGAGCATTGTGATGAATAGGTCGTGGAGCATTGGGCTGAAAATATTCATGGATTATTGTGATGACAGTGGTCATGGAGCATTGTGATGACAAGGTAATGGAGCATGGTGATGACAAGGTCCTGCAGCATTGTGATGAGAAGACCATGGATTCTTATGATGACAATTCTCATGGAGCATTCTGATGAAAAGGGGCATGGAGCATGGTGATTACAGGGGTCTTGGAGCATTGTGATGACAAGTCATGGAGCATTGTGATGACAAGAGCATGGAGCATTGTGATGACAGGGGCATGGAGCATTGGTCTGACAATGTTCTTAGATTATTGTTATGACAGTGGACATGGTTCATTGTGATGACAAGGGCATGGATCATTGTGAAGAGAAGGTCATGGAGTATTTTGAAGACAGGTGTCAGGGAGCATTGTGATGACATATGTCATGGTCCATTGCGATGACAATGGCTGGGAGTATTGTGATGCCAAATGTAGTGGAGGATTGTGATGACAAATATAATGGAGTATTGTGATGACTAGGGCTAGGAGCATTATGATGACAATGGCCATTGAGAATTTTCATGACAAGGTCAGGAAGCATTGTGATGACAAGGTCCTGGAGCATTGTGATGAGAAATCTATGGAGCCTTGTGATGACAAGTCTCCTGGAGCATACAGATGAAAATGGGCATGGAGCATTGTGATTAGAGGGGTCTTGGCACATTGTGATGACTAGGGCATGGAGCATTGTGAGGAGAATGCCAAGGAGCATTCTGATGGCATGCATCATTGAGCTTTGTGATGACAAGGGCATGGAGCATTGTGATTACAGGGGTCTTGGAGCATTGTGATGAAAAGGGCATGGATCATTGTGATGAAAAATGCATAGAGCCTTGTCATAACTGGATTCAAGGAGCATGCAGACAACAAGTGTCAGGGAACATGTTGATGACATGTGTACTGAGCATTGTGATGACAAAGGTCATGGAGCATTCTGAGGAGAAGACCATGGATAACTGTGATGACGAGCGTTTTGGGGCATTGTGATGATAAGTGATATGGAATATTGTGATCACAAGGGTTTGGAGCATTTTTATGACAGAGTTCATGGAGCATTTTGATTTCATTGTGATGACAATAGCATGAAGCATTATGATGATGGGCATGGTGCATTGTGATGACAGGGTTCATGGATCATTGAGATGAAAAGGGGCATAGAACATTGTGATTAGAGGGTTCTTGGAGGATTGCGATGAGAAGGGTCATGGAGCTTTGTGATAACAAGGCCATGCAACATCGTGATAGCAGGGGTCATGGAGCATTGTTATGACTGGGGTAATGGAGCATTGTGATGGCAAGGGCATGGAGCATTGTGATGACAAGTCATGGAGCAGTTTGATGACAAGTGTGTGGTGCATTTTGATGAGAAGGGCAGGGAGCATTTTGATGACAGGGTCATGGAACAATTTGATGAAAACTGTCATGGAACATTTTGATGACAGGTGTTATGGAACATTGTGATGTCAGGGGTCATGGAGCATTTTGATGAAAAGGATCATGGAGCAGTTTGATGACAGGTGTTATGGAACATTTTGATGTCAGGGGTCATCGAACATTGTGATGATAAGTGCATGTAGCATTGTGATGACAGATACCATGAATCATTGTGATGAGAGTGGTGAGGGATTATTGTGACAAATATTGATGTAGCATTGTGATATCAGTGGTGAGAGAGCATTTTGATGAGAATTGCATGGAGCATTGTGATGACAAATTTTATGGTGTATTGTGATGACAAATTTGTGGAGCACTGTGATGACAAGTGCATGGTGCATTGTGATGACATGTGTCATGGAGCATTGTGCTGAGAAAGGAATAGAGCAGATTGATGACAAGGTCAAAGAGCATTGTGATGAAAATTTCATGGAGCATTGTGGTTAAAAAGGTCACAGAGACTGTTGATGACGAGGACATGGACAATTGTGATGACAAAGTTCATGAAGCATTGTGATGACTGGAGTCATGGAGGATTGTGATGACAAAGGTCATGGAGCATTGTGATAACAAGGGCATGGAGCATTGTGATGACAAGGGGATGGAACAGTGGTCTCTTTAGTTTCATGGATTATTGTGATGACATTTGGAATGGGGCATTGTTATGACAAGGGCATGGAGAATTGTGATGCCAATTGTCATGTTGGATTCTGCTGTGAAAGATACTTGAGCATTGTAATGACAATGGATTGGAGCATTGTGATGACAAGGGTCAGGGAGCATTTTGCTGACAAGTGCATGGAGATTTGTGATGACAAGGGTCATGGAACATTCTGATGACAAGCTTGTGGAGTATTTTGATGACAATGGCATGGAGCATTGTGATGAAAACGGCATGAGGCATTGTGATGAAAAAGGCAAGGAGCCTTTTCGTGACAGGGTTCAAGGAGCATTCTGACGACAAGTATCATGGAGCCTTGTGAAGACAAGTGTATTCAGAATTGTGATGACAATGGACATGGAACATTGTGATGAAAAGGGCATGGAGTATTGTGATGCCAAGGTTCATGGAGGATTGTGATGACAATGGTAATGGAGTATTGTGATGACAAGCGCATGGAGCATTGTAATGACAAGGCCATGTAGCATTTTGCTGACAAAGGCATGGAGCATTGTGATGACAGGGGTCATGGAGCACTGTGATGACAATCGTCATTGAGCATTGTGAATACATGGGTCAAGGAGCATTGGGATGATAAGGGCATGGATCATTGTGATGGCAAGTTTCATGGAGCATTGGGCTGAAAATATTCATGTAGTATTGTGATGACAGGGTCATGGAGCATTGTGATGACAAGGGAATGGAGCATGGTGATGACAAGGTCCTGTAGCATTGTGATTAGAAGACCATGGAGACTTGTGATGACAAATCTCATGGAGCATTCTGATGAAAAGGGTCATGGAGCATTTTGATTACAGCGGTCTTGGAGCATTGTGATGACAAGGGCAAGGATTATTGTGATGACAAAGGCATGGAGCCTTTTCATGACTGGGTACAAGGAGCATACTGACGGCAAGTGTCAGGGAGCATTGTGATGACAAGTGTATTGAGAATTGTGATGACAAAGATCATGGATAATTGTGATGAGAAGACCATGGATAATTGTCATGATGAGTGTCATGGCGTGTTGTGGTGATAAGTGTTATGGAACATTGTGATCACAAGGTTTTGGAGCATTATGATGACAGAGGTCATGGAGAATATTTATTTCATTGTGATGACAATAGCCTGAAGCATTATGATGATGGGCATGGTGCATTGTGATGACAGGGTTCATGGAGCATTGAGATGAAAAGTGGCATGGAGACTTGTGTTTACAGGGGTCTTGGAGCAGTGTGATGACAAGGGCATGGAGCATTGGAATGTGAAGGGCATGGAACATTCTGATGACATGTGTCATGGAGCTTTGTGATGACAAGGGCATGGAGCATTGTGATTTAAGCAGCCTTCAGCATTGTGATGACAGGTGTCATGGAACCTTGTGATGAATTGGCCGTGTTACATTGTGATGGCAGGGGTCATGGTGCATTGTTATAACAGAGGTACTGGAGCATTGTGATGAGAAGGGTATGGAACATTGCTCTGAAATGTTTCTGGGATTATTGTGATGAGAGTGGGCATGGAGCATTGTGATGACAAGGGTACAGAACACTATGATACATGGGTCATGCAGGATTGTAATGACAAGGGCATGGAGCATTGTGATAAGAAGGGCATCGAGCATTGTGATGACAAGTGTCATGGAGATTTGTGATGACAAGAGCATTGAGCAATATGATGGGAGGGTTAATTGAGCATTGTGATGACAATGACATGGAGCATTGTGATGCCAAGGGTCATGGAGCTTTGTGATGACAAGTCATGGAGCATTTTGATTACAAGGGCACGGTGCATTGTGATGAGAAGTGCAGGGAGCATTCTGATGACCGGGTCATGCAGCAATTTGATGAAAAGTGTAATGGAACATTTTGATGGCAGGGGTTATAGAACATTGTGATGTCAGGGGTCTTGGAGCTTTGGGATGAAAAGGATCATGGAGCATTTTGATGACAGGGGTTATGGAACATTGTGATGTCAGGGGTCATGGAACATTGTGACGATAAGGGGATGTAGCAGTGTGATGAAAGGGTCATGGAACATTGTGATTACAGGGGTGAGAGAGTATTGTGATGACTAGTGATGGAACACTGTGATATCTCTGGTGAGAGAGCATTTTGATGAGAATTGCATGGAGCACTGTGATTACAAGGTTTATGGAGCATGGCAATGACAATTTTGTGGACCGTTGTGATGAAATGCGCGTGGCACATTTTGAAGACAATGGTCATGGACAATTGTTCTCACAAAGAAATGGAGCATTGTGATGAAAAGGGTCACAGAGAATTGTGATGAAAACTTCATGGATCATTGTGGTTACAAAGGTCACAGAGCCTTGTGATGACACGGGCATGGACCATTGTGATGACAAACGTTATGAAGCATTGTGATGACTGGAGTTACGGAGCACTGTGATGACAGGAGTCATGGAGCATTGTGATGACATGTGTCATGGAGCATTGTGCTGACAAGTGCATGGAGCATTGTGATGTCAAGGGTCAAAGAGCATTGTGATGAAAAGTTCATGGAGCATTGTGGTTAAAAAGGTCACAGAGACTGTTGATGACGAGGCCATGGACCATTGTGGTGACAAAGGTCATGAATCATTGTGATGACTGGAGCCACCGAGCATTGTGATGACAGGGGTCATGGAGCATTGAGATGACAAGGGCATGGAGCATTGTGATGACCAGGTAGGTCATGAAGTATTGTGAAGACAGGTGTCAGGGAGCATTGTGATGACATATGTAATGGCCCATTCTGATGACAATGGCATGGAGCATTGTGATGCAAAGTGTCATGGAGGATTCTGATGACAAATGTAATGGAGCACTGTGATGACAATGGCTTGGAGCATTGTGATGACAAGGGTCAGGGAGCATTGTGCTGACAAGTGCATGGAGAATTGTGATGACAAGGGTCATGGAGCATTCTGATGACTAGCTTGTGGAGTATTTTGATGACAATGGCATGGAGCATTGTGATGAAAACGGCATGGGGCATTGTGATGAAAAAGGCATGGAGCCTTTTCGTGACAGTGTTCAAGGAGAATTCTGACGACAAGTGTCAGGGAGCATTGTGATGACAAGTGTATTGAGAATTGTGATGAGAAGGTCATGGAGCATTGTGATGAAAAGGGCATGGAGTATTGTGCTGACAGGCATCATGGAGCGTTGTGATGACAAATGTTATGGAACATTGTGATCACAAGGGCTTGGAGCATTGTGATGACAGAGGTCATGGATCTTTTTTATTTCAAGGAGCATGGAGCATTGTGATGACAAGGGCATGTAGCAATGTGATCCCAAGTTTCATGGAGGATTGTGATGACAAGCAAATAGAGCATTGTAATGACAAGGTCATGTAGCATTTTGCTGACAAAGGCATGGAGCATTGTGATGACAGGTGTCATGGAGCACTGTGATGACAAGTGTCACGGAGCATTGTGAAAACAGTGGTCATGAAGCATAGGGATGACAACGACATGGATCACTGTGATGACAAGGGTCATGGAACATTGGGCTGAAAATATCCATGGAGTATTGTGATGACCGGTGTCATGGAGCATTGTGATGACTAGGGAATGGAACATTGTGATGACAAGAGTGCCGTATAAATGTGTTGTCAGGTGTCATGGAGTGTTGTGATGACAGTGGTTATGGAGAATTGTGATGATATTGGCCATGGAGCATTGTGATGAGGAGACCTTGGGTAATTGTGATGTCGAGCATCATGGAGCACTGTAATGACAAGGGGCATGAAGCATTGTGATGACAGGTGTCAGTGAGCATTGTGATGACAGGGGTCATGGAGCATTGTGATGACAAGTGCATGGAGCATTGCAATGTCATGTGGAAGGTGAATTTTGATGACAAGAGCATGTAACATTTTGATGAGTAGTGTCATGTAGCATTGTGATGACAAGGACGTGGAGAATTGTGATGACAAGGGACATGGAGCATTTTGATAACCAGGGCATGATGCATTGTGATGACAGGGGTCATGGAGCATTATTATGAGAACGGCCATGGTGCATTCAGACATAAGATATAACTTATGAAGAGAATGTAAACATGGCTACATATGAACTGATTTAGGGAAGAGAACAGAGTATCAGATTTAGAAAACAATCTAACGCTTGCTTAAGGGGAAAAAGAGGTGTGGAGATGCACAAAACATAATATTGATATTAGCACAGGTACCGTTCCATAATCCAAAAACAGAAGAGACAAGCCCTACTCCTTCCTCAGTGAACGGAACTCACCAACCCTATTCCCCGCAGAGAAATATATCTGACTATTAAGAATTTTAAAACCTATGTATTGATATGTCTCCATAAGGGAACCAAGTGTGTCTAGAAAGACATAAACATGGCAGTGAGAATCAGCTCAAACCCACTATAAAAATGAAGTTCAAAACAAAACATAAAAACAGTAAAATTCTTCCACAATACCTTCAGGGGTTCTGATGAAACCTGTAATGACCGTATCTACAATGACAGCTGGATGTGGCATAAGGCTGGTCACTTGGGACTGAGAGGATTGGTGAGATTGGGTGAAAAAATGCAGACCCTTTAAAGCAATAATGCCTGCCACCCATTCCATGGTTCCCAACTCTCCAGGTAGAAGGGAATATCACTACAGTTATAACGTGTATGGGAACCTAGAGAATGGAAACCATCTGATGTTGAAAGGTTTCTAAAACTCTAATACTTTTTTTTCTCTCCTTGTGCTCCAGTTTGACATTCCAACTGCTTGACTATCAATCTCCCAACTTGGAAAGTCAGCCCCTATAACCTCCTGGTTCGCACAGTTGGCAAATTGTGCAGAGGATATAAGGGAAGAGAGAGAACCAATGAGAGAGTAGCTGTAGGCATTTGGACGGCCACATGACTCTCTAATTTCCCATCACTAAGAGGAATTAACCAAAGTCTCAGCCTGCCCCCCAGATCCAGTATAAATCCAGAAGCAAAACTGTTGATTTGCGGTCAGATCATAAAAACGCGAGTTGAAAAATGGAGCTCAGGGCCACAGCAATTCACTAACCTGCAGAGTTATAAAGGACTACTCTCTTCGAAAAATCTGTTGAGGGAAAGCCACGAGACGGAAGGGAAAATGAGGCAGAATGGCATGAAACAGATTTCAAGAGGTACATTGGAATCGCCTTTAAACATAGGAAAAGCATTACAACTTCGAAAATTATGGAAATGGCCATAAAGGGCATATGGGTTTTCACGTGAATATATTCAGGAGAAAACGCATATGACCATTTTGGACAAGCAAGCAAGCGGGCAATGCAAATCTGCACTACAAAGAAATATCACTTCCCACCGGTCAAAAGGGACATCCACAAAATGGGTAAAAACCAGAAAGGCAAGACAGGCCCTGGAGAACAGGGAGCCTTGTTATGCTGATGGGTGGGATGTAAATTGCCAACTGCCTCTCTGGAGGAGTGCATCGTGTTCCCTAAAACAAGTAAACAACAGAGCTACAGAGCCAAGGGCACTTCCAGTCTAGGGAATATACCTTGTGAAAACTGAAAATAAATAAGACAGATCCACACCAAAATTCAGGGCTGCACTGCTTACAAAAACCTCAACTTGTGTACACGTTAAATATCCCAGGAAAGACAAAAATGGTTCAAGAAATTGTGGTACTTACGTATGATGGAATATCGCTCAGCCATGAAATCAATGTCATAAGGCCAGTAGCAGCAAAATGAGTGGATTCAGGTACGATGATTCTAAGTGAAATAAGTCACACAGAAAAAGAAACTTATCATAAGATATCACTTATGAAGATCCTGTAAACATGGCTACATATGAACTGATTTAGGAAAGCGAAGAGAGACTCACATTTAAAAAAAACGCTTATGCATGCTTAAGGGGGAAGGAGAGGTGGGGTGATGCATAAAATCAGATTTTGATATTAGCACAGGTACCGTTCCAAAAACCAAATACGAAATAGACAAGACCTACACATTCCTCAGTGAAAGGGACTCAACACCTCATATTCACCACAGAGTAATATAACTTACTAGTATGAATCTTAAAACCTATGTATTGATATGTCACCATAAGGGAATCAAGTGTGTCTAGACTGGCATAAACGTGACAGTGAGAATCAGCTCAAACCCACTATAAAAAGGAATTTCAAAAACAAAACAAAAAAACAGGGAAATTTCTTACAATTCCTTCAGGGTCTCTGATGAAACATGGAATGACCCTATGTACAATGACAGCTGGATGTGGCATAAGGCTGGACACTTGGGACTGAGAGGATTGGTGAGATTGGGTGAGCAAATGCAGACCGTTTAAAGCAATAGTGAGTGGCACCCATTCCATGGGTCCCAACTCTCAAGTTGAAGGGAATTTTACTACAGCTATAACATGTACGGGAAACCTAGAGAATGGACACACTGTGAATACGAAAGGTCTCTAAAACTCAAATAATAGTCCCTCTCCTGGTGCTCCGGTTTGACTTTCCATTTGCTTTACTATCAATCTCCCAACTTGGAGAGACAGCCCCTTTAACCTCCTGGTTCTCACAAGTTGCCAATTTGGCAGAGGATGAAAGGGAAGAGGGAGAACCAATAAGAGAGTAGCTGTTAGGCATTTGGACGGGAACATGTCCCTCTAATTTCCCGGCCGGAAGAAAAATTAACCAAAGTCTCAGCCACCCACCACACACCAGTATAGGTCCTGAACCAAAGTTTGGACTTGCATTCAGCTCACAAAAAAACGAGTTCAAAAATGGAGCTCATGAGCACAGCAATTCACAAACTGGCAGAGAAATACAGGACAACTATCGTCCAAATATTTCTTTAATGGAAGGCAACGAGGCAGACTTGAAAGCGATGCAGAATAGCAGGAAACAGATTTCGAGAGGTATGTTGGAATCGCCTTTAAAGCACAGGAAGAGGGGCACAACTTCGACAATGATGCACTTGGCCAAAAAGGGCATATGCATTTTCTCCTGAATATATTCAGGAGAAAACGAATACGCCCTTTTTGGCCATCCAGCAAGCAGACAATGCAAATCTGCACTACAAAGAATTATCACCTCAAACCAGTCAAAAGGGATATCCGCAAAATGTGTAAAAACCAGAAAGGCAAGACAGCCCCTGGAGAACTGGGAGCCTTGCTATGCTGATTGGCGGGATTAATTTGCCAACTGCCTCTCTGGAGGAGTGCATTGTGTTCCGTAAAACAAATAAACAACAGAGCTACAGAGCCAAGGGCACATCCAGTCTAGGAAATATACTTTGGGAAAACTGAAAATCAATAAGACAGAGCCACCCCAAAATTTAGGGTTTCACTTCTTTCAAGAACCTCAACTTGGGTACACCTTAAATATCCCAGGAAAGACAAAAATGGTTCAAGAAATTGTTGTACTTATGTACAAGGAATATCCATCAGCCATGTAATCAATGTCATAAGGCCAGTAGCAGCAAAATGAGTGGATTCATGTACGATGATTCTAAGTGAAATAAGTCACACAGCAAAAGAAAATTACCATAAGATATCACTGATGAAGATCCTGTAAACATGGCTACACATGAACTGTGTTAGGAAAGAGAAGAGAGACTCACATTTAGAAAACATTCTTTTGCCTGCTTAAGGGGGATTGAGAGGTGGGGTGATGCATAAAACCAGAGTTCGAATTAGTACAGGTACCTTTCCAAAAACCTAATACGGAATAGACAAGACCTACATCTTCTTCAGGGAAAGGGACACAACAACCCATATTCCCCGCAGAGGAATATATCTTACTAGTAAGAATCTTAAAATCTATGTATTGATATATCTCAGTAAGGGAATCAAGTATGTCTAGACTCTCATAAACATGGCAGTGAGAATCAGCTCAAACCCACTATAGAAAGGAATTTAAAATCAAACCAAAAAAACAGGGAAATTCTTTACAATTCCTTCAGGGTCTCTGATGAAACCTGGTATGTCTCTATCTACAATGACAGCAGGATGTGGCATATGGCTGGACACATGGGACTGAGAGGATTGGTGAGATTGGGTGAGCAAATGCAGACCCTATAAAGCAATCATGCATGGCAACCATTCGATGGGTCCCAACTCTCCAGAATGAGGGGAATATTACTACAGCTATAACATGTACGGGTAACCAAGAGAATGGACCCACTGTGAATATGAAAGGTTTCTAAAACTCAACGAATAGTCCCTATCCTGGTGCTCCGGTTTCACATTCCAATGCCTTTAATATCAATCTCCCAACTTGGAGAGACAGCCCCTTTAACCTCCTGGTTTGCACAGGTTGACAATTTGGCAGAGGATGAGAGGGAAGAGGAAGAACCAATGAGAGAGTAGCTGTTAGGTATTTGGAGGGGCACATGTGACACTAATTTCGTGGCAGGAAGAAAAATTAACCAAAGTCTCAGCCACCCGCTGGGAAGCAGTATAGGACCTGAACCAATATTTTGGACTTGCATTCAGCTCACAAATAACGAGTTGAAAAATGGAGCTCAGGGGCACAGCAATTCACAAACTGGCAGAGGAGTAAAGGACCGCTATCGTGCAAAAATCTTTGAGGGAAGGCAACGAGGCGGATTTGAAAGCGAGGCAGAATAGGCGGAAAAGGATTTCAAGAGGTACGTTGGAAGTGCCTTTAAAGCACAGGAATAGGGGCACAAATTTGACAATGATACACTTGGCAAAAAAGGGCGTATGAGTATTCTCCTGAATATATTCAGGAGAAAACACATAGAACCTTTTTGGCCAGGCAACAAAACGGGCAATGTGAAACTGCACTACAAGGAAGCATCACTTCCCACCGGTCAAAAGGGACATCCGCAAATTGTGTAAAAACCAGAAAGGCAAAACAGGCGCTGGAAAACTGGGAGACTTTTTATGATGATGTTCGGGATGTAAGTTGCCAACTGCCTCTCTGGAGGAGTGCATTGTGTTCCCTAAAAAAATGAACAACAGAGCTACACAGCCAAGGGCACTTTCAGGCTAAGGAATATACCTTGGGAAAATTGAAAATCAATAAGACAGAGCCACCCAAAAATTTAGGTTTGCACTGCTTAAAAGAGCCTCAACTTGTGTCCACCTTAAAAATCCCAGGAAAGACAAAAAGGGTTTAAGAAATTGTGGAACTTACGTACGATGGAATATCCCTCAGCCATGAAATCAATGTCATAAGACCAGTAGCAGCAAAATGAGTGGATTCAGGTACGATGATTCTAAGTGAAATAAGTCACACAGAAAAAGAAACTTATCATAAGATATCACTTATGAAGATCCTGTAAACATGGCTACACATGAACTGAGTTAGGAAAGAGAAGAGAGTCTCACATTTAGAAAACACTCTTATGCCTGCTTAAGGGGGAAGGAGAGGTGGGGTGATGCATAAAAAAAGAGTTTGATATAAGCATAGGTACCGTTCCAAAAACCAACTATGGAATAGACAAGACCTACACCTTCCTCAGTGAAAGGGACTCAAAACACCATATTTCCCACAGAGGAATATATCTGACTAGTAAGAATCTTAAAACCTATGTATTGATATGTCTCTTTAAGGAATCAAGTGTGTCTAGACTGGCATAAACATGGCAGCGAGAATCAGCTCAAACCAACTATAAAAAGGAATTTCAAAAATAAAAAAAAGGGAAATTCTTTACAATTCCTTCAGGGTCTCTGATGAAACCTGGAATGACACTATCTACAATGACAGCTGGATGTGGCATAAGGCTGAACACATGGGACAGAGAGGATTGGTGAGATTGGGTGAGCAAATGCAGACCCTTTAAAGCAATAATGCATGGCACACATTCCATGGGTCCCAACTCTGCAGGTTGAAGTGAATATTACTACAGCTATAACATGTACGGGAATCCTAGAGAATGGACACAATGTGAATACGAAAGGTCCCTAAAACTCAACAAATAGTCCCTCTCCTGGTGCTCTGGTATGACTTTCCAACTGCTTTACTATCAATCTCCCAACCTGGACAGACAGCACCTTTAAACTCCTGTTTCGCACAGGTTGCCAATTTAGCAGAGGATGAATGGGAAGAGAGTCAAACAATGAGAGAGTAGCTGTAAGGCATTTGGATGGGCATATGTCACTCTTATTTCCCTGGAGAAAGAAGTATTGAACAAAGTCTCAGCCACCCACCGGGAACCAGTATAGGTCCTGAACCAAATTATTGGATTGCGTACAGCTCAGAAAAAATGAGTTAAAAAACGGAGCTCAGGGGCACAGCAATTCACAAAGAGGCAGAGTAATAAAGGGCAACTATCGTCCAAAAATCTGTTGAGGGAAGCCAACGAGGCGGACGTGAAAGCGAGGCAGAATAGCAGGAAATAGATTTCAAGAGGTACATTGGAATCGCCTTTAAAGCACAGGAAGAGGGGCACAACTACGACAATGATGAACTTGGCCAAAAAAGGCATATGCGTTTTGTCCTGAATATATTCAGGAGAAAACGCATACGGCACTTTTGGCCAAGCAAGCAAGTGGGCAATGCAAGTCTGCACTACAAAGATGTATCACTTCCCATCGGTCAAAAGGGACATCCACAAAATGGGTAAAAACCAGAAAGGCAAGACAGGCCCTGGAGAACAGGGAGCCTTGTTATGCTGATGGCCGGAATGTAAATTGCCAACTGCCTCTCTGGAGGTTTGAATGGTGTTCCCTAAAACAAGTAAACAACAGAGCTACAGAGACAAGGACACTTCCAGTCTAGGGAATATACCTTGGGAAAACTGAAAATCAATATGAGAGAGCCACCCCAAAATTGAGGGATGCACTGCTTACAAGAACCTCAACTTGGGTACAACTTAAATATTCCAGGAAATATAAAAATGGTTCAAAAAATTGTGGTACTTACGTACGATGGAATATCAATCAGCCATGAAATCAATGTCATAAGACCAGTAGCAGCAAAATGAGTGGATTCAGGTACGATGATTCTAAGGGAAATAAGTCAAACAGAAAAATAAACGTATCCTAAGATATCACTTATGAAGATCCTGTAAACATGGCTACACATGAACTGAGTGAGGAAAGAGAAGAGAGTCTCACATTTAGCAAACACTCTTATGCCTGCTTAAGGGGGAAGGAGAGGTGGGGTGATGCATAAAACCAGAGTCTGATATAAGCACAGGTACCGTTCCAAAAAGCAACTATGGAATAGACAAGACCTACACCATCCTCAGTGAAAAGGACTCAAAACCCCATATTTCCCGCAGAGGAATATATCTGAGTAGTAAGCATCTTAAAACCTATGTATTGATATGTCTCCGTAAGAGAATCAAGTGTTTCTAGACAGGCATAATCATGGCAGCGAAAATCAGCTCAAACCCAGTATAAAAACGAATTTCAAAAACAAAACAAAAAAACAGGGAAATTCTGTACAATTCTTCAGGGTCTCTGATGAAACCTGGAATGACCCTATCTACAATGACAGCTGGATGTGGCATAAGGCTGGACACATGGGACTGAGAGGATTGGTGAGATTGGGTGAGCAAATGCAGACCCTTTAAAGCAATAATGCATGGCACCCATTCCATGGGTCCCAACTCTCCAGGTTGAAGGGAATATTAGTACAACTATAACATGTACGGGAAACCTAGAGAATGGACACACTGTGAATACGAAAGGTCTCTAAAACTCAACGAATAGTCCTTCTCCTGGTGCTCCACTTTGACTTTCCAACTGCTTTACTATCAATCTCCCAACCTGGAGAGACAGCACCTTTAACCTCCTGTTTCGCACAGGTAACCCATTTCACAGACGATGAATGGGAGGAGGGAGAACCAATGAGAGAGTAGCTGTTAGGCATTTGGACGGGCATATGTCACTCTTATTTCCCGGGAGGAAGAAGAATTGACCAAATTCTCAGCCACCCACCGGGAAACAGTATAGGTCCTTATCGAAAATATGGGACTTGCGTTCAGCTCACAAAAAACGAGTTAAAAAATGGAGCTATAAGGCAGAGCAATTCACAACCTGGCATAGTAATAAAGGACAACTATCATCCAAAAATCTGTTGAGGGAAGGCAACCACGCGGTCTTGAAAGTGAGGCAGAAAAGCATGAAACAGATTTCAAGAGATATGTTGGAATCGCCTTTAAAGCACAGGAAGAGGGGCACAACTTCGACAATGATGCACTTGGCCAAAAAGGGCGTATGCGTTTTCTCCTGAGTATATTCAGGAGAAAACACATACGCCATTTTTGGTCAAGCAAGCAAGTGGGCAATGCAAGTATGCACTACAAAGAAGTATCACTTCCCACCGGTCCAAAGGGACATCCACTAAAAGGGTAAAAACCAGAAAGGCAAGACAGGCCCTGGAGAACAGGGAGCCCTGTTATGCTGATGGGCGGGATGTAAGCTGCCAACTGCCTCTCTGGAGGAGTGCATTGTGTTCCCTAAAACAAGTCAAAAACAGAGCTACAGAGCCAATGACACTTCCAGTCTAGGGAATGTACCTTGGGAAAACTTAAAATCAATAAGACAGAGCCACCCCAAAATTTAGGGCTGCACTGCTTACAAGAACCTCAACTTCGGTACACCTTAAATATCCCAGGAAATATAAAAATGGTTCAAAAAATTTTGGAACTTACGTACGATGGAATATCCATCAGCCATGAAATCAATGTCATAAGACCAGTAGCAGCAAAATGAGTGGATTCAGGTACGATGATTCTAAGTGAAATAAGTCACACAGAAAAAGAAACTTATCATAAGATATCACTTATAAAGATCCTGTAAACATGGCTACACATGAACTGGGTTAGGAAAGAGAAGAGAGTCTCACATTTAGAAAACAGTCTTATGCCTTCTTAAGGGGGAAGGAAAGGTGGGGTGATGCATAAAACCAGAGGTTGATATAAGCACAGGTACCGTTCCGAAAACCAAGTATGGAATAGACAAGAACTACACCTTCCTCAGTGAAAGGGACTCAAAACACCATATTTCCCGCAGAGGAATATATCTGACTAGTAAGAATCTTAAAACCTATGTATTGATATGTCTCCATAAGGGAATCAAGTGTGTCTAGACTGGCATAAACATGGCAGCGATAATCCTCTCAAACCCACTATAAAAAAGAATTTCAAAAACAAAACAAAAAAACAGCGAAATTCTTTACAATTCCTTCAGTGTCTCTGATGAAACCTGGAATGACCCTATCTAGAACGACTGCTGGAGGTGGCATAAGGCTGGACACATGGGACTGAGAGGATTGGTGAGATTGGAGAGCAAATGCAGACCCTTGAAAGCAATAATGCATGGCACCCATTCCATGGGTCCCAACTCTCCAGGTTGTAGGGAATATTACTACAGCTATAACATGTATGGGGAACCTTGAGAATGGACACACTGTGAGTACGAAAGGTTTCTAAATCTCAACGAATAGTCCCTCTCCTGGTGCTCCAGTTTCGCTTTCTAACTGCTTTACTATCAATCTCCCAACTTGGAGAGACAGCACCTTTAACCTCCTGGTTCGCACAGGTTGCCAATTTGGCAAAGGATGAAAGGGAATAGGGAGAACCAAACAGAGAGTAGCTGTTAGGCATTTGGACGGGCACATGTCACTCTTATTTCCCGGGAGGAAGAAGAATTAACCAAAGTCTCTGCCACCCACCGGGAACCAGTATAGGTCCTAAACCAAAATATGGGACTTGAGTTCAGCTCACAAAAAACGAATTAAAAAATGGAGCTATAGGGCAGAGCAATTCACAAACTGGCAGAGTAAAAAAGGACAACTATCATCCAAAAATCTGTTGAGGGAAGGCAACGAGGCGGTTTTGAATGTGAGGCAGAATAGCAGGAAACAGATTTCAAGAGGTACGTTGGAATCATCTTTAAAGCACATTGAGGAGCACAATTTCGACAATGATGCACTTGGCCAAAATGGGCTTATGCATTTTCTCCTGAGTATATTCAGGAGAAAACGCATACACCATTTTTGGCCAAGCAAGCAAGCGGGCATGAAAGTCTGCACTACAAAGAAGTATCATTTCCCGCCGGTCCACAGGAACATCCACAAAAAGGGTAAAAACCAGAAATTCAAGACAGGCCCTGGAGAACAGGGAGACTTTTTATGCTGATGGGCGGGATGTATATTGCAAACTGCATCTCTGGAGGAGTGCATTGTGTTCCCTAAAACAAGTAAACAACAGAGCTACAGAGTCAAGGGCACTTCCAGTCTAGGGAATATACGTTGGGAAAACTGAAAATCAATAAGACAGAGCCAACCCAAAATATAGGCCGGCAATGCATACAAGAACGTTAACTTGGGTACACCTTAAATATCCCAGGAAAGATAAAAATGGTTCAAAAAATTGTGGTACTTAAGTATGATGGAATAATCCTCAGCCATGAAATTAAAGTCATAAGAGCAGTAGCAGCAAAATGAGTGGATTCAGGTACGATGATTCTAACTGAAATTAGTCACACAGAAAAAGAAACTTATCATAAGATATCACTAATGAAGATCCTGTAAACATGGCTACACATGAACTGAGTTAGGAAATAGAACAGAGTCTCACATTTAGAAAACACTCTAATGCCTGCTTAAGGGGGAAGGAGAGGTGGGGTGATGCATAAAACCAGAGTTTGATATAAGCACAGGTACTGTTCCAAAAACCAACTATGGAATAGACAAGACCTACACCTTCCTCAGTGAAAGGGACTCAAAACCCCATATTTTCCACAGAGGAATATATCTGACTAGTAAGAATCTTAAAACCTATGTATTGATATGTCTCCGTAAGGGAATCAAGAGTGTCAAGACAGGCATAAACCTGGCAGTGAGAATCAGCACACACCGACTATAAAAAGGAATTTCAAAAACAAAACAAAAACACAGGGAAATTCTTTACAATTCCTTTGGGGTCTCTGATGAAACCAGCAATGACCCTATCTACAACGAAAGCTGGATGTGGCATAAGGCTGGACACATAGGACTGAAAGAATTGGTGAGATTGGGTGAGCAAATGCAGACCCTTTAATGCAATAATGCATGGCACCCATTCCACGGGTACCAACTATCGAGGTTGAAGGGAATTTTACTACAGCTATAACATGTATGGGAAACCTAGAGAATGGACACACTGTGAATACGAAAGGTTTCTAAATATAAACGAATAGTCCTTCTCCTGGTTCTCCAGTTTGACTTTCCAAATGCTTTACTATCAATCTCCCAACATGGAGAAGACAGCACCTTTAACCTCCTGGTTCACACAGGTTGACAGTTTGGCAAAGGTTGAAAGGGAAGAGGGAGAACCAATGAGAGAGTAGCTGTTAGGCATTTGGACGGGCACATGTCACTCTTATTTCCCGGGAGGAAGAAGAATTAAACAAAGTCTCAGCCATCCACCGGGAACCAGTATAGGTCATGAACTAAAATATTGGACTTGCGTTCAGCTCACAAAAAACGAGTTAAAAAATGGAGCTATAGGGCAGAGCAATTCACAAACTGGCAGAATAATAAAGGACAACTATCATCCAAAAATCTGTTGAGGAAAGGCAACGAGGCGGAATTGAAAGTGAGGCAGAATAGCAGGAAACAGATTTCAAGAGGTACGTAGGAATCGCCTGTAAAGCACAGGAATAGGGGCACAACTTCGACAATGATGCACTTGGCCAAAAAGGGCGTATGCGTTTTGTCCTGAATATATTCACGAGAAAATGCATACGCCCTTTTTGGCCAAGCAGGCAAGTGGGCAATGCAAGTCTGCACTACAAAGAAGTATCACTTCCCACCGGTCCAAAGGGACATCCACACAAGGGTAAAAACCAGAAATTCAAGACAGGCCCTGGAGAACTGGGAGCCTTATTATGCTGATGGGAGGGATGTAAATTGCCAACTGCCTCTCTGGAGCAGTGCATTGTGTTCTCTAAAACAAGTAAACAACAGAGCTACAGAGCCAAGGACACTTCCAGTCTAGGGAATATACCTTGGGAAAACTGAAAATCAATAAGACAGAGCCACCCCAAAATTTAGAGCTGCACTGCTTACAAGAACCTCAACTTGGGTACACCTTAAATATCTCAGGAAATAAAAAAATGGTTCAAAAAATTGTGGTACTTACGTACGATGGAATATCCATCAGCCATGAAATCAATGTCATAAGACCAGTAGCAGCAAAATGAGTGGATTCAGGTACGATGATTCTAAGTGAAATAAGTCACACAGAAATAGAAACTTATAATAAGATATCACTTATGAAGATCCTGTAAACCTGGCTACTCATGAACTGAGTTAGGAAAGAGAACAGTGTCTCACAGTTAGAAAACACTCTTATGCCTGCTTAAGGGGGAAGGAGAGGTGGGGTGATGCATAAAACCAGAGTTTGATATAAGCACAGGTACCATTCCAAAAACCAACTATGGAATAAACAAGACCTACACCTTCCTCAGTGAAAGGGATTCAAAAACCCATATTTCCCGCAGAAGAATATATCTAACTAGTAAGAATCTTAAAATCTATGTATTGATATGTCTCCGTAAGGGAATCAAGTGTTTCTAGACACGCATAATCATGGCAGCGAGAATCAGCTCAAACCCACTATAAAACGGAATTTCAAAAACAAAACAAAAAAACAGGGAAATTCTTTACAATTCCTTCAGGATCTCTGATGAAACCTGGAATGACCCTATCTACAATGACAGCTGGAGGTGGCCTAAAGCTGGACACATGGGACTGAGACGATTGGTGAGATTGGGTGAGCAAATTCAGACCCTTTAAAGCAATAATGCAAGGCACCCATCCCATGGGTCCCAGCTCTCCAGGTTGAAGTGAATATTACTACAGCTATAACATTTACGGGAAACCTAGAGAATGGACACACTGTGAATACGAAAGGTCTCTAAAACTCAACGAATAGTCCCTTTCCTGGTCCTCCCGTTTGACTTTCCAACTGCTTTACTATCAATCTCCCAACTTGGAGAGACAGCACCTTTAACCTCCAGGTTCGCACAGGTTGCCAATTTGGCAAATTATGAAAGGGAAGTGGGAGAACCAATGAAGGAGTAGCTGTTAGGCATTTGGACAGGCACATGTCACTCTTATTTCCCGGGAGGAAGAAGAATTAACCAAAGACTCAGCCACCCACCGAAAACCAGTATAGTTTCTGAACCAAAATATTGGACTTGCGTTCAGCTCACAAAAAATGAGATAAAAATGGAGCTCAGGGGCATAGCAATTCACAAAGTGGCAGAGTAATAAAGGGCAACTATCGTCCAAAAATCTGTTGAGGGAAGGCAACGAGGCGGACTTGAAAGCGAGGCAGAAGAACAGGAAACAGATTTCAAGAGGTACGTTGGAATTGCCTTTAAAGCACAGGAAGAGGGTCACAACTTCGACAATGATGCACTTGGCCAAAAAGTGCGTTTGCGTTTACTCCTAAATATATTCAGGAGAAAATGCATACACCCTTTTTGGCCAAGCAAGCAAGCGGGCAATGCAAATCTACACTACAAAGAAGTATCACTTCCCATTGTTCAAAAGGGACATCCACCAAATGGGTAAAAACCAGAAAGGCAAGACAGGCCTTGGAAAACAGGGAGCCTTGTTATGCTGATGGGTGGCATGTAAATTGCCAACTGCCTATCTGGAGGAGTGCATTGTGTTCCCTTAAACAAGTAAACAACAGAGCTACAGAGCCAAGGGCACTTCCAGTCTAGGGAATATACCTTGGGAAAACTGAAACTCAATAAGACAGAGCCACCCCAACATTTAGGGCTGCACTGCTTACAAGAACCTCAACTTGGGTACACCTTAAATATCCCAGGAAATATAAAAATGGTTCAAAAAATTGTGGTACTTACGTATGATGGAATATCCCTCAGCCATGAAATCAATGTCATAAGACCAGTAGCAGCAAAATGAGTGGATTCAGGTACGATGATTCTAAGTGAAATACGTCACACAGATAAAGAAACTTATCATAAGATATCACTTATGAAGATCCTGTAAACATGGCTACACATGAACTGAGTTAGGAAAGAGAACAGAGTCTCACATTTAGAAAACCCTCTTATGCCTGCTTAAGGGGGAAGGAGAGGTGGGGTGATGCATAAAACCAGAGTTTGATATTAGCACAGGTACCATTCCATAAACCAAATACAGAATAGACAAGACCTACACCTTCCTCAGTGAACGGGACTCAAAACCCCTATTCCCCACAGAGGAATATATCTGATTACTAAGAATCTTAAAACCTATGTACTGATATGCTTCCGTAAGGGAATCAAGTGTGTCTAGACCGGCATAAACACGTCAGGGAAAATCAGGTCAACCCCATTATAAAAATGAATTTCAAATACAAAACAAAAAAACAGCGAAATTCTTACACAATTCCTTCAGGGGTTCTGATGAAACCTAGAATGACCCTATCTGCAAAGACAGCTGGATGAGACATAAGGCTGGACACTTGGGACTGAGAGGACTGGTGAGATTGGGAGAGAAAATGCAGACCCTTTAAAGTAGTAATGCATGCCACCATTCCATGGGTCCCAAATTTCCAGGTAGAAGGGTATATCACTACAGTTATAACATGTATGGGAAACCTAGAGAATGGACACCCTGTGATGGCGAAAGGTTTCTGAAAGTCTCCTACTTTTTCCTCTCCTTGTGCTACAGTTTGGCATTCCAACAACTTTACTATCAATCTCCCAACTTAGGAGAGTCATCCCCTATAACCTCCTGGTTTGCACAGTTTGCTAATTGTGCAGAGGATGAAAGGGAAGAGGGAGAACCAATCAGAGAGTAGATGTAGGCATTTGGACGGACACATGTCACTCTAAATTCCCGTCAGGAAGAAGAATTAACCAAAGCCTCAGCCACCCACAGGGAACCAGTATAGCCACCCCTGGAACCAGTATAGGTCCTGAAGCAAAATTGTGGATTTGCGGTCAGCTCCCAATAATGGGATTTGAAAATTGGAGCTCAGGGGCAAAGCAAATCAAAAACCTGCAGAGTTATAAAGGACTACTCTCTTCCAAAATTCTGTTGAGGGAAGGCAACAAAGCGGACTTGAAAATGAGGCAGAATTGCACAAAACATATTTCAAGAGGTAAATTGGAATCGCCTTTAAAGCACAGGAAAAGCATCACAACTTCGAGAAAGATGCACTTGGCCAAAACCAGCGTATGACTTTTCTCCTGAATATATTCAAGAGAAAAGGCATAGGCCCTTTTTGGCCAATCAAGCAAGCGTGCAATGCAAATCCACACTACAAAGAATTTTCACTTCCCACCGGTCCAAAAGGACATCCGAAAATCTGTAAAAACCAGAAAGGCAAGATAGAGATGACAAGGGCATAAAGCAATATGATCCCAAGGGTCATGGAGGATTGTGATGACAAGTGTATGGAGCATTGTGATGACAAGATTATGTATCATTTTGCTGTCAAAGGCATTGTGATGACAAGGTTCATGGAGCACTGTGATGACAAGCGTCATGGAGCATTGTGATTACAGGGTTCATGGAGCATTGGGATGACAAGGGCATGGAGCATTTTGATGACAAGATTCCCGGATCATTGTGTTGTCAGGGTTCATGGAGCGTTGTGATGACAGTGGTCATGGCGCATTTTGATAACAGAGGTCATGGAGCATTGTGATGAGAACGTCATGGAGCATTGGGATGAAAATGTTCATGGAATATTGTGATGACAGCGGTCAAGGAGCATTGTGAGGACAAGGTACTGGATCATTGTGATGAGAAGACCATGGAGCCATGTGATGACAGGTCTCATGGAGCATTCTGATGAAAAGGGTCATGGAGCATTGTGATTACAGGGGTCTTGGAGCATGGTGATGACAAGGGCATGGAACATTGGGATGAGAATGTCATAGAGCGTTCTGATGACATGCATCATGGAGCTTTGTGCTGACAAAGGCATGGAGCAATGTGATGACAAGGGTCACCGAGCACTGTGATGAAAATTTCATGGAGCATTTTGGTGACAAAGGTCACAGAGCCTTGTGATGACGAGGGCATGGACAATTGTGATGACAAAGGTCATGAAGCATTGTGATGACTGGAGTCACGGAGCATTGTGATGACAGGGGTCATAGAGCTTTGTGATGAAAAGGCAATGAGCATTGTGATGACAGGGGCATGGAGCATTGGCCTGACATATTTCATGGATTATTGTGATGACAGTGGGCATGGTGCAATGTGATGACAAAGGCATGGAGCATTGTGATGAGAAGGTCATGGAGTATTTTGAGGACAGGTCTCAGGGAGCATTATGATGACATATGTCATGGTCCATTGCGATGACAATGGAATGGAATATTGTGATGCCAAGTGTCATGGAGGATTGTGATGACAAATGTAATGGAGCATTTTGATGACAAGGGCTTGGAGCATTGTGATGACAATGGACATGGAGCATTGTGATGACAAGGGCATGGAGCATTGTGATGACAAGTGCCATTGAGAATTTTGATGACAAGTTCATGAAGCATTGTGTTGACAAGCACATGGAGCTTCCTATGACAGGGGTCATGGAGCATTGCGATGACAAGTGCATAGAGAATTGTGATGACAAATCATGTAACACGGTGATGAGAAATGTCATGGTGCACAGTGAAGCCAAGAACGAGGAGAATTGTGATGACAGGGGACATGGAGCATTGTGATGACCAGGGCATGGAGCATTGTGATGGCAAGACCGTGGAGCTTTTTGATGAGAAGACCATGTATAATTGTGATGACGAGCGTCATGGAGCACTGTAATGACAAGGGGAATGGAGCATTGTGATGAGAGTGGCCATGGAGCATTGTGATGACAAGGGTCATGGATCATTTTGATGACAAGGGCGTGGAGCATTGTGATGAGAAGAACATGGATAATTGTGATGACGAGCGTCATGGAGCACAGTAATGACAAGGGGTATGTAGCATTGTGATGACAGTGGCCATGGAGCATTGTGATGACAAGTGTCATGGAGCATTCTGATGACAAGCTTGTGGAGTATTGTGACGACAAAGGCATGGAACATTGTGATGAAAAGGGCATGGAGCATTGTGATAAAAAAGGCATGAAGCCATTTCATGACAGGTTTCATGGAGCATTCTGACGACAAGTGTCAGGGAACATTGTGATGACAAGTGTATTGAGAATTGTGATGAAAAAGATCATGGAGCATTTTGACGAAAAGGACATGGAGTATTGTGATGGCAGGCATCATGGAGCGTTGTGATGACAAGTGTTATGGAACATTGTGAACACAATGGTTTGGAGCATTGTGATGGTAGAAGTCATGGATCATATTTTTTTCAAGGTGCATGGAGCATTGTGATGACAAGGGCATGAAGCAATGTGATCCCATGTTTCATGGAGGATTGTGATGACAATGGTAAGGGAGTATTGTGATGACAAGCAAATGGAGCATTGTGATGACAAGGTCATGTAGCATTTTGCTGACACAGGCATGGAGCATTGTGATGATAAGGGTCATGGAGCACTGTGATGAGAAGCATCACGGATCATTGTGATTACAGGGGTCATGGAGCATAGGGATGGCAAGGCCATGGATCATTGTGATGACAAGTGTCATGGAGCATTGGGCTGAAAATGTTCATGGAGCACTGTGATGACTAGGGAATGGAGCATTGTGATGACAAGAGTCCCGCATCACTGTGTTGTCAGGGGTCATGGAGCGTTGTGATGACAGTGGTCATGGAGCATTGTGATGATAGGGATCATGAAGCATTGTGATGAGAAGTTCCTGGAGAATTGGACTGAAAATATTCAGGAAGTATTGTGAGGACAGGGGTCATGGAGCATTGTGATGACAAGGGAATGGAGCACTGTGATGAAAAAGTTCCTGGAGCATTGTGATGAGAAGACCATGGAGCCTTGTAATAACAAGTCTCCTGGAGCATTCTGATGAAAAGGGGCATGGAGTATTGTGATTACAGGGTTCTTGGGGCATTGTGATGACAAGGGCATGGAGCATTGTGATTACATGGGTCTTGGAGCATTGTGATGAAAATGGCATGGATCATTGTGATGAAAATGGCATAGAGCCTTGTTATGACAGGGTTCAAGGAGCATATTGACGACAAGTGTCAGGGAGCATTGTGATGACACGTGTACTTGAGAATTTTTATGACAAAGATCATGGAGCATTGTGATGAGAAGACCATGTATAATTGTGATGACGAGCGTCAAGGGGCATTGTGATGACAAGTGCTTTGGAATATTGTGATCACATGGGTTTGGAGCATTGTTATGACAGAGGTCATGGAGCATTTTGATTTCATTCTGATGACAATAGCATGAAGCATTATGATGATGGGCATGGTGCATTGTGATGACAGGGTTCAAGGATCATTGAGATGAAAAGGGGCATAGAGCATTGTGATTAAAGGGTTCTTGGAGCATTGTGATGAGATGGGTCATGGAGCTTTGTGATGAAAAGGCCATGGAGCATAGTGATGGCAGAGGTCATGGAGCATTGTTATGACAGTGGTAATGGAGCATTGTGATGGCAAGGGCATGGAGCATTGTGATGAGAAGGCCATGGAGCATTCTGATGACGTGTCATGGAGCTTTGTGAAGACAAAGGCATGGAGCAATGGGATGAGAGCGTTCATGGAGCATTGTGATGACAATCACATGGAGCACTGTGATGCCAAGGGTCATGGATCTTTGTGATGACAAAAGTCATGGAGCATTTTGATGGCAAGTGTGTTGTGCATTGTGATGAGAAGGGCAGGGAACATTCTGATTACAGGGTCATGGAGCAATTTGATGAAAAGTGTCATGGAACATTTTGATGACAGGTGTTCTGGAACAATGTGATGTCAGGGGTCATCGAATATTGTGATGATAATAGCATGTAGCATTGTGATGACAGGAGTCATGGAACATTGTGATGACAGGGGTGAGGGAGTATTGTGACAAATACTGATGTAGCATTGTGATATCAGTGGTGAGAGAGCATTTTGATGAGAAGTGCATGGAGCATTGTGATTAAAATGTATATGGAGCATGGCAATGACAAGTATGTGGACCGTAGTGATGAAATGCGCGTGGCACATTTTGAAGACAATGGTCATGGAGCATTGTTCTCACAAAGAAATGGAGCATTGTGATGACAAGGGTCACAGAGAATTGTGATGAAATGTTCATGGAGCATTGTGGTTACAAAGGTCACAGAGCCTTATGATGACACGGGCATGGACCATTGTGATGACAAACGTTATGAAGCATTGTGATGACTGGAGTCACGGTGCATTGTGATGTCAGGGGTCATGGAGCATTGTGATGACATGTGTATTGAGAATTGTGATGACAAAGGTCATGGAGCATTGTGATGAAAAGGGCATGGAGTATTGTGATGACAGGCATCATGGAGCCTTGTGATGACAAGTGTTATGGAACATTGTGATCACAAGTGTTTGGAGCATTGTGATGAGAGAGGTCATGGATCATTTTGATTTCAAGGAGCATGGAGCATTGTGATGACAAGGGCATGAAACAATGTGATCCCAATGTTCATGGAGGATTGTGATGACAATGGAAATGGAGTATTGTGATGACAAGTGCATAGAGCATTGTAATGACAAGGTCATGTAGCATTTTGCTGACAAAGGCATGGAGCATTGTGATGACATGTGTATGGAGCACTGTGATTACAAGCGTCACGGAGCATTGTGAATACAGGGGTCATGGAGCATTGAGATGACAAGGGCATGGATAATTGTGATGACAAGTGTGATGGAGCACTTGGCTGAAAATTTTCATGGAGTGTTGTGATGACAGGGGTCATGGAGCATTGTGATGACTAGGGAATGGATCATTGTGATGACAAGAGTCTGGGATCATTGTGTTGTCAGCTGTCATGGAGTGTTGTATTGACAGTTGTCATGGAACATTGTGATGATATTGGCCATGGAGCATTGTGATGAATAGGTCGTGGAGCATTGGGCTGAAAATGTTCATGTATTATTGTAATGACAGTGGTCAAGGAGCATTGTGATGACACGGGGATGGAGCATTGTGATGAGAAGACCATGGAGACTTGTGATGATAATTCTCATGGAGAATTCTGATGAAAAGGGGCATGGGGCATTGTGATTACAGGGGTCTTGGAGCATTGTGATGACAAAGGCATGGGGCATTGTGATGAGAAGGCCATGAAGCATTCTGATGACATGCGTCATGGAGCTTTTTGATGATAAGGGCATGGAGCATTGTGATTACAGGGATCTTGGAACATTGTGAAGAAAAGGGCATAGATTATTGTGATGAAAAAGGCATGGAGCCTTGTCATGACAGGGTTCAAGGAGCATACTGACGACAAGTGTCAGTGAGCATTGTGATGACAAGTGATTTGAGCATTGTGATGACAACGATCATGGAGTATTGTGATGAGGAGACCATGGATAATTGTGATGATGATCGTCATGAGGTGTTGTGATGATAAGTGTTATGGAACATTGTGATCACAAGGGTTTGAAGCATTTTGATGACAGAGGTCATGGAGAATATTGATTTCATGGTGATGACAATAGCCTGAAGCATTATGATGATGGGCATGGTGCACTGTGATGACAGGGTTCATGGAGCATTGAGATGAAAAGTGGCATGGAACATTGTGATTACAAGGGTCTTGGAGCATTTTGATGACAAGGGCATGGAGCATGGTGATGAGAAGGCGATGGAACATTCTGATGACATGCGTCATGGAGCATTGTGATGACAAGGGCATGGAGCATTGTGATTTCAGTGGTATTGAGCATTGTGATGACAAGTGTCATGGAACCTTGTGATGACTAGGCCGTGGAACATTGTGATGGCAGGGGTCATGGTGCATTGTTATGACAGGTGTAATGGAGCATTTTGATGAGAAGGGCATGGAACATTGGTCTGAAATTTTTCATGGATTATTGTTATGAGAGTGGGCATGAAGCATTGTGAGGATAAGGGCACAGAACACTATGATACATGGGTCATGCAGGATTGTAATGACAAGTGCATGGAGCATTGTGATGAGAAGGGCATCGAGCATTTTGATGACAAGTGTCATGGAGCCTTCTGATGACAAGGGCATTGAGTAATGTGATGAGAGGTTTCATAGAGCATTGTGATGACAATGACATGGAGCATTGTGATGCCAAGGGTCATGGAGCTTTGTGATGACAAGTCATGGAGCATTTTGATGACAAGGGCATGATGCATTGTGATGAGAAGGGCAGGGAGCATTTTGATGACCGTGTCATGCAGCAATTTGATGAAAAGTGTAATGGAATATTTTGATGGCAGCGGTTATAGAACATTGTGATGTCAGGGGTCTTGGAGCTTTGGGACGAAAAGGTTCATGGAGCATTTTGATGACAGGGGTTATGGAACATTGTGATGTCAGGTGTCATGGAGCATTTTGATGACAAGTGTTATGGAACATTGTGATCACAAGGGATTGGAGCATTGTGATGACAGATGTCATGGATCATTTTGCTTTGAAGGAGCATGGAGCATTGTGATGACAAGGGCATGAAGCAATGTGATCCCAATGTTCATGGAGGAATGTGATGACAATGGTAATGGAGTATTTTGATGACAAGCGCATAGAGCATTGTAATGAAAAGGCCATGTAGCATTTTGCTGAAAAAGGCATGGAGCATTGTGATGACAGGGGTCATGGAGCACTGTGATGATAAGCGTCACGGAGCATTGTGAAAACAATGGTCATGGAGCATACGGATGACAAGGACATGGATCATTGTGATGACAAGGGTCATGGAACATTGGGCTGAAAATGTTCATGGAGTATTGTGATGACAGGTGTCATGGAGCATTGTGATGACTAGGGAATGGAACATTGTGATGACAAGAGTCCCGAATCATTGTGTTGTCAGGTGTCAAGGAGTGTTGTGATGACAGTGGTCATGGAGAATTGTGATGATATTGGCCAATGAGCATTGTGATTAGAAGACCTTGGGTAATTGTGATGTCGAGCATCATGGAGCACTGAAATGACAAGGGGCATGAAGCATTGTGATGACGGGTGTCACGGAGTATTTTGATGACAGGGGTCATGGAGCATTGTGATGACAAGGGCATGGAGCTTTGTGATGACAAGTGTATGGAGCATTGTGATGAAAAGTGCATGGAGCATTGCAATGTCAAGTGGATGGAGAATTGTGATGACAAGAGCATGTAACATTTTGATGAGAAGGGTCATGTAGCCTTGTGATTACAAGGACCTGGAGAATTTTGATGACAAGGGACATGGAGCATTTTGACAACCAGGGCATGGTGCATTGTGATGACAGGGGTCATGGAGCATTATTATGAGAACGGCCATGGTGCATTCTGACATAAGATATCACTTATGAAGGGAATGTAAACCTGGCTTCATATGAACTGATTTAGGGAAGAGAACAGTGTCTCAGATTTAGAAAACCATCTAACGCTTGCTTAAGGGGAAATAGAGGTGGGGAGATGCACAAAACATAATATTGATATTAGCACAGGTACCGTTCCATAATCCAAAAAGAGAAGAGACAAGCCCTACTCCTTCCTCAGTGAACAGAACTCAACATCCTTATTCCCCGCAGAGAAATATATCTGACTAGTAAGAATTTTAAAACCTATGTATTGATATGTCTCTGTAAGGGAACCAAGTGTATCTAGAACGATATAAACATGGCAGTGAGAATCAGCTCAAACCCACTATAAAAAATGAATTTCAAAACAAAACATAAAAACAGTAAAATTCTTACACAATACCTTCAGGGGTTCTGATGAAACCTGTAATGACCGTATCTACAATGACAGCTGGATGTGGCATAAGGCTGGTCACTTGGGACTGAGAGGATTGGTGAGATTGGGTGAAAAAATGCAGACCCTTTAAAGCAATAATGCCTTCCACCCATTCCATGGTTCCCAACTCTCCAGGTAGAAGGGAATATCACTACAGTTATAACGTGTATGGGAACCTAGAGAATGGAAACCAGCTGATGGTGAAAGATTTCTAAAACTCTACTACTTTTTTCTCTCCTTGTGATCCAGTTTGACATTCCAACTGCTTTACTATCAATCACCCAACTTGGAAAGTCAGGCCCTATAACCTCCTGGTTCGCACAGTTGGCAAATTGTGCAGAGGATATAAGGGAAGACAGAGAACCAATGAGAGAGTAGCTGTAGGCATTTGGACGGCCACATGTCTCTCTAAATTCTCGTCACAAAGAGGAATTAACCAAAGTCTCAGCCTGCCCCCCAGAACCAGTATAAGTCCAGAAGCAAAACGGTTGATTTGCAGTCATCTCACAAAAACGTGAGTTGAAAAATGGAGCTCAGGGCCACAGCAATTCACTAACCTGCAGAGTTATAAAGGACTACTCTCTTTGAAAAATCTGTTGAGGGAAAGCCACGAGGCGGAAGGGAAAATGAGGCAGAATGGCATGAAACAGATTTCAAGAGGTACATTGGAATCGCCTTTAAACACAGGAAAAGCATTACAATTTTGAAAATTATGGAAATGGCCATAAAGGGCATATGGTTTTTCACGTGAGTATATTCAGGAGAAAACGCATATGCCATTTTTGGACAAGCAAGCAAACGGGCAATGCAAATCGGCACTACAAAGAAGTATCACTTCCCACCGGTCAAAAGGGACATCCAAAAAATGGGTAAAATCCAGACAGGCAAGACAGGCCCTGGAGAACAGGGAGCCTTGTTATGATGATGGGCGGGATGTAAATTGCCAACTGCCTCTCTGGAGGAGTGCATCCTGTTCCCTAAAACAAGTAAACAACAGAGCTACAGAGCCAAGGGCACTTCCAGTCTAGGGAATATACCGTGGGAAAACTGAAAATCAATAAGACAGAGCCACCCCCAAATTTAGGGCTGCACTGCTTACAAAAACCTCAACTTTGGTACACCTTAAATATCCCAGGAAAGACAAAAATGGTTCTAGAAATTGTGGTACTTACGTAAGATGGAATGTCCCTCAGCCATGAAATCAATGTCATAAGACAAGTAGCAGCAAAATGAGTGGATTCAGGTATGATGATTCTAAGTGAAATAAGTCACACAGAAAAAGAAACTTATCATAAGATATCACTTATGAAGATCCTGTAAATATGGCTACACATCAAGTGAGTTAAAAAAGAGAACAGAGTCTCACATTTAGAAAACACGCTTATGCCTGCTTAAGGTGGAAGGAGAGGTGGGGTGATGCATAAAACCAGAGTGTGATATTAGTACAGGTACCATTCCAAAAATCAAATATGGAATAGACAAGACCTACACCTTCCTCAGTGAAAGGGACTCAAAAGCCCATATTCCCTGCAGAGGAATATATCTTACTAGTAAGAATTTTAAAACCTATGTATTGATATGTCTCCGTAAGGGAATCAAGTGTGTCTAGACTGGCATAAACATGGCAGTGAGAATCAGCTCAAACCCACTATAAAAAGGATTTTCAAAAAAAAAAAAAAAAAAAAAAACAGGGAAATTCCTTACAATTCCTTCAGGGTCTATGATGAAACCTGGAATGACCCTATCTACAGCAACAGCTGGAACTGGCATAAGGCTGGAAACCTGGGACTGAGAGGATTGGTGAGATTGGGTGAGCAAATGCACACCCTTTAATGCAATAATACGTGGCACCCATTCCATGGGTCCCAACTCTCCAGGTTGAAGGGAATATTGCAACAACTATAACATGTACCAGAAACCAAGAGAATGTACATTTCCAAAAACCTAATACGGAATAGACAAGACCTAACCCTTCCTCAGGGAAAGGGACTCAACAACCCATATTTCCCGCAGAGGATTTTATCATACTATTAAGAATCTTAAAACCTATGTATTGATATATCTCCGTAAGGGAATCACGTATATCTAAACTGGCATAAACATGGCAGTGAGAGTCAGCTCAAACCCAATGTAAAAAGGAATTTCAAAATCAAACCAAAAACACCGGGAAATTCTTTACAAGTCCTTCAGGGTCTCTGATGAAACCTGGTATGACTCTACCTACAATGACAGCAGGATGTGGCATAATGCTGGACACTTGGGACTGAGAGGATTGGTGAGATTGTGTGAACAATTGCAGACCCTTTAAAGCAATAATGCATGGCACCCATTCCATGTGTCCCAACTCTGCAGGTTGAAGGGGATATTACTACAGCTATAACATGTACGGGAAACCTAGAGAACGGACACACTGTGAATACGAAAGGTCTCTAAAACTCAACGAATAGTCCCTCTCCTGGTGCTCCGGTTTGAATTCCAACTGGTTTACTATCAATCTCCCAACTTGCAGAGACAGCCTCTTTAACCTCCTGGTTCGCACAGGTTGCCAATTTGGCAGAGCATGAAAGGGAAGAGGGTGAACCAATGAGAGAGTAGCTGTTAGGCATTTGGACGGGCATATGTCACTCTTATTTCCTGGGAGGATAAAGAATTAACCAACGTCTCAGCCACCCGCTGGGAACGAGTATAGGTCCTGAACCAAAATTTTGGACTTGCATTCAGCACACAAAAAACGAGTTGAAAGATGGAGCTCAGGGGCAGACTAATTCACAAACTGGCAGAGGAGTAATGGACCGCTATCGTGCAAAAATCTGTTGAGGGAAGGCAATGAGGCGGACTTGAAAGCAAGGCAGAATAGGCGGAAACAGATTTCAAGAGGTACGTTGGAAGTGCCGTTAAAGCACAGGAATAGGGGCAAAACTTCGACAATGATGAACTTGGCCAAAAAGGGCGTATGAGTTTTCTCCTGAATATATTCAGGAGAAAACACATAGAACCTTTTTGGCCAGGCAAGCAAACGGGCAATGCGAATCTACACTACAAAGAAGTATCACTTCCCACCGGTCAAAAGGGACATCCGCAAAATATGTAAAAACCAGAAACGCAAGACAGGCCCTGTAAAACAGGGAGCCTTGTTATGATGATGGTGGGGACGTAAGATGCCAACTGCCTCTCTGGAGGAGTGCATTGTGTTCCCTAAAAAAATAAACAACAGAGCTACAGAGCCAAGGGCTCTTCCAGGCTAAGGAATATACCTTGGGAAAATTGAAAATCAATAAGCCAGAGACACCCCAACATTTAGGTTTGCACTGCTTAAAAGATCCTCAACTTGGGACCACCTTAAATATCCCAGGAAATACAAAAAGGGTTTAAGAAATTGTGGAACTTAAGTACGATGGAATATCCCTCAGCCATGAAATCAATGTCTTAAGGCCAGTAGCAGCCAAATGAGTGGATTCAGGTACGATGATTCTAAGTGAAATAAGTCACACAGAAAAAGAAACTTATCATAAGATATCACTTATGAAGATCCTTAAACATGGCTACACATGAACTGAGTTAGGAAAGAGAACAGAGTCTCACATTTAGAAAATACTCTTATGCCTGATTAAGTGGGAAGGAGAGGTGGGGTGACGCATAAAACCAGAGTTTGATATAAACACATGTACCGTTCCAAAAACCAACGATGGTATAGACAAGGCCTAAATCTTCCTCAGTGAAAGGGACCCAAAACCCCATATTTCCCGCAGAGGAATATATCTGACTAGTAAGAATATTAAAATCTATGTATTGATATGTCCCCATAAGGGAATCAAGTGTGTCTAGACTGGTATAAACATAGCAGTGAGAATCAGCTCAAACCCACTATATAATGGAATTTCAAAAACAAAACAAAAATACAGGGAAATTCTTTACAATTCCTTCAGGGTCTCTGATGAAACCTGGAATGACCCTATCTACAACGACAGCTGGATGTGGCATAAGGCTGGACAGTTGGGACTGAGAGGATTGGTGAGACTGGATGAGCAAATGCAGACCCTTTAAAGCAATAATTTGTAGCACCCATTCCATGGGTCCAACTCTCCATGTTGAAGGGAGTATTACTACAGCTATAACATGTACGGGAAACTTAGAGAATGGACACACTGTGAATACGAAAGGTTTCTATAAGTCAACTAATAGTCCCTCTCCTGGTGCTCTGTTTTGATTTTCCAACTGCTTTACTATCAATCTCCCAACTTGGACAGACAGCCCCTTTATCCTCCTGGTTCACACAGGTTGCCAATTTGGCAGAGTATGAAAGGGAAGAGGAAGAACCAATGAGAGAGTAGCTGTTAGTCATTTGGACAGGTACATGTCACTCTAATTTCCCGAGAGGAAGAAGAATTAGCCACCCGCTTGGAACAAGTATAGGTCTTGAACCAAAATTTTGGACTTGCTGTCAGCTCCCAAATGATGAGTTGAAAAATGGAGCTCAGGGACACAGCAATTCTCAAACTGTCAAAGGAGTAAAAGACCACTATCGTGCAAAAATCTGTTGAGGAAAGGCACCGAGGTGTACTTCAAAGCGAGGCAGAATAGCCGGAAACAGATTTCAAGAGGTACGTATGAACTGCCTTTAAAGCACAGGAAGAGGGGCACAACTTCGACAATGATGCACTTGGCCAAAAAGGGCGTATAAGTTTTCTCCTGAATATATTCAGGCGAAAACACATACGCCCTTTTTGGCCATGCAAGCAGCGGACAATGCAAATCTGCACTACAAAGAAGTATCACTTCCCACCAGTCAAAAGGGGCATCCGCAAAATATGTAAAAACCAGAGAGGCTAGACAGGCCCTGGAGAACAGGGTGCCTTGTTATGCTGATTGGCGGGAATAAGTTGCCAACTGCCTCTCTGGAGGAGGGCATTGTGTTCCATAAAACAAATAAACAACAGAGCTACAGAGCCAAGGGCACTTCCAGTCTAGGGAATATACCTTTAGAAAACTGGAAATCAGTAAGACAGAGTCACCCCTAAATTTAGGGTTGCACTTCTTTCAAGAACATCAACTTGTGTACACCTTAAATATCCCAGGAAAGACAAAAATGGTTCAAGAAATTGTGGTACTTATGTACAAGGAATATCCCTCCGCCATGTAATCAATGTCATAAGGCCATTAGCAGCAAAATGAGTGGATTCAGGTACGATGATTCTTTTTTTTTTTTTTTTTTTTTTTTTTTTTTTTTTTTTTTTTGCATTACGCGGGCCTCTCACTGTTGTGGCCTCTCCCGTTGCGGAGCACAGGCTCTGGACGCGCAGGCCCAGCGGCCATGGCTCACGGGCCCAGCTGCTCCGCGGCATGTGGGATCCTCCCGGACAGGGGCATGAACCCGCGTCCACTGCATCGGCAGGTGGACTCTCAACCACTGCGCCACCAGGGAAGCCCCAGGTACGATGATTCTAAGTGAAATAAGTCACACAGAAAAAGAAAATAATCATAAGATATCACTTATGAAAATCCTGTAAACATGGCTACACATGAACTGTGTTAGGAAAGAGAAGAGAGACTCACATTTAGAAAACATTCTTATGCCTACTTAAGGGGGATTGAGAGGGTGGGGTGATGCATAAAACCAGAGTTTGAATTAGTACAGGTACCTTTCAAAAAACCTAATACGGAATAGACAAGACCTACATCTTCCTCAGGGAAAGGGACTCAACAACCCATATTACCCTCAGAGGAATATATCTAACTAATAAGAAACTTAAAACTTATGTATTGATATATCCCCGTAAGGGCATCATGTATGTCTAGACTGGCATAAACATGGCAGTGAGAATCAGCTCAAACCCACTATAAAAAGGAATTTCAAAATCAAACCAAAAAAACAGGTAAGTTCTTTACAATTCTTTCAGGGTCTCTGATGAAACCTGGTATGACTCTATCTACAATGACAGCAGGATGTGGCATATGCCTGGACACTTGGGAATCAGAGGATTGGTGAGATTGGGTGGGCAAATGCAGAAACTTTAAAGCAATAATGTGTGGCACCCATTCCATGGGTCCCAACTCTCCATGTTGAAGGAAATATTACTACAGCTATAACATGTACGGGAAACCAAGAGAATGGACCCACTGTGAACACGAAATGTTTCTAAAACTCAACTAATAGTCCCTCTCCTGGTGCACCAGTTTGACTTTCCAATGGCTTTACTATCAATCTCCCAAATTGGAGAGACAGCCCCTTTAACCTCCTGGTTTGCACAGGTTGCCAATTTGGCAGAGGATGAAAGGGAAGAGGAAGAACCAATGGGAGAGTAGCTGTTAGGCATTTGGAGGGGCACATATCACACTAATTTCCCGGCAGGAAGAAGAATTAACCAAAGTCTCAGCCACCCACCAAGAACCAGTATAGGTCCTGAACCAAAATTTTGGACTTGCATTCAGCTCACAAAAACGAGTTGAAAAATGGAGCTCAGGGGCGCAGCAATTCACAAATTGGCAGAGTAGTAAAGGACGACTATCTTGCAAAAATCTGTTGAGGGAAGGCAACGAGGCAGACTTGAAAGCGAGGCAGAATAGCCAGAAAGAGATTTCAAGAGGTACGTTGGAAGTGCCTTTAAAGGACAGGAAGAGGGGCACAACTTCGACAATGATGCACTTGGCCAAATAGGGCGTATGAGTTTTCTCCTGAATATATATTGGAGAAAACACATACACCCATTTTGGCCAAGCAAGCAAGCGGGCAATGCAAATCTGCACTACAAAGAAGTATCACATCTCACGGGTCAAAAGGGGCATCCACAAAATCTGTATAAACCAGAAAGGCAAGCCAGGCACTGGAGAACATGGAGCCTTGTTATCCTGATTGGGGGGATTAAGTTGCCAACTGCCTTTCTGGAGGAGTGCATTCTGTTCCGTAAAACAAATAAACAACAGAGCTACAGAGCCAACGGCACTTCCAGTCTAGGGAATAAACCATCGGAAAACTGGAAATCAATGAGACAGAGCCACCCCCAAATTTAGGGCTGCACTTCTTTCAAGAACCTCAACTTGGTTACACCTTAAATTTCCCAGGAAAGACAAAAATGGTTCACGAAATTGTGCTACTTATGTACAAGAAATATCCCTCAGCCATGTAATCAATGTCATAAGGCCATTAGCAGCAAAATGAGTGGATTCAGGTCCGATGATTCTAAGTGAAATAAGTCACACAGACAAAGAAGCTTATCATAAGATATCACTTATGAAAATCCTGTAAACATGGCTACACATGAACTGAGTTAGGAAAGACAACAGAGTCTCACATTTAGAAAACACTCTTATGCCTGCTTAAGGGGGAAGGAGAGGTGGGGTGATGCATAAAACCAGAGTTTGATATAAGCACATGTACCGTTCCAAAAACCTACAATGGAACACACAATACCTATACCTTCCTCAGTGAAAGGGACTCAACACACCATATTCCCCACAGAGGAATATATCTGACTAGTAAGAATCTTAAAACCTATGTATTGATATGTCTCCATAAGGGAATCAAGTGTGCCTAGACTGGCATAAACATGGCAGTGAGAATCAGCTCAAACCCACTAAAAAAAGGAATTTCAAAAACAAATGAAAAAAACTGGGAAATTCTTTACAATTCCTTCAGAGTCTTTGATGAAACCTGGAATGACCCTATCTACAACGACAGATGGAGGTGGCATAAGGCTGAGACACTTGGGACTGAGAGGATGAGTTTAGTTGGGTGAGCAAATGCAGACCATTTAAAGCAATAATGTGTGGCACACATTCCAAGGGTCCCAACTCTCCATGTTGAAGGGAATATTATTACAGCTGTAACACGTAAGGGAAACCTAGAGAATGGACACACTGTGAATAGGAAAGGTCTCTAAAACTCAACGAATACTCCCTCTCCTGGTGCTCAGGTTTGACTTTCCAACTGCTTTACTATCAATCTCCCAACTTGGAGAGACAGCCACTTTAACCACCTGGTGTGCAAAGTTTGCCAATTTGGCAAAGGATGAAAGGGAAGAGGGAGAACCAATGAGAGAGTAGCTGTTAGGCATTTGGAGGGGCACATGTCACTCTAATTGCCCGGCAGGAAGAAGAATTAACCAAAGCCTCAGCCACCCGCCAGAAACCAGTATAGGTCGTGAACCAAAATTTTCGACTTGCGGTCAGCTCACAAAAAACGAGTTGAAAAATGGAGCTAGGGGCACAGCAATTCAGAAACTGGCAGAGTAATAAATGACAACTATCGTCCAAAAATGTGTTGAGGGAAGGCAACGAGGCGGACTTGAAAGCGAGGCAGAATAACAGGAAACAGATTTCAAGATGTACATTGGAATCACCTTTAAACACAGGAAGAGGGGCACAACTTCGAAAATGTTGCACTTGGCCAAAAAGGGTGTATGCGTTTTCTCCTGAATATATTCAATTCAAAACGCATATGCACATTTTGGCCAAGCAAGCAAGCAGGCAATGCAAATCTGCACTACAAAGAAGCATCACTTCCCACCAGTCAAAATGGACATCTTCAAAATGTGAAAAAAGCAGAAAGGCAAGACAGGCCCTGGAGAACAGGGAGCCTTGTTATGCTGATGGGCGGGATGTAAATTTCCAACTGCCTCTCTGGAGGAGTGCATTGTGTTCCCTAAAACAAGTAAACAACAGAGCTACAGAGCCAAGGGCAATCCCAGTCTTGGGAATATTCTTTGGGAAAATTGAAAATCAATAAGACACAGCCACCCCATATTTTAGGGCTGCACTGCTTACAAAACCTCAAGTTGGGTACACCTTAAATATCCCAGGAAAGACAAAAATGCTTCAAGAAATTGTGGTACTTACGTATGATGGAATATCCCTCAGTCATGAAATCAATGTCATAAGGCCAGTAGCAACAAAATGAGTGGATACAGGTACGATGATTCTAAGAGAAATAAGTCACACAGGAAAAGAAACTTATCATAAGATATCAAGTATGAAGGTCCTATAAACATGGCTACACATGAACTGTGTTAGGAAAGAGAACAGAGACTCACATTTAGAAAACTCTCTGTTGCCGGCGAAAGAGGGAAGGTGAGGTGGGGTGATGCATAAAACCAGAGTTTGATATTCGTACAGGTAACGTTCCAAAAACCAAATACGGAAGAGACAAGACCTACAACTTCCTCAGTGAAAGGGACTCATCAAACCGTATTCCCCGCAGACGAATATATCTGACTAGTAATAATCTTTTTTTTTTTAAATTGAAAAGACATTATATACATTTTATTTTGTTTTCATTTCAAAACGTACAATTTTGAAACCACATTTTAATTTATTGATTGCATAAATTTATGCTACACAGGCATATCACAAATCATCTAGTTTTGAATATTTAGATTACTTTCAAACTTCACTATTTTATTATTATTTTTTTATTTTTTATTTTTATTTTTTTTAATAACAAATTTAATCAGTTATACATATACATATGTTTCCATAAGCCCTCCCTTTTGCGTTTCCCTCCCACCCTCCCTATCCCACCCCTCCAGGCGGTCACAAAGTACCGAGCTGACCTCCCTGTGCTATGCGGCTGCTTCCCACTAGCTATCTACCTCACGTTTGGTAGTGTATATATGTCCATGCCGCTCTTTCACTTTGTCACAGCTTACCCTTCCCCCTCCCCATATCCTCAAGTCCATTCTCTAGTAGGTCTGTGTCTTTATTCCTGTCTTACCCCTATGTTCTTCATGACATTTTTTTTTCTTAAATTCCATATATATGTGTTAGCATACAGTATTTGTCTTTCTCTTTCTGACTTACTTCACTCTGTATGACAGACTCTAGGTCTATCCACCTCATTACAAATAGCTCAATTTCATTTCTTTTTATGGCTGAGTAATATTCCATTGTATATATGTGCCACATCTTCTTTATCCATTCATCCGATGATGGACACTTAGGTTGTTTCCATCTCCGGGCTATTGTAAATAGGGCTGCTATGAACATTTTGGTACATGTCTCTTTTTGAATTATGGTTTTCTCAGGGTATATGCCCAGTAGTGGGATTGCTGGGTCATATGGTAGTTCTATTTGTAGTTTTTTAAGGAACCTCCATACCGTTCTCCATAGCGGCTGTACCAATTCACATTCCCACCAGCAGTGCAAGAGTGTTCCCTTTTTTCCACACCCTCTCCAGCATTTATTGTTTCTAGATTTTTTGATGATGGCCATTCTGACTGTTGTGAGGTGATATCTCATTGTAGTTTTGATTTGCATTTCTCTAATGAGTAAAGATGTTGAGCATCCTTTCATGTGTTTGTTGGCAGTCTGTATATCTTCTGTGGAGAAATGTCTATTTAGGTCTTCTGCCCATTTTTGGATTGGGTTGTTTGTTTTTTTGTTATTGAGCTGCATGAGCTGCTTATAAATTTTGGAGATTAATCCTTTGTCAGTTGCTTCATTTGCAAATATTTTCTCCCATTCTGAGGGTTGTCTTTTGGTCTTGTTTATGGTTTCCTTTGCTGTGCAAAAGCTTTTAAGTTTCATTAGGTCCCATGTGTTTATTTTTGTCTTTATTTCCATTTCTCTAGGAGGTGGGTCTAAAAGGATCTTGCTGTGATTTATGTCATAGAGTGTTCTGCCTATGTGTTCCTCTAAGAGTTTGATAGTGTCTGGCCTTACATTTAGGTCTTTAATCCATTTTGAGCTTATTTTTGTGTATGGTGTTAGGGAGTGATCTAATCTCATACTTTTACATGTCCCTATCCAGTTTTCCCAGCACCACTTATTGAAGAGACTGTCCTTTCTCCACTGTACATTCCTGCCTCCTTTATCAAAGATAAGGTGACCATATGTCCGTGGGTTTAACTCTGGGCTTTCTATCCTGTTCCATTGATCTATCTTTCTGTTTTTGTGCCAGTACCATACTGTCTTGATTACTGTAGCTTTGTAGTATAGTCTGAAGTCAGGGAGCCTGATTCCTCCAGCTCCATTTTTCGTTCTCAAGATTGCTTTGGCTATTCGGGGTCTTTTGTGTTTCCATACAAATTGTGAAATTTTTTGTTCTAGTTCTGTGAAAAATGCCAGTGGTAGTTTGATAGGGATTGCATTGAACCTGTAGATTGCTTTGGGTAGTAGAGTCATTTTCACAATGTTGATTCTTCCAATCCAAGAACATGGTACATCTCTCCATCTATTTGTATCATCTTTAATTTCTTTCATCAGTGTCTTATAATTTTCTGCATACAGGTCTTTTGTGTCCTTAGGTAGGTTTATTCCTAGATATTTTATTCTTTTTGTTGCAATGGTAAATGGGAGTGTTTCCTTGATTTCACTTTCACTTTTTTCATCATCAGTATATAGGAATGCCAGAGATTTCTGTGCATTAATTTTGTATCCTGCAACTTGACCAAATTCATTGATTAACTCTAGTAGTTTTCTGGTAGCATCTTTAGGATTCTCTATGTATAGTATCATGTCATCTACAAACAGTGACAGCTTTACTTCTTCTTTTCCAATTTGGATTCCTTTTATTTCCTTTTCTTCTCTGATTGCTGTGGCTAAAACTTCCAAAACTAGGTTGAATAAGAGTGGTGAAAGTGGGCAACCTTGTCTAGTTCCTGATCTTAGTGGAAATGGTTTCAGTTTTTCACCATTGAGGACGATGCTGGCTGTGGGTTTGTCATATATGGCCTTTATTATGTTGAGGAAAGTTCCCTCTATGCCTACTTTCTGCAGGGTTTTTATCATAAATGGGTGTTGAATTTTGTCGAAAGCTTTCTCTGCATCTATTGAGATGATCATATGGTTTTTCTCCTTCAATTTGTTAATATGGTGTATCACGTTGATTGATTTGCGTATATTGAAGAATCCTTGCATTCCTGGAATAAACCCCACTTGATCATGGTGTATGATCCTTTTAATGTGCTGTTGGATTCTGTTTGCTAGTATTTTGTTGAGGATTTTTGCATCTATGTTCATCAGTGATATTGGCCTGTAGTTTTCTTTCTTTGTGACATCCTTGCCTGGTTTTGGTATCAAGGTGATGGTGGCCTCGTAGAATGAGTTTGGGAGTGTTCCTCCCTCTGCTATATTTTGGAAGAGTTTCAGAAGGATAGGTGTTAGCTCTTCTCTAAATGCTTGATAGAATTCGCCTGTGAAGCCATCTGGTCCTGGGCTTTTGTTTGTTGGAAGATTTTTTATCACAGTTTCAATTTCAGTGCTTGTGATTGGTCTGTTCATATTTTCTATTTCTTCCTGATTCAGTCTTGGCAGGTTGTGCATTTCTAAGAATTTGTCCATTTCTTCCAGGTTGTCCATTTTATTGGCATAGAGTTGCTTATAGTAATCTCTCATGATCTTTTGTATTTCTGTAGTGTCAGTTGTTACTTCTCCTTTTTCATTTCTAATTCTATTGATTTGAGTCTTCTCCCTTTTTTTCTTGATGAGTCTGGCTAATGGTTTATCAATTTTGTTTATCTTCTCAAAGAACCAGCTTTTAGTTTTATTGATCTTTGCTATCGTTTCCTTCATTTCTTTTTCATTTATTTCTGATCTGATTTTTATGATTTCTTTCCTTCTGCTAACTTTGGGATGTTTTTGTTCTTCTTTCTCTAATTGCTTTAGGTGCAAGGTTAGGTTGTTTATTCGAGATGTTTCCTGTTTCTTAAGGTGGGATTGTATTGCTATAAACTTCCCTCTTAGAACTGCTTTTGCTGCATCCCATAGGTTTTGGGTCGTCGTGTCTCCATTGTCATTTGTTTCTAGGTATTTTTTAATTTCCTCTTTGATTTCTTCAGTGATCACTTCGTTATGAAGTAGTGTATTGTTTAGCCTCCATGTGTTTGTATTTTTTACAGCTCTTTTCCTGTAATTGATATCTAGTCTCATAGCATTGTGGTCGGAAAAGATACTTGATACAATTTCAATTTTCTTAAATTTACCAAGGCTTGATTTGTGACCCAAGATATGATCTATCCTGGAGAATGTTCCATGAGCACTTGAGAAAAATGTGTATTCTGTTGTTTTTGGATGGAATGTCCTATAAATATCAATTAAGTCCATCTTGTTTAATGTATCATTTAAAGCTTGTGTTTCCTTATTTATTTTCATTTTGAAAGATCTGTCCATTGGTGAAAGTGGGGTGTTAAAGTCCCCTACTATGAGTGTGTTACTGTCGATTTCTCCTTTTATGGCTGTTAGTATTTGCCTTATGTATTGAGGTGCTCCTATGTTGGGTGCATAAATATTTACAATTGTTATATCTTCTTCTTGGATCGATCCCTTGATCATTATGTAGTGTCCTTCTTTGTCTCTTCTAGTAGTCCTTATTTTAAAGTCTATTTTGTCTGATATGAGAATTGCTACTCCAGCTTTCTTTTGGTTTCCATTTGCATGGAATATCTTTTTCCATCCCCTTACTTTCAGTCTGTATGTGTCTCTAGGTCTGAAGTGGGTCTCTTGTAGACAGCATATATATGGGTCTTGTTTTTGTATCCATTCAGCCACTCTGTGTCTTTTGGTGGGAGCATTTAGTCCATTTACATTTAAGGTAATTATCGATATGTATGTTCCTATTCCCATTTTCTTAATTGTTTTGGGTTCATTATTGTAGGTATATTCCTTCTGTTGTGTTTCTTGCCTAGAGAAGTTCCTTTAGCATTTGTTGTAAAGCTGGTTTGGTGGTGCTGAACTCTCTCAGCTTTTGCTTGTCTGTAAACCTTTTAATTTCTCCATCAAATCTGAATGAGATCCTTGCTGGGTAGAGTAATCTTGGTTGCAGGTTTTTCTCCTTCATCACTTTAAGTATGTCCTGCCACTCCCTTCTGGCTTGTAGAGTTTCTGCTGAGAGATCAGCTGTTATCCTGATGGGGATTCCCTTGTGTGTTATTTGTTGTTTTTGCCTTGCTGCTTTTAATATGATTTCTTTGTGTTTAATTTTTGACAGTTTGATTAATATGTGTCTTGGCGTATTTCTCCTTGGATTTATTCTGTATGGGACTCTCTGTGCCTCCTGGACTTGATTAACTATTTCCTTTCCCATATTAGGGAAGTTTTCAACTATAATCTCTTCAAATATTTTCTCAGTCCCTTTCTTTTTCTCTTCTTCTTCTGGAACCCCTATAATTCGAATGTTGGTGCGTTTAATGTTGTCCCAGAGGTCTCTGAGACTGTCCTCTGTTCTTTTCATTCTTTTTTCTTTATTTTGCTCTGCAGCAGTTATTTCCACTATTTTATCTTCCACCTCACTTATCCGTTCCTCTGCCTCAGTTATTCTGCTATTGATCCCATCTAGAGTATTTTTTATTTCATTTATTGTGTTTTTAATCGATGCTTGATTCATCTTTAGTTCTTCTAGGTCCTTGTTAACTGTTTCTTGCATTTTGTCTATTCTATTTCCAAGATTTTGGATCTGGGAAATAGAATCTTGGATCATCTTTACCATCATTATTCTGAATTCTTTTTCAGGTAGAGTGCCTATTACCTCTTCATTTGTTAGGTCTGGTGGGTTTTTATCTTGCTCCTTCTCCTGCTGTGTGTTTTTCTGTCTTCTCATTTTGCTTATGTTACTGTGTTTGGGGTCTCCTTTTTGCAGGCTGCAGGTTCGTAGTTCCTGTTGTTTTTGGTGTCTGTCCCCAGTGGCTAAGGTTGGTTTAGTGGGTTGTGTAGGCTTCCTGGTGGAGGGGACTAGTGCCTGTGTTCTGGTGGATGAGGCTGGATCTTGTCTTTCTGGTGGGCAGGTCCACGTCTGGTGGTGTGTTTTGGGGTGTCTGTGGACTTTTTATGATTTTAGGCCACCTCTCTGCTAATGGGTGCCGTTGTGTTCCTGTCTTGCTAGTTGTTTGGCTCAGGGTGTCCAGCACTGTAGCCTGCTGGTCGTTGAGTGAAGCTGGGTGCTGGTGTTGAGATGGAGATCTCTGGAAGATTTTCGCCGTTTGATATTATGTGGAGCTGGGAGGTCTCTTGTGGACCAGTGTCCTGAAGTTGGCTCTCCCACCTCAGAGGCACAGCACTGACTCTGGGCTCCTCAATTTGGGATGATGTGTTGTCTATTCATGTATTCCACAGATGCAGGGTACATCAAGTTGATTGTGGAGCTTTAATCCGCTGCTTCTGAGGCTGCTGGGAGAGGTTTCCCTTTCTCTTCTTTGTTCTCACAGCTCCTGGGTCTCAGCTTTGGATTTGGCCCCGCCTCTGCGTGTAGGTAGCCGGAGGGCGTCTGCTCTTCGCTCAGATAGGACAGGGTTAAAGGAGCAGCCTCTTCGGGGACTCTGGCTCACTCAGGCCGGGAGGGAGGGAGGGGCACGGAGTGCGGGGCGAGCCTGCAGCGGCAGAGGTCGGCGTGACATTGCAACAGCCCGAGGCGCGCCGTGCGTTCTCCCAGGGAAGCCGGCCCTGGATCCCGGGACCCCGGCAGTGGCGGGCTGCACAGGCTCCCGGAAGGGCGGTGTGGGCAGTGACCTGCGCTCGCACACAGGCTTCTTGGCAGTGGCAGCAGCAGCCCCAGCGTCCCACGCCCGTCACTGGGCTCCGCGCTTTCAGTCGCGACTCGCGCCCGTCTGTGGAGCCCCTTTAAGCAGCGCTCTTAATCCCCTCTCCTCGCGCACCAGGAAACCAAGAGGGAAGAAAAAGTCTCTTGCCTCTTCGGCAGCTCCAGAGTTTTCACGGACACCCTCCCGGCTAGCTGTGGCACATTAGCCCCCTTCAGGCTGAGTTCTCGCCACCAGCCCCAGTCCTCTCCCTGCGCTCTGACCGAAGCCCGAGCCTCAGCTTCCAGCGCTGCGTGCCCCGGCGGGCGAGCAGACAAGCCTCTCGGGCTGGTGAGTGCCGCTCGGCACCGATCCTCTGTGTGCGGATCTCTCCGCTTTGCCGTAACCAGGTATGTGGGGAGTTTCTTGCCTTTTGGGAGGTCTGGGGTCTTCTGCCAGCGTTCAGTAGGTGTTCTGTAGGAGTTGTTCCACGTGTAGCTGTATTTCTGGTGTATCCGCGGGGAGGAAGGTGATCTCCGCGTCTTACTCTTCCGCCATCTTACCCGGAAGTCTCTGACTAGTAATAATCTTAAAACCTATGTATTGATATGTCTCTGTAAGGGAATCAAGTCTGTCTAGACTGGCATAAACATGGCAGTGATAATCACCTCAAACACACTATAAAAATGAATTCCCCAAAAAACAAAAACAGGGAAATTCTTTACAATTCCTTCAGGGTCTCTGATGAAACCTGGAATGACCCTATCTACAATGACAGCTGGATGTGGTATAAAGCTGGACACATGGGACTGAGAGGATTGTTGAGATTGGGTGAGCAAATGCAGACCCTTTGAAGCAATAATGCATGGCACCCATTCCATAGGGCCAATATCTCCAGGTTGAAGGGAATATTACTACAGCTATAACATGTACGGGAAACCAAGAGAATGGACACACTGTGAATATGAAAGGTCTCTAAAACTCAACGAATACTCCCCCTCCTGGTGCCCCGGTTTGAATTTCCAACTGCTTTACTATCAATCTCCCACCTTGGAGAGACAGCCCATTTAACATCCTGGTTTGCACAGGTTGCCAATTTGACAGAGGATGAAAGGGAAGAGGGAGAACCAATGAGAGAGTAGCTTTTAGGCATTTGGACGGGCACATGTCACTCTTATTTCCCGGGTGGAAGAAGAATTAACCAAAGTCTCAGACACCCACCGGGAACCAGTATAGGTACTGAACCAAAATTTTGGACATGCGTTCAGCTCACAAAAGACGAGTTAAAAATGGAGCTCAAGATCACAGCAATTCACAAACAGGCAGAGTAATAAAGGACAACTATCATCCAACAATCTGTTGAGGGAAGGCAACGAGGCGGACTTGAAAGTGAGGCAGAATAGCAGGAAACAGATTTCAACAGGTACATTGGAATCGCCTTTAAAGCACAGGAAGAGGGGCACAACTTCGACAATGATGCACTTGGCCAAAAAGGGCGTATGCGTTTTATCCTGAATATATTCTGGAGAAAATGCATACGCCTTTTTGGCAAGCAAGCAAGCGGGCAATGCAAATCTGCACTGCAAAGAAGTATCATTTCCCACCAGTCAAAAGGGTTATCCACAAAATGGGTAAAATTCAGAAAGGCAAGACAGGCCCTGGAGAACAGGGAACCTTTTTATGCTGATGGGCGGGATGTAAATTGCCAACTGCCCCTCTGGAGGAGTTCATTGTGTTCCCAAAACAAGTAAACAACAGAGCTACAGAGCCAAGGGCACTTCCAGTCTAGGGAATATACCTTGGGAAAACTGAAAATCAATAAAACAGAGCCACACCAAAATTTAGGGCTGCACTGCTTACAAGAACCTCAACTTGGGTACACCTTAAGTATCCCAGGAAAGATAAAAATGGTTCCAATAATTTTGGTACTTACGTACGCTGGAATATCCCTCAGCCATGAAATAAATATCATAAGACGAGTAGCAGCAAAATGAGTGGATTCAGGTACGATGATTCTAAGTGTAATAATTCACACAGAAAAATAAACTTATCATAAGATATCACTTATGAAGATCCTGTAAACATGGCTACACATGAACTGAGTTAGGAAAGAGAACAGAGTCTCACATTTAGAAAACACTCTTATGCTTGCTTAAGGGGGAAGGAGAGGTGGGGTGATGCATAAAACAAGAGTTTGATATAAGCACAGGTACCGTTCCAAAAAACAACTATGGAATAGACAAGACCTACACCTTCCTCAGTGAAAGGGACTCAGAACCCCATATTTCCCACAGAGGAATATATCTGACAAGTAAGAATCTTAAAACCTATGTATTGATATGTCTCCATAAGGGAATCAAGTGTGTCTAGACTGGCATAAACCTGACAGCGAGAATCAGCTCCAACCCACTATAAATAGGAATTTGAAAAACAAATAAAAGGAAATTCTTTACAATTCCTTCAGGGTTTCTGATGAAACCTGGAATGACCCTATCTACAATGACAGCTGTATGTGGAATAAGGCTGGACACATGGGACTGAGAGGATTGGTAAGATTGGGTGAGCAAATGCAGACCCTTTAAAGCAATAATGCATGGCACCCATTCCATGGGTCCCATGTCTCCAGGTTGAAGGGAATATTACTACAGCTATAACATATATGGGAAACCTAGAGAATGGACACACTGTGAATATCAAAGATCTCTAAAATTCAACGAATAGTCCCTCTCCTGGTGCTCCGGTTTGACTTGCCAACTGCTTTACTATCAATCTCACAGCTTGGAGAGACAACACCTTTAACCTCCTGGTTCGCACACGTTGCCAATTTTGCAGTGGATGAAAGGGAATAGGGAGAACCAATGAGAGAGTAGCTGTTAGGCATTTGGACGGGCATATGTCACTCTTATTTCCCGGGAGGAAGAAGAACTAAACAAAGTCTCAGCCACCCAATGGTCACCAGTATATTTCCTGAACCAAAATATTGGACTTGCCTTCAGCTCACAAAAAATGAGTTAAATAATGGAGCTCAGGGGCACAGCAATTCAGAAACAGGCAGAGTAATAAAGGACAACTATCGTCCAACAATCTGTTGAGGGAAAGCAAAGAGGCGGACTGGAAAGCGAGGCAGAATAGCAGGAAACAGATTTCAAGGGGTACGTTGGATTTCCCTTTAAAGCACATGAAGAGGGGCACAAATTTGACAATGATGCACTTGGCCAAAAAGGACGTATGCGTTTTCTCCTGAATATATTCAGGAGAAAACGCATACGCCCTTTTTGGCCAAGCAAGCAAGAGGGCAATGCAAATCTGCACTACAAAAAAGTATCACTTCCCAACGGTCAAAAGGGACATCCAGAAAATGGGTAAAATTCAGAAAGGCAAGACAGTCCCTGGAGAACAGGGATCCTTGTTATGCAGAAGGGCGGGATGTAAATTGCCAACTGCCTCTCTGGAGGAGTTCATTGTGTTCCCAAAACAAGTAAACAACAGAGCTACAGAGCCAAGGTCACTTCCAGTCTAGGGAATATACCTTGGGAAAACTGAAAATCAATAAGACAGAGCCACCCCAAAATTTAGGGCTGCACTGCTTACAAGAACCTCAACTTGGGTACACCTTAAGTATCCCAGGAAAGATAAAAATGGTTCAAAAAGTTTTTGTACTTACGTACGCTGGAATATCCCTCAGCCATGAAATAAATATCATAAGACCAGTAGCAGCAAAATGAGTGGATTCAGGTACGATGATTCTAAGTGAAATAAGTCACACAGAAAAAGAAACTTATCATAAGATATCACTTATGAAGGTCTTGTAAACATGGCTACACATGAAATGAGTTAGGAAAGAGAAGAGAGATTCACATTTAGAAAACATTCTTATGCCTGCTTAAGGGGGAAGGAGAAGTAGGGTGATGCATAAAAGAAGAGTTTGATATAAGCACAGGTACCGTTCCAAAAACCAACTATCGAATATACAAGACCTACACCTACCTCAGGGAAAGGGACTCAAAACCCCATATTTCCCGCAGAGGAATATATCTGACTAGTAAGAATCTTAAAACCAATGTATTGATATGTCTCCCTAAGGGAATCAAGTGTGTCTAGACTGGCATAAACATGACAGCTAGAATCAGCTCCAACCCACTATAAAAAGGAAGTTGAAAAAAAAAGGAAATTCTTTACAATTCCCTCAGGGTTTCTGATGAAACCTGGAATGACCCTATCTACAATGACAGCTGGATGTGGCATAAGGCTGGACACATGGGACTGAGAGGATTGGTGAGATTGGGTGAGCAAATGCTGACCCTTTAAAGCAATAATGCATGGCACCCATTCCATGGGTCCCACGTCTTCAGGTTGAAGGGAATATTACTACAGCTATAACATGTACGGGAAACCTAGAGAATGGACACATTGTGAATATGAAAGGTCTCTAAAACTCAATGAATAGTCCCTCTCCTGGTGCTCCGGTTTGACGTTCCAACTGCTTTACTATCAATCTCCCTACTTGGAGAGACAGCACCTTTAACCTCCTGGTGTACACATGTTGCCAATTTAGCAAAGGATGAAAGGCAAGAGGGAGAATCAATGAGAGAGTAGCTGTTAGATATTTGGACGGGCACATGTCTTTCTTATTTCCCGGGAGGAAGAAGAATTAACAAAAGTCTCAGCCATCCACCAAAAACCAGTATTCGTCCTGAACCAAAATATTGGACTTGCGTTCAGCTCACAAAAAAACGAGTTAAAATATGGAGCTCAGGGACACAACAATTAACAAACTGGCAGAGTATGAAAGGGCAACTATCGTCCAAAAATCTGTTGAGGGAAGTCAACCAGGCGGACTTGAAAGCGAGGCAGAATAGCAGGAAACAGATTTCAAGAGCCACGTTGGAATCGCCTTTAAAGCACAGGAAGATGGGCAGAACTTTGACAATGATGCACCTGGCCACAAATGGCGTATGCGTTTTCTCCTGAATATATTCAGGGGAAAACGCTTACGCCCTTTTTCGCCAAGCAAGCAAGCGGGCAATGCAAATCTGCACTAAAACGAAGTATCACTTCCCACCAGTCAAAAGGGACATCCACAAAATGGGTAAAAACCAGAGGCTAGACAGGCCCTGGAGAACAGGGAGCCTTGTTATGCTGATGGGCAGGATGTAAATTGCAAACTGCCTCACTGGAGGAGTGCATTGTGTTCCCTAAAACAAGTAAACCAGAAAGCTACAGAGCCAAGGGCACCTCCAGTCTAGGGAATATACCTTGGGAAAACTGAAAATCAATAAGACAGAGCCACCCTCAAATTTAGGGCTGCACTGTTTACAAGAACCTCAACTTGGGTACACATTAAATATCCCAGGAAATATAAAAATGGTTCAAATAATTGCGGTACTTACATACGATGGAATATCCCTCAGCCATGAAATCAATGTCATAAGACCAGTAGCAGCTAAATGAGTGGATTCAGGTACGATGATTCTAACTGAAATAAGTCACACAGAAAAAGAAACTTATCATAAGATATCACTTATGAACATCCTGTAAAGATGGCTACATATGAACTGAGTTAGGAAAGAGAACAGAGTCTCACATTTAGAAAACACTCTTATGCCTGCTTAAGGGGGAAGGAGAGGTGGGGTGATGCATAAAACCAGAGTTTGATATAAGCACAGATACCATTCAAAAACCAACTATGGAATAGCCAAGACTTACACCTTCCTCAGTGAAAGGGATTCAAAACCCCATATTTCCCACAGAGGAATATATTGGATTAGTTAGAATCTTAAAACCTATGTATTGATATGTCTCCGTAAGGGAATCAAGTGTGTCTAGACTGGCATAAACATGGCAGCGAGAATCATCTCAAACCCACTATAAAAGGGAATTTCAAAAACAAAACATCAAAACAGGGAAATTCTTTACAATTCCTTCAGGGTCTCTGATGAAAACTGGAATGACCATATCTACAATGACAGCTGGATGTGGCATAAGGCTGGACACATGGGACTGAGAGGATTGGTGAGATTGGGTGTGCAAATGCAGACCCTATAAAGCAATAATGCATGGCAACCATTCCATGGGTCCCAACTCTCCAGGTTGAAGAGTATGTTAATACAGCTATAAAATGTACGGGAAACCTAGAGACTGGACACACTGTGAATACGAAAGGTCTCTAAAACTCAACGAATAGTCCCTCTGCTGGTGCTCAGGTTTGACTTTCCAACTGCTTTACTATCAATCTCCCAGCTTGGATAGACTGCACCTTTAACCTCCTGTTTCGCACAGGTTGCCAATTTGGCAGAGGATGAAAGGGAAGAGGGAGAACCAATGAGAGAGTAGCTGTTAGGCATTTGGACGGGCACATGTCACTCTTATTTCCCGGGAGGAAGAAGAATTAACCAAAGTCTCAGCCACCCACCGCAAACCAGTATAGGTCCTGAACCAAAATATTGGACTTGCGTTCAGCTCACAATAAACGAGTTAAATTATGGAGCTCAGGGGCACAGCAATTCACAAACTGGTAGAGTAATAAAGGACAACTATCGTACAAAAATCTGTTGAGGGAAGGCAACGAGGCGGAATTGAAAGCGAGGCAGAATAGAAGGAAACAGATTTCAACAGATATGTTGGAATCGCTTTTAAAGCACAGGAAGAGGGGCACAACTTCGAAAATGATGCACTTGGCCAAAAAGGGCGTACGCATTTTCTCCTGAGTATATTCAGGAGAAAACGCATACGCCCTTTTTGGCCAAGCAAGCAAGCGGGCAATGCAAATCTGCACTACAAAGAAGTATCACTTCCCACAGGTCAAAAGGGATATCCACAAAATGGGTAAAAAGCAGAAAGGCAAGACAGTGCCTGGAGAACATGGAGCCTTTTTATGCTGATGGGCGGGATGTAAATTGCCAACTGCCTCTCTGGAGGAGTGCACTGTGTTCCCTAAAACAAGTAAACAACAGAGCTACAGAGCCAAGGGCACTTCCAGTCTAGGGAATATACCTTGGGAAAACTGAAAATCAATAAGACAAAGCCAACCCAAAATTTAGGGCTACACTGCTTACAAGAACTTCAACTTGGGTACACCTTAAATATCCCAGGAAAAATAAAAATGGTTCAAAAAATTGTGGTACTTACATACGAAGGAATATCCTTAAGCCATGAAATCAATGACATAAGAATAGTAGCAGCAAAATGAGTAGATTCAGGCATGATGATTCTAAGTGAAATAAGTCACACAGAAAAAGAAACTTATCATAAGATATTACTTATGATTATCCTGTAAACATGGCTAAATATGAAATGAGTTAGGAAAGAGAACAGAGTCTCATATTTAGAAAACACAAATGCCTGCTTAAGGGGTAAGGAGAGTTGGGGTGATGCATAAAACCAGTGTTTGATATAAGCACAGGTACCGTTCCAAAAACCAAGTATGGAATAGACAAGACCTACACCTTCCTCAGTGAAAGGGACTCAAAACCCCATATTTCCCGCAGAGACATATATCTGACTAGTAAGAATCTTAAAACCTATAAATTGATATGTCTCCATAAGGGAATCATGTGTGTCTAGACTGGCATAAACATGGCAGTGAGAATCAGCTCAAATCCACTATAAAAAGGAATTTGAAAAACAAAAAAAAAAAAAAACAGGGAAATTCTTTACAATTCCTTCAGGGTTTCTGATGAAACCTGGAATGACCCTATCTACAATGACAGCTGGATGTGGCATAAGGCTGGACACATGGGACTGAGAGGATTGGTGAGATTGGGTGAGCAAATGCAGACCCTTTAAAGCAATAATGCATGGCACACATTCCATGGGTCCCATGTCTCCAGGTTGAAGGGAATATTACTACAGCTATAAAATGTACGGGAAACCTTGAGAATGGACACACTGTGAATAAGAAAGGTCTCTAAAACTCAAAGAATAGTCCCTCTCCTGGTGCTCCGGTTTGACTTTCCAACTGCTTTACTATCAATCTCCCAACTTGGAGAGAAAGCACCTTTAACCTCCTGGTTCGCACCGGTTGCCAATTTGACAGAGGATGAAAGGGAAGAGGGAGAACAAATGAGAGAGTAGCTGTTAGGCATTTGGACGGGCACATGTCACTCTTATATCCCGGGAGGAAGAAGAATTAAACAAAGTCTCAGCCACCCACCGAGAACCAGTATAGGTCTTGAACCACAATTTTGGACTTGTGTTCAGCTCACAAAATCAAGTTAAAATTGGAGCTCAGGGGCACAGCAATTCACAAACTGGCAGAGTAATAAAGGACAACTATCGTCCAAAAATCTGTTGAGGGAAGGAAACCTGGCGGACTTAAATGCGAGGCAGAATAGCAGGAAACAGATTTCACGAGTTACGTAGGAATCACCTTTAAAGCACAGGAAGAAGGGCACAACATCGACAATGTTGCACTTGGCCAAAAAGTGCGTAAGCGTTTTCTCCTGAATATATTCAGGAGAAAACGCATACAGGCTTTTTGGCCAAGCAAGCAAGGGGGCAATGCAAATCTGCACTACAAAGAAGTGTCACTTCCCACCGGTCAAAAGGGAAATCCACAAATTGGGTAAAAACCAGAAAGGAAAGACAGCCCCTGGAGAACAGGGAGACTTGTATGCTGATGGGCGGGATATAAATTGCCAACTGCCTCTCTGGAGGAGTGCATTGTGTTCCCTAAAACAAGTAAAAAACAGAGCTACAGAGCCAAGGGCACTTCCAGTCTGGGGAATATACCTTGGGAAAACTGAAAATCAATAAGACAGAGCCACCCCAAAATTTAGGGCTGCACTGCTAACAAGAACCTCAACTACGGTACACCTTAAATATACCAGGAAATATAAAAATGATTCAAAATTGTTGTACTTACATAGGATGGAATATCCCTCAGTCATGAAATCAATAACATAAGACCAGTAGTAGCAAAATGAGTGGATTTAGGTACGATGATTCTAAGTGAAATAAGTCACACAGAAAAAGAAACCTATCATAAGATATCACTTATGAAGATCCTGTAAACATGGCTTCACATGAACTGAGTTAGGAAAGAGAACAAAGTCTCACATTTATAAAACACTCGTATGCCTGCTTAAGGGGGAAGGAGAGGTGGGGGGATTCATAAAACCAGAGTTTGATATAAGCACAGGTACCATTCCAAAAACCAACTATGGAATAGACAAGATCTACATCTTCCTCAGTGAAAGGGACTCAAAACCCCATATTTCCCGCAGAGGAATATATCTGACTAGTAAGAATATTAAAACCTATGTATTGATATGTCTCCATAAGAGAATCAAGAGTTTCTAGACTGGCATAATCATGGCAGCGAGAATCAGCTCAAAACCACTATAAAAAGGAATTTCAAAAACAAAATAAAAAAACAGGGAAATTCTTTACAATTCCTTCAGGTTCTCCTTTGACACCTGGAAAGACCCTATCTAAAACGACAGCTGGATGTGGCATAAAGCTGGACACATGGGACTGAGAGGCTTGGTGAGATTGGGTGAGCAAATACAGACCCTTTAATGCAATAATGCATGGCACCCATTCCATGGGTCCCAACTCTCAAGGTTGAAGGGAATATTACTACAGCTATAACATGTATGGGAAACCTAGATAATGGACACACTGTGAATACGAAAGGTTTCTAAACCTCAACGAATAGTGCCTCTCCTGGTGCTCCAGTTTGACTTTCCAACTGCTTTACTATCAGTCTCCCAACTTGGAGAGACAGCAACTTTAAACTCCTGGTGCGCTCAGCTTGCCAATTTGGCAAAGGATGAAAGAGAAGAGGGAGAACCAATGAGAGAGTAGCTGTTAGACATTTGGACGGGCACCTGTCACTCTTATTTCCTGGGAGGAAGAAGAATTAAACAATGTCTCAGGCACCCTCCGGGAACCAGTATAGGTCCTGAAGCAAAATATTGGACTTGCGTTCAGCTCACAAAAAACGAGTAAAAAAATGGAGCTATGGGGCAGAGCAATTCAAAAACTGGCAGAGTAATAAAGGCCAACTATCATCCAAAAATGTGTTAAGGGAAGGCAACGTGGCGGACTTGAAACTGAGGCAGAATAGCAGGAAACAGATTTCAAGAGATTGTTGGAATCGCCTTTAAAGCACAGGAAGAGGGGCACAACATCGACAATGATGCACTTGGCCAAAAAGGGCGTGTGTGTTTTCTCCTGAGCATATTCAGGAGAAAATGCATACGCCCTTTTGGGCCAAGCAAGCAAGTGGGCAATACAAGCCTTTACTACAACGAAGTATCACTTCCAACCGGTCAAAAGGGACATCCACAAAATGGGTAAAAGTCAGAAAGGCAAGACAGGCCCTGGAGAACAGGGAGCCTTGTTGTGCTGATGGGTGGGATGTAAATTGCAAACTGCCTCTCTGCAGGAGTGCACTGTGTTCCCTAAAACAAGTAAACAACAGAGCTACAGAGCCAAGGACACTTCCAGTCCAGGGAATATACTTTGGGAAAACTGAAAATCAATATGACAGAGCCACCCCCAAATTTAGGGCTGCACTGCTTATAACAACCTCAACTTGGGTACATCTTAAATATCCCAGGAAATATAAAAATGGTTCAAAAAATTGTGGTACTTGCGTACGATGGAATATCCCTCAGCCATGAAATCAATGTCTTAATTCCAGTAGCAGCAAAATGAGTGGATTCAGGTACTATGATTCTAAGTGAAATAAGTCACACAGATAAACAAACTTATCATAAGATATCACTTATGAAGGTCCTGTAAACATGGATACACATGAACTGAGATAGGAAAGAGAACAGAGTCTCACATTTAGAAAACACTCTTATGCCTGCTTAAGGGGGAAGGAGAGGTGCGGTGATGCATTAAACCAGAGTTTGATATAAGCACAGGTACCATTCCAAAAACCAACTATGGAATAGACAAGACCTACACCTTCCTCAGTGAAAGGGACTCAAAACCCCATATTTCCCGCAGAGGAATATATCTGACTCGTAAGAATCTTAAAAATTATGTATTGATATGTCTCCATAAGGGAATTATGTGTGTCTAGACTGGCATAAACATGGCAGCGAGAATCAGCTCAAACCCACTAAAAAAATGAATTTCAAAAACAAAACAAAAAAACAGGAAAATTCTTTACAATTCCTTCAGCGTCTCTGATGAAACCTGGAATGACACTATCTACAACGATAGCTAGATGTGGCATAATGCTGGACACATGGGACTGAGAGGATTGGTGAGACTGGGTGAGCAAATGCAGAACCTTTAAAGCAATAATGCATGGCACCCATTCCATGGGTCCCAACTCTCCAGGTTGAAGGGAATATTACTATAGCTATAATATGTATGGGAATCCTAGAGAATGGACACACTGTGAATACGAAAGATTTCTAAAACTCAAAGAATACTCCCCCTCCAGGGGCTCCGGTTTGATTTTCCAACTGCTTTACTATCAGTCTCCAACCCTGGAGGGACAGTAACTTTAACCTCCTATTTCGCACAGGTTGCCTATTTGGCAGAGGATGAATGGGAAGAGGGAGAACCAATGAGAGAGTAGCTCTTAGGCATTTGGACGGGCACATGTCACTCTTATTTCCCGGGAGGAAGAAGAATTAACCAAAGTCTCAGCCACTCACCGAGAACCAGTATAGGTACTGAACCAAAATATTAAACTTGCATTCAGCTCAGAAAAAACGAGTTAAATAATGTAGCCCATGGGCACAACAATTCACAAACAGGCAGAGTAATAAAGGACAACTATCTTCCAAAAATCTGTTGAGGGAAGGCAAAGAGGCGGACTTGAAAGCGAGGCAGAACAGGAGGAAACAGATTTCAAGCGGTACATTGCAATAACCTTTAAAGCACAGGAAGAGGGGCACAACTTCGACAATGATGCACTTGGCCAAAAAGGGCGTATGCGTTTTCTCCTGAATATGTTCAGGAGAAAACGCATACGACCTATTTGGCCTAGCAAGCAAGTGGGCAATGCAAATATGCACTACAAAGATGTATCCCTTCCCATCGGTCATAAGGGACATCCACAAAATGGATAAAATCCAGAAAGGCAAGACAGGCATTGGAGAACTGGGAGAATATTTATGCTGATGGCCGGGATGTAAATTGCCAACTGCCTCTCTGGAGGAGTGCATTGTGTTCCGTAAAACAAGTAATCAACAGAGCTACAGAGCCAAGGGCACTTCCAGTCTAGGGAATATACCTTGGGAAAACTGAAAATCAATAAGACCGAGACACCACAAAATTTAGGGCTGCACTGCTTACAAGAAACTCAACTTGGGTACACCTTAAGTATCCCAGGAAAGGTAAAAATTGTTCAAAATATTGTGGTACTTACGTATGATGGAATATCCCTCAGCCATGAAATCAATGTCATAAGACCAGTAGCAGCAAAATGAATGGATTCAGGTACCATGATTCTAAGTGAAATAAGTCATACAGAAAAAGAAACTTATCATAAGATATCACTTGTTTAAGATCCTGTAAACATGGCTACACATAAACTGAGTTAGGAAAGAGAACAGAGTCTCACACTTAGAAAACACTCTTATGCCTGCTTAAGGGGGAAGGAGAGGTGGGGTGATGCATAAAACCGGAGTTAGATAAAAGCAGAGGTACTGTTCCAAAAACCACCTATGGAATAGACAAGACCGACACCTTCCTCAGTGAAAGGGCCTCAAAACACCATATTTCCCGCAGAGGAATATATCTGACTAGTAATAATCTTAAAACCTATGTATTGATATGCCTCTGTAAGGGAATCAAGTGTATCTAGACTGGCATAAACATGGCATCGAGAATCATCTCAAACCCACTATAAAAAGGAATTTCAAAAACAAAACAAAAAAACAGGGAAATTCTTTACAATTCCTTCAGGGTCTCTGATGAAACGTGGAAAGACCCTGTCTACAGTGACAGCTGGATGTGGCATAAGGCTGGACACTTGGGAATGAGAGGATTGGTGAGATTCGGTGAGCAAATGCAGCCCCTTTAAAACAATAATTAATGGCACCCATTCCATGGGTCCCAACTCTCCAGGTTGAAGGGAATATTACTACATCTATAACATGTATGTGAAACCTAGAGAATGGACACATTGTGAATACGAAAGGTCTCTAAAACTCAACGAATAATCCCTCTCCTGGTGCTCCGGTTTGACATTCCAACTGCTTTACTATCAATCTCCCAAATTGGAGAGACAGCCCCTTTAACCTCCTGGTTCGCACAAGTTGCCAATTTGGCAGAGGATGAAAGGGAAGAGGGAGAACCAATGAGAGAGTAGCTGTTAGGCATTTAGACGGGCACATGTCACTCTTATTTCCAGGGCGGAAAAAGAATTAACCAAAGTCTCAGCCACCCAATTGGAACCAGTATAGTTCCTGAACCAAAATATTGGACGTGCCTTCACCTCACAAAAAACGAGTTAAAAAATGGAGCTCAGGGGCTCAGCAATTCACAAACTTGCAGAGTAATAAAGGACAACTATCATCGCAAAATCTGTTGAGGGAAGGCAACGAGCCGGACTTGAAAGTGAGACAGAATAGCAGGAAACCGATTACAAGAGGAAATTTGGAATCGGCTTTAAAGGACAGGAAGAGGGGCTCAACTTCGATAATGATGCACTTGGCCAAAAAGGGCGTATGCGTTTTCCCCTGAATATATTCAGGAGAAAAAGCATACGCCATTTTTGGCCAAGCAAGCAAGTAGGCAATGCAAATCTGCAGTACAAAGAAGTATCACTTCCCACCGGTCAAAAGGGACATCCACAAAATGGGCAAAAATCAGAAAGGCTAGACAGGCCCTGGAGAACAGGGAGCCTTTTTATGCTGATGAGCGGGATGTAAATTGCCAACTGCCTCTCTGGAGGAGTGCATTGTGTTCCCTAAAACAAGTAAACAACAGAGCTACAGAGCCAAGGGCACTCCCAGTCTAGGGAATATACCTTTGGAAAACTTAAAATCAATAAGACAGAGCCACCCCAAATTTAGGGCTTCACTGCTTACAAGAACCTCAACTTGGGTTCACCTTAAATATCCCAGGAAAGATAAATATGGCTCAAAAAATTGTGGTGCTTATGTACGATAGAATATCCCTCAGCCATGAAATCAATATCATAAGACCAGTAGCAGCAAAATGAGTGGATTCAGGTACGATGATTCTAAGTGAAATAAGTCACACAGAAAAAGAAACTTATCATAATCTATCACTTATGAAGATCCTGTAAACATGGCTACACATGAACTGAGTTAGGAAAGAGAACAGAGTCTCACATTTAGAAAACACTCTTATGCCTGCTTAAGGGGGATTGAGAGGTGGGGTGATGCATAAAACCAGAGTTTGATATAAGCACTGGTACCGTTCCAAAAACCAACTATGGAATAGACAAGACCTACACATTCCTCAGTGAAAGGGATTCAAAATCCCATATTTCCCGCAGAGGAATATATCTGACTAGTAAGAATCTTAAAACCTATGTATTGATATGTCTCCGTAAGGGAATCAAGTGTGTCTAGACTGGCATAAATATGGCAGCGAGAATCAGCTCAAACCCACTAGAAAAAGGAATTTCAAAAACAAAAAAAAGGGAAATTCTTTGGAATTCTTTCAGGGTCTCTGATGAAACCTGGAATGACCCTATCTACAAAGACAGCTGGATATGGCATAAGGCTGGATACCTGGGAATGAGAGGATTTGTGAGAATGGGTGAGCAAATGCAGACCCTTTAATGCAATAATGCATGGCACCCATTCCATGGGTCCCAACTCCCCAGGTTGAAAGGAATATAACTACAGTAATAACATGTACAGGAAACATAAGTTGGACACATTGTGAATACGAAAGTTCTCTAAAACTCAACGAATATTCCTTCTCCTTGTGCTCAAGTTTGACTTTCCATCTGCTTTACTGTCAATCTCCCAAATTGCAGAGACAGCACCTTTAACCCCCTGGTTCACACAGGTTGCCAATTTGGAAAAGGATGAAAGGAATAGGGAGAACCAATGAGAGAGTAGCTCTCAGGCATTTGGACGGGCACATATCACTCTTATTTCCCGGAAGGAGAAGAATTAATTGAAGTCTCAGCCACCCACCGAAAACCAGTATAGTTCCTGAACCAAAATATTGTACTTGCGTTCAGCTCACAAAAAACGAGTTGAAAAATGGAGCTCATGGGCAAAGCAATTCACAAACTGGCAGAGTAATAAAGGGCAACTATCTTCCAACAATCTGTTGAGGGAAAGCAACTAGGCGGACTTGAAAGCTAGGCAGAATAGCAGGAAACAGATTTCAAGAAGTACGTTGGAATCGCCTTTAAAACACAGGAAGAGGAGCACAACTTCGACAATGATGCACATGGCAAAAAATGCCATATGCTTTTTCTCCTGAATATATTCAGGGGAAAACACATACGCACTTTTGGCCAAGCAAGCAAGTGGGCAATGCAAGTCTGCACTACAAAGAAGTATCACTTCCCACCAGTCAATAGGGACATCCACAAAATGGGTAAAAACCAGAAAGGCAAGACAGGCCCTGGAGAACAGGGAACCTTATTATGCTGATGGCCGGGATGTAAATTGCCAACTGCCTCTCTGGAGCAATGCATTGTGTTCCCTAAAACAAGTAAACGACAGAGCTACAGAACCAAGTACACTCCCAGTCTAGGGAATATACCTTGGGAAAACTGAAAATGAATAAGACAGAGCCACCCCAAAATTTAGGACTGCACTGCTTACAAGAAACTCAACTTGGGTACACCTTAAGTATCCCAGGAAAGGTAAAAATTGTTCAAAATATTGTGGTACTTACGTATGATGGAATATCCCTCAGCCATGAAATCAATGTCATAAGACCAGTAGCGCAAAATGAGTGGATTCAGTTACTATGATTTTAAGTGAATTAAGTCACAGAGAAAAAGAAACTTAGCATAAGATATCACTTATGAAGATCCTGTAAACCTGACTACACATGAACTGAGTTAGGAAAGAGAAGAGAGTCTCACATTTAGAAAACACTCGTATGCCTGCTTAAGGGGGAAGGAGAGGTGGGGTGATGCATAAAACCAGAGTTTGATATAAGCACAGGTACCCCTCCAAAAACCAACTATGGAATAAAAAACACTACACCTTCCTCAGTGAAAGGGACTCAAAACCCCACATTTCCCGCAGAGGAATATATCTGACTAGTAAGAATGTTAAAACCTATGTATTGATATGTCTCCGTAAGGGAATCAAGTGTGTCTAGACTGGCATAAAGATGGCAGCGAGAATCAGACGAAACCCACTATAAAACGGAATTTCAAAAACAAAACAAAAAAACAGCGAAATTCTTTACAATTCCTTCAGGCTCTCGGATGAACCTTGGAATGACCTTATCTAAAATGACAGCTAGAGGTGGCATAAGGCTGGACACATGGGACTGAGAGGATTGGTGAGATTGGGTGAGCAAATGCAGACCCTGTAAAGCAATAATGCATGCCACCCATTCCATGGGTCCCAAATCTCCAGATTGAAGGGAATATTACTACAGCTATAACAGGTATGGGAAACCTAGAGAATGGACACACTGTGAATACGAAAACTTTCTAAAACGCAACAAATAATCGCTCTCCTGGTGCTCCAGTTTGACATTCCAACTGCTTTACTATCAATCTCCCAACTTGGAGAGACAGCACCATTAACCCCCTGGTTTGCACATGTTGCCAATTTGGCAAAGGATGAAAGGGAAGAGGGAGAACCAAAGAGAGAGTAGCTGTTAGGCATTTGGACGGGCACATGTCACTCTTATTTCCTGGGAGGAAGAAGAATTAACCAAAGTCTCAGCCACCCACCGGGAACCAGTATAGGTCCTGAACCAAAATATGGGACTTGCGTTCAGCTCACAAAAAACGAGTTAAAAAATGGAGCTCAGGGGCACAGCAATTCACAAACTGGCAGAGTAATAAAGGACAACTATCATTCAAAAATCAGTTGAGGGAAGGCAATGAGGCGGACTTGAATGTGATGCAGAATAGCAGGAAACAGATTTCAAGAGGTACGTTGGAATCGCCTTTAAAGCACAGGAAGAGCGGCACAACTTCGACAATGATGCACTTGGCCAAAGAGGGAGTATGTGTTTCCTCCTGAATATGTTCAGGAGAAAACGCATACGACCTTTTTGGCCTAGCAAGCAAGTGGGCAATGCAAATCTGCACTATAAAGAAGTATCACTACCCACCGGTCCTAAGGGACATCCACATAAAGGGTAATAACCAGAAATTCAAGACAGGCCCTGGAGAAAACGGAGCCTTGTTATGCTGATTGCCGGGATGTAAATTGCCAACTGCCTCTCTGGAGGAGTGCATTGTGTTCCCTAAAACAAGTAAACAACAGAGCTACACAGCCAAGAGCACTTCCAGTCTAGGGAATATACCTTGGGCAAACTGAAAATCAATAAGACAGAGACAGCCCAAAATTTAGGGCTGCACTGCTTACAAGAACCTCAACTTGTCTACACATTAAATATCCCTGGAAACATAAAAATGGTTCAAAAAATTGTGGTACTTACGTACGATGGAATATCCCTCAGCCATGAAATCAATGTCATAAGACCAGTAGCAGCAAAATGAGTGGATTCAGGTACGATGATTCTAAGTGAAATAAGCCACACAGAAAAAGAAACTTATCATAAGATATCACTTATGAAGGTCCTGTAAACATGGCTACACATGAACTGAGTTAGGAAAGAGAAGAGAGTTTGACATTTAGAAAACATTCTTATGCCTGCTTAAGGGCGAAGGAGAGGTGGGGTGATGCATAAAACCAGAGTTTGATATTAGTTCAGGTACCGTTCCACAAACCATATACGGAATAGACAAGAACTACACCTTGCTCAGTGAAAGGGACTCAACTCCCCATATTCCATGCAGAGGGATATATCTTACTAGTAAGAATATTAAAACCTATGTATTGATATGTCCCCATAATGGAATCAAGTGTGTCTAGACAGGCATAAACACGGCAGTGAGAATCAGCTCAAACCCACGATAAAAAGGAATTTCAAAAACGAAACAAAAAACAGGGAAATTCTTAACAATTCCTTCAGGGTCTCTGATGAAACCTGGAATGACCCTATCTACAACGACAGCTGGATGTGGCATAAGGCTGGACACATGGGACTGAAAGGATTGGTGAGATTGGGTGAGCAAATGCAGACCCTTTAAAGCAATAATGCATGGCACCCATTCCATGGGTCCCAACTCTCCAGGTTGAAGGGAATATTACTACAGCTATAACATGTACGGGAAACCAAGAGAATGGACACACTCTGAATATGAAAGGTTTCTAAAACTCAACGAATAGTCCCTCTCCTGGTGCTCCAGTTTGACATTCCAACTGCTTTACTATCAATCTCCCAACTTGGAGAGACAGCCCCTTTAACCTCCTGGTTCTCACAGGTGGCCAATTTGGCAGAGGATGAAAGGGAAGAGGCAGAACCAAAGAGAGAGTAGCTGTTAGGCATTTGGACGGGCATATGTCACTCTAATTTCCCGGCAGGAAGAATAATTAATCAAAGTCGCAGCCACCCACTGGGAACCAATATAGGTCCTGAATCAAAATTTTGGACATGCGTTCAGCTCACAAAAAACGAGTTGAAAAATGGAGCTCAAGGACACAGCAATTCACAAACAGGCAGAGTAATAAAGGACAACTATCATTCAAAAATCAGTTGAGGGAAGGCAATGATGTGGACTTGAAAGCGAGGCAGAATAGCAGGAAACAGATTTCAAGAGGTATGTTGGAATCGGCTTTAAAGCACAGAAAGAGGGGCACAACTTCGACAATGATGCACTAGGCCAAAAAGGGCGTATGCGTTTTCCCCTGAATATATTCAGCAGAAAACGCATACGCCCTTTTTGGCCAAACAAGCAAGCGGACAATGCAAATCTGCACTACAAAGAAGTATCATTTCCCACTGGTCAAAAGGGACATCCACAAAATGGGTAAAACCCAGAAAGGCAAGACAGGCCCTGGAGAACAGGGAGCCTTGTTATGCTGATGGGAGGGATGTAAATTGCCAACTGCCTCTCTGGAGGAGTGCATTGTGTTCCCTAAAACAAGTAAACAACAGAGCTACAGAGCCAAGGGCACTTCCAGTCTAGGGAATATACCTTGGGAAAACTGAAAATCTATAAGACAGGGCCACGCCAAAATTTAGGGCTGCACTGCTTCCAAGAACCTCAAATTGGGTACAACTTAAGTATCCAGGAAAGATAAAATTTGTTCAAAAAATTGTGGTACTTACGTATGATGGAATATCCCTCAGCCATGAAATCAATGTCATAAGACCAGTAGCAGCAAAATGAGTGGATTCAGGTACGATGATTCCATGTGAAATAAGTCACACAGAAAAAGAAACTTATCGTAAGATATCACTTACGAAGATCCTGTAAACATGGCTACACATGTACTGAGTTAGGAAAGAGAACAGAGTATCAAAATTAGAAAACACTCTTATGCCTGCTTAAGGGGGAAGGAGAGGTGGGGTGATGCATAAAACCAGAGTTTGATATAAGCACAGGTATCGTTCCAAAAACCAACTATGGAATAGACAAGACCTACAGCTTCCTCAGGGAAAGGGACTCAAAACCCCATATTTCCCGCAGAGGAATATATCTGACTAGTAAGATTCTAAAAACCTGTGTATTGATATGTCTCTGTAAGGGAATCAATTGTGTCTAGACTGGCATAAAGATGGCAGCGAGAAACAGCTCAAACCCACTCTAAAAAGGAATTTCAAAAACAAAACAAAAAAGCAGAGAAATTCTTTATAATTCCTTCAGGATCTATGATGAAACCTGGAATGACCCTATCTACAACGACAGCTGGAGGTGGCAGAAGGCTGTATACATGGTATTGAGAGGATTGCTGAGATTCGTGAGCAAATGCAGACCCTTAAAAAGAATAATGCAAGGCATCAATTCTATGGGTCCCAACTCTCCAGGTTGTAGGGAATATTACTACAGCTATAACCTGTATGGTAAACCAAGAGAATGGACACAATGTGAATACGAAAAGTTTCTAAAACTCAACGAATAGTCCCTCTCCTTGTGCTCCAGTTTGACTTTCTAACTGTTTTACTATCAATCTCCCAACCTGGAGAGACAGCACCTTTAACCTCCTGGTTCGCACATGTTGCCAATTTGGCAAAAGATGAAATGGAAGAGGGAGAACCAAAGAGAGAGTAGCTGTTAGGCATTTGGACGGGCACATGTCACTCTTATTACCCGGGAGGAAGAAGAATTAACCAAAATCTCAGCCACCCACCGGAACCAGTATAGGTCCTGAACCAAAATATGGGACTGGCGTTCAGCTCACAAAAAACTAGTTAAATATGGAGCTATAGGGCTGAGCAATTCAAAAACTGTCAGAGTAATAAAGGACAACTATCATCCAAAAATCTGTTAAGGGAAGGCAACGAGGCGGACTTCAAAGTGAGGCAGAACAGCAGGAAACATATTTCAAGAGGTACGTTGGATTCGCCTTTAAAGCACAGGAAGAGGGGCACAACTTCGACAATGATGCACTTGTCCAAAAAGGGCGTATGCGTTTTCTCCTGAGTATATTCAAGAGAAAACGCATATGCCCTTTTTGGCCAAGCAAGCAAGAGGACAATGTAAGTTTGCACTACAAAGAAGTATCACTTCCCACCGGTCCAAAGGTACATCCAAAAAAAGGGTAAAAACCAGAAATTCAAGACAGGCCCTGGAGAACAGGGAGCCTTGTTATGCTTATGGGCGGGATGTAAATTGCCAACTGCCTCTCTGGAGGAGGGCATTGTGTTCCCTAAAACAAGTAAACAACAGAGCTAGAGAAGCAAGGACACTTCCACTCTGGGGAATATAGCTTGGGAAAACTGAAAATCAATAAGACAGAGCCACCCCAAAATTTAGGGCTGCACTGCTTACAAGAACCTCAACTTGGGTACACCGTAAATATCTCAGGAAATATAAAAATGGTTCAAAAAATTGTGGTACTTACGTATGACAGAACATCCATCAGTCACGAAATCAATGTCATAAGACCAGTATCAGCGAAATGAGTGGATTCAGGTACGAAGATTCTAAGTGAAATAAGTCACACAGAAAAAGAAACTTATCATAAGATATTACTTATGATGATCCTGTAAACATGGCTACATATGAACTGAGTTAGGGAAGAGAACAGAGTCTCACATTTAGAAAACACTCTTATGCCTGCTTAAGGGGTAAGGAGAGTTGGGGTGATGCATAAAACCAGTGTTTGATATAAGCACAGGTACCGTTCCAAAAACCAAGTATGGAATAGACAAGACCTACACCTTCCTCAGTGAAAGGGACTCAAAACCCAATATTTCCCGCAGAGGAATATATCTGACTAGTAAGAATCTTAAAACCTATGAATTGATATGTCTCCATAAGGGAATCAAGTGTGTCTAGACTGGCATAAACATGGCAGTGAGAATCAGCTCAAACCCACTATAAAAAGGAATTTGAAAAACAAAAAAACAGGGAAATTCTTTACAATTCCTTCAGGGTCTCTGATGAAACCTGGAATGACCCTATCTACAATGACAGCTGGATGTGGCATAAGGCTGGACACATGGGACTGAGAGGATTGGTGAGATTGGGTGAGCAAATACAGACCCTTTAAAGCAATAATGCATGGCACCCATTCCATGGGTCCCAACTCTCCAGGTTGAAGGGAATATTACTACAGCTATAACATGTATGGGAAACCTAGAGAATGGACACACTGTAAATACGAAAGATCTCTAAAACTCAACGAATACTCCACCTCCTGGTGCTCCTGTTTGACTTTCCAACTGCTTTACTATCAATCTCCGAACCTAGAGAGACAGCACTTTTAACCTCCTGTTTCGCACAGGTTGCCAATTTGGCAGAGGATGAATGGGAATTGGGAGAACCAATGAGAGAGTAGCTGTTAGGGATTTGGACGGGCATATGTCTCTCTTATTTCCCTGGAGGAAGAAGAATTAACCAAAGTCTCAGCCACCCACCAAAAACCAGTATAGGTCCTGAACCAAAATATTGGACTTGCGTTCAGCTTACAAATAAACGAGTTAAATAATGTAGCTCAGGGGCACAGCAATTCACAAAAAGACAGAGTAATAAAGGGCGACTATCGTCCAACAATTTGTTGAGGGGAGGCAACGAGTCGGACTTGAAAGCGAGGCAGAATAGCAGGAAACAGATTAAAGAGGTACGTTGGAATCACCTTTAAAGCACAGGAAGAGGGGCACAACTTCGACAATGATGCACTTAGCCAAAAAGGGCGTATGCGTTTTCTCCTGAATATATTCAGGAGAAAACGCATACGCCCTTTTTGGCCAAGCAAGCAAGTGGGCAATGCAAGTCTGCACTACAAAGAACTATCACTTCCCACCGGTCAAAAGGGACATACACAAAATGGGTAAAAACCAGAAAGGCAAGACAGGCCCTGGAGAACAGGGAGCCTTGTTATGTTGATAGGCGGGATGTAATTTGCCAACTGCCTCTCTGGAGGAGTGCATTGTGTTCCCAAATACAAGTAAACAACAGAGCTACAGAGCCAAGGGCACTTTCAGTGTAGGGAATATACCTTGGGAAAAATGAAAATCAATAAGACAGAGCCACCCCAAAATTTAGGTCTACACTGTTCACAAGAACCTCAACTTGGGTACACCTTAAATATCCCAGGAAATATAAATATGGTTAAAAAATTTGTGGTACTTACTTACGATGGAATATCCCTCAGCCATGAAATCAATGTCATAAGACCAGTAGCCGCAAAATGAGTGGATTTAGATACGATGATTCTAAGTGAAATAAGTCACACAGAAAAAGAAGCTTATCATAAGATATCACTTATGAAGATCCTGTAAACATGGCTACACAGGAACTGAGTTAGGAAAGAGAACAAAGTTTCACATTTAGAAAACACTCGTATGCCTGCTTAAGGGGGAAGGAGAGGTGGGGGAATTCATAAAACCAGAGTTTGATATAAGCACAGGTACCATTCCAAAAACCAACTATGGAATAGACAAGATCTACATCTTCCTCAGTGAAAGGGACTCAAAACCCCATATTTCCCGCAGAGGAATATATCTGACTAGTAAGAATCTTAAAACCTATGTATTGATATGTCTCCGTAAGAGAATCAAGTGTTTCTAGACTGGCATAATAATGGCAGCGAGAATCAGCTCAAAACCACTATAAAAAGGAATTTCAAAAACAAAACAAAAAAACAGGGAAATGCTTTACAGTTCCTTCAGGTTCTCCTTTGAAACCTGGAATGACCCTATCTAAAATGACAGCTGGATGTGACATAAAGCTGGACACATGGGACTGAGAGGCTTGGTGAGATAGGGTGAGCAAATACAGCCCCTTTAAAGCAATAATGCATGGCACCCATTCCATGGGCCCCAACTCTCAAGGTTGAAGGGAATATTACTACAGCTATAACATGTATGGGAAACCTAGAGAATGGACACACTGTGAATACGAAAGTTTTCTAAAACTCAACGAATAGTGCCTCTCCTGGTTCTCCAGTTTGGCTTTCCAACTGCTTTACTATCAATCTCCCAAATTGGAGAGACAGTAACTTTAAACTCCTGGTGCGCTCAGCTTGCCAATTTGGCAAAGGATGAAAGAGAACAGGGAGAACCAATGAGAGAGTAGCTGTTAGGCATTTGGACGGGCACCTGTCACTCTTATTTCCTGGGAGGAAGAAGAATTAACCAATGTCTCAGCCACCCACCGGGAACCAGTATAGGTCCTGAAGCAAAATATTGGACTTGCGTTCAGCTCACAAAAAACGAGTAAATAAATGGAGCTATGGGGCAGAGCAATTCACAAACTGGCAGAGTAATAAAGGCCAGCTATCATCCAAAAATGTGTTGAGGGAAGGCAACGAGGCGGACTTGAAACTGAGGCAGAATAGCAGGAAACAGATTTCAAGAGATTGTTGGAATCGCCTTTAAAGCACAGGAAGAGGGGCACAACATCGACAATGATGCACTTGGCCAAAAAGGGCGTATGCATTTTATCCTGAGTATATTCAGGAGAAAAGGCATAAGCCCTTTTGGGCCAAGCAAGCATGTGGGCAATACAAGTCTTTACTACAAAGAAGTATCACTTCCAACCGGTCAAAAGGGACATCCACAAAATGGGTAAAATTCAGAAAGGCAAGACAGGCCCTGGAGAACAGGGAGCCTTGTTATGCTGATGGGTTGGATGTAAATTGCCAACTGCCTCTCTGCATGAGTGCACTGTGTTCCCTAAAACAAGTAAACAACAGAGCTACAGAGCCAAGGACACTTCCAGTCTAGGGAATATACCTTGGGAAAACTGAAAATCAATAAGACAGAGCCACCCCCAAATTTAGGGCTTCACTGCTTACAACAACCTCAACTTGGGTACATCTTAAATATCCCAGGAAATATAAAAATGGTTCAAAAAATTGTGGTACTTGCGTACGATGGAATATCCCTCAGCCATGAAATCAATGTCTTAATTCCAGTAGCAGCAAAATGAGTGGATTCAGGTACGATGATTCTAAGTGAAATAAGTCACACAGAAAAACAAACTTATCATAAGATATCACTTATGAAGGTCCTGTAAACATGGATACACATGAACTGAGTTAGGAAAGAGAACAGAGTCTCACATTTAGAAAACACTCTTATGCCTGCTTAAGGGGGAAGGAGAGGGGCGGTGATGCATTAAACCAGAGTTTGATATAAGCACAGGTACCGTTCCAAGAACCAACTATGGAATAGACAAAACCTACACCTTCCTCAGTGAAAGGGAGTCAAAACCCCATATTTCCCTCAGAGGAATATATCTGACTCGTAAGAATCTTAAAACCTATGTATTGATATGTCTCCGTAAGGGAATCAAGTGTGTCTAGACTGGCATAAACATGGCAGCGAGAATCAGCTCAAACCCACTAAAAAAATGAATTTCAAAAACAAAACAAAAAAACAGGAAAATTATTTACAATTCCTTCAGGGTCTCTGATGAAACCTGGAATGACCCTATCTACAATGATAGCTAGATGTGGCATAATGCTGGACACATGGGACTGAGAGAATTGGTGACACTGGGTGAGCAAATGCAGAACCTTTAAAGCAATAATGCATGGCACCCATTCCATGGGTCCCAACTCTCCTGGTTGAAGGGAATATTACTACAGCTATAACATGTATGGGAAACCTAGAGAATGGACACACTGTGAATACGAAAGGTCTCTAAAACTCAACGAATACTCCCCGTCCAGGGGCTCCGGTTTGATTTTCCAACTGCTTTACTATCAGTCTCCAACCCTGGAGAGACAGTAACTTTAACCTCCTATTTCGCACAGGTTGCCTATTTGGCAGAGGATGAATGGGAAGAGGGAGAACCAATGAGAGAGTAGCTCTTAGGCATTTGGACGGGCACATGTCACTCTTATTTCCCGGGAGGAAGAAGAATTAACCAAAGTCTCAGCCACCCACCGAGAACCAGTATAGGTACTGAACCAAAATATTAAACTTGCGTTCAGCTCAGAAAAAACGAGTTAAATAATGTAGCCCAGGGGCACAGCAATTCACAAACAGGCAGAGTAATAAAGGACAACTACCTTCCAAAAATCTGTTGAGGGAAGGCAACGAGGCGGACTTGAAAGCGAGGCAGAATAGCAGGAAACAGATTTCAAGCGGTACATTGGAATCACATTTAAAGCACAGGAAGAGGGGCACAACTTCGACAATGATGCACATGGCCAAAAAGGGCGTATGCGTTTTCACCTGAATATGTTCAGGAGAAAACGCATACGACCTATTTGGCCTAGCAAGCAAGTGGGCAATGCAAATCTGCACTACAAAGAAGTATCCCTTCCCATCGGTCATAAGGGACATCCACAAAATTGATAAAATCCAGAAAGGCAAGACAGGCATTGGAGAACTGGGAGCCTTTTTATGCTGATGGCCGGGATGTAAATTGCCAACTGCCTCTCTGGAGGAGTGCATTGTGTTCTGTAAAACAAGTAATCAACAGAGCTACAGAGCCAAGGGCACTTCCAGTCTAGGGAATATACCTTGGGAAAACTGAAAATCAATAAGACCGAGACACCCGAAAATTTAGGGCTGCACTGCTTACAAGAAACTCAACTTGGGTACACCTTAAGTATCCCAGGAAAGGTAAAAATTGTTCAAAATATTGTGGTACTTACATATGATGGAATATCCCTCAGCCATGAAATCAATGTCATAAGACCAGTAGCAGCAAAATGAAAGGATTCAGGTACCATGATTCTAAGTGAAATAAGTCACACAGAAAAAGAAACTTATCATAATATATCACTTGTTTAAGATCCTGTAAACATGGCTACACGTAAACTGAGTTAGGAAAGAGAACAGAGTCTCACATTTAGAAAACACTCTTATGCCTGCTTAAGGGGGAAGGAGAGGTGGGGTGATGCATAAAACCAGAGTTTGATAAAAGCAGAGGTACTGTTCCAAAAACCACCTATGGAATAGACAAGACCTACACCTTCCTCAGTGAATGGGACTCAAAACACCATATTTCCCGCAGAGGAATATATCTGACTAGTAAGATTCTTAAAACCTATGTATAGATATGTCTCCGTAAGGGAATCAAGTGTGTCTAGACTGGCATAAACATGGCAGCGAGAATCAGCTCAAACCCACTATAAAAAGGAATTTCAAAAAGAAAACAAAAAAACAGGGAAATTCTTTACAATTCCTTCAGGGTCTCTGATGAAACCTGGAATGACCCTATCTAAAATGACAGCTGGATGTGGCATAAGGCTGGACACATGGGACTGAGAGGATTGGTGAGATTGGTTGAGAAAATGCAGACACTTTAAAGCAATAATGCATGGCACCCATTCCATGGGTCCCAACTCTCCAGGTTGAAGGGAATATTACTACAGCTATAACATGTACGGGAAACCTAGAGAATGGACACAATGTGAATACGAAAGGTCTCTAAAACGCAAAGAATACTCCCCCTCCTGGTGCTCCGGTTTGACTTTCCAACTGCTTTACTATCAATCTCCCAACCTAGAGAGACAGCACCTTTAACCTCCTGTTTTGCACAGGTTTCCAATTTGGCAGAGGATGAATGGGAAGAGGGAGAAGCAATGAGAGGGTAGCTGTTACGCATTTGGACGGGCATATGTCACTCTTATTTCCCGGGAGGAAGAAGAATTAACCAAAGTGTCAGCCACCCAACGAAAACCAGTATAGGTCCTGAACCAAAATATTGGACTTGCGTTCAGCTCACAAAAAAACGATGTAAATAATGTATCTCAGGGGCAGAGCAATTCACAAAATGGCAGAGTAATAAAGGGCAACTATCGTCCAACAATCTGTTGAGGGGAGGCAATGAGGCGGACTTGAAAGTTAGGCAGAATAGCAGGAAACAGATTTCAAGAGGTACGTTGGAATCGCCTTTAAAGCACAGGAAGAGGGGCACAACTTCGACAATGATGCACGTGGCCAAAAAGGGCGTATGTGTTTTCTCCTGAATATATTCAGGGGAAAACGCTTACGCCCTTTTTCGCCAAGCAAGCAAGTGGGCAATGCAAGTCTGCACTACAAAGTAGTATCACTTCCCACCGGTCAAAAGGGACATGCACAAAATGGGTAAAAACCAGAAAGGCAAGACAGGCCCTGGAGAACAGGGAGCCTTGTTATGCTGATGGGCAGGATGTAAATTGCCAACTGCCTCTATGGAGGATTGCACTGTGTTCCCTAAAACAAGTAAACAACAGAGCTACAGAGCCAAGGGCACTTCCAGTCTAGGGAATATACCTTGGGAAAACTGAAAATCAATAAGACAAAGCCAACCCAAAATTTAGGGCTACACTGCTTACAAGAACCTCAACTTGGGTACACCTTAAATATCCCAGGAAAAATAAAAATGGTTCAAAAAATTGTGGTACTTACATACGAAGGAATATCCTTAAGCCATGAAATCAATGACATAAGAATAGTAGCAGCAAAATGAGTAGATTCAGGCATGATGATTCTAAGTGAAATAAGTCACACAGAAAAAGAAACTTATCATAAGATATTACTTATGATGATCCTGTAAACATGGCTACATATGAACTGAGTTAGGGAAGAGAACAGAGTCTCACATTTAGAAAACACTCTTATGCCTGCTTCAGGGGTAAGGAGAGTTGGGGTGATGCATAAAACCAGTGTTTGATATAAGCACAGGTACCGTTCCAAAAACCAAGTATGGAATAGACAAGACCTACACCTTCCTCAGTGAAAGGGACTCAAAACCCAATATTTCCCGCAGAGGAATATATCTGACTAGTAAGAATCTTAAAACCTATGAATTGATATGTCTCCATAAGGGAATCAAGTGTGTCTAGACTGGCATAAACATGGCAGTGAGAATCAGCTCAAACCCACTATAAAAAGGAATTTGAAAAACAAAAAAACAGGGAAATTCTTTACAATTCCTTCAGGGTCTCTGATGAAACCTGGAATGACCCTATCTACAATGACAGCTGGATGTGGCATAAGGCTGGACACATGGGACTGAGAGGATTGGTGAGATTGGGTGAGCAAATACAGACCCTTTAAAGCAATAATGCATGGCACCCATTCCATGGGTCCCAACTCTCCAGGTTGAAGGGAATATTACTACAGCTATAACATGTATGGGAAACCTAGAGAATGGACACACTGTAAATACGAAAGATCTCTAAAACTCAACGAATACTCCACCTCCTGGTGCTCCTGTTTGACTTTCCAACTGCTTTACTATCAATCTCCGAACCTAGAGAGACAGCACTTTTAACCTCCTGTTTCGCACAGGTTGCCAATTTGGCAGAGGATGAATGGGAATTGGGAGAACCAATGAGAGAGTAGCTGTTAGGGATTTGGACGGGCATATGTCTCTCTTATTTCCCTGGAGGAAGAAGAATTAACCAAAGTCTCAGCCACCCACCAAAAACCAGTATAGGTCCTGAACCAAAATATTGGACTTGCGTTCAGCTTACAAATAAACGAGTTAAATAATGTAGCTCAGGGGCACAGCAATTCACAAAAAGACAGAGTAATAAAGGGCGACTATCGTCCAACAATTTGTTGAGGGGAGGCAACGAGTCGGACTTGAAAGCGAGGCAGAATAGCAGGAAACAGATTAAAGAGGTACGTTGGAATCACCTTTAAAGCACAGGAAGAGGGGCACAACTTCGACAATGATGCACTTAGCCAAAAAGGGCGTATGTGTTTTCTCCTGAATATATTCAGGAGAAAACGCATACGCCCTTTTTGGCCAAGCAAGCAAGTGGGCAATGCAAGTCTGCACTACAAAGAACTATCACTTCCCACCGGTCAAAAGGGACATACACAAAATGGGTAAAAACCAGAAAGGCAAGACAGGCCCTGGAGAACAGGGAGCCTTGTTATGTTGATAGGCGGGATGTAATTTGCCAACTGCCTCTCTGGAGGAGTGCATTGTGTTCCCAAATACAAGTAAACAACAGAGCTACAGAGCCAAGGGCACTTTCAGTGTAGGGAATATACCTTGGGAAAAATGAAAATCAATAAGACAGAGCCACCCCAAAATTTAGGTCTACACTGTTCACAAGAACCTCAACTTGGGTACACCTTAAATATCCCAGGAAATATAAATATGGTTAAAAAAATTGTGGTACTTACTTACGATGGAATATCCCTCAGCCATGAAATCAATGTCATAAGACCAGTAGCCGCAAAATGAGTGGATTTAGGTACGATGATTCTAAGTGAAATAAGTCACACAGAAAAAGAAACTTATCATAAGATATCACTTATGAAGATCCTGTAAACATGGCTACACATGAACTGAGTTAGGAAAGAGAACAAAGTTTCACATTTAGAAAACACTCGTATGCCTGCTTAAGGGGGAAGGAGAGGTGGGGGAATTCATAAAACCAGAGTTTGATATAAGCACAGGTACCATTCCAAAAACCAACTATGGAATAGACAAGATCTACATCTTCCTCAGTGAAAGGGACTCAAAACCCCATATTTCCCGCAGAGGAATATATCTGACTAGTAAGAATCTTAAAACCTATGTATTGATATGTCTCCGTAAGAGAATCAAGTGTTTCTAGACTGGCATAATAATGGCAGCGAGAATCAGCTCAAAACCACTATAAAAAGGAATTTCAAAAACAAAACAAAAAAACAGGGAAATGCTTTACAGTTCCTTCAGGTTCTCCTTTGAAACCTGGAATGACCCTATCTAAAATGACAGCTGGATGTGACATAAAGCTGGACACATGGGACTGAGAGGCTTGGTGAGATAGGGTGAGCAAATACAGCCCCTTTAAAGCAATAATGCATGGCACCCATTCCATGGGTCCCAACTCTCAAGGTTGAAGGGAATATTACTACAGCTATAACATGTATGGGAAACCTAGAGAATGGACACACTGTGAATACGAAAGGTTTCTAAAACTCAACGAATAGTGCCTCTCCTGGTGCTCCAGTTTGGCTTTCCAACTGCTTTACTATCAATCTCCCAACTTGGAGAGACAGCAACTTTAAACTCCTGGTGCGCTCAGCTTGCCAATTTGGCAAAGGATGAAAGAGAACAGGGAGAACCAATGAGAGAGTAGCTGTTAGGCATTTGGACGGGCACCTGTCACTCTTATTTCCTGGGAGGAAGAAGAATTAAACAATGTCTCAGCCACCCACCGGGAACCAGTATAGGTCCTGAAGCAAAATATTGGACTTGCGTTCAGCTCACAAAAAACGAGTAAAAAAATGGAGCTATGGGGCAGAGCAATTCACAAACTGGCAGAGTAATAAAGGCCAGCTATCATCCAAAAATGTGTTGAGGGAAGGCAACGAGGCGGACTTGAAACTGAGGCAGAATAGCAGGAAACAGATTTCAAGAGATTGTTGGAATCGCCTTTAAAGCACAGGAAGAGGGGCACAACATCGACAATGATGCACTTGGCCAAAAAGGGCATATGCGTTTTATCCTGAGTATATTCAGGAGAAAAGGCATAAGCCCTTTTGGGCCAAGCAAGCATGTGGGCAATACAAGTCTTTACTACAAAGAAGTATCACTTCCAACCGGTCAAAAGGGACATCCACAAAATGGGTAAAATTCAGAAAGGCAAGACAGGCCCTGGAGAACAGGGAGCCTTGTTATGCTGATGTGTTGGATGTAAATTGCCAACTGCCTCTCTGGAGGAGTGCATTGTGTTCTGTAAAACAAGTAATCAACAGAGCTACAGAGCCAAGGGCACTTCCAGTCTAGGGAATATACCTTGGGAAAACTGAAAATCAATAAGACCGAGACACCCGAAAATTTAAGGCTGCACTGCTTACAAGAAACTCAACTTGGGTACACCTTAAGTATCCCAGGAAAGGTAAAAATTGTTCAAAATATTGTGGTACTTACATATGATGGAATATCCCTCAGCCATGAAATCAATGTCATAAGACCAGTAGCAGCAAAATGAAAGGATTCAGGTACCATGATTCTAAGTGAAATAAGTCACACAGAAAAAGAAACTTATCATAATATATCACTTGTTTAAGATCCTGTAAACATGGCTACACATGAACTGAGTTAGAAAGAGAACAGAGTCTCACATTTAGAAAACACTCTTATGCCTGCTTAAGGGGGAAGGAGAGGTGGGGTGATGCATAAAACCAGAGTTTGATAAAAGCAGAGGTACTGTTCCAAAAACCACCAATGGAATAGACAAGACTTACACCTTCCTCAGTGAATGGGACTCAAAACACCATATTTCCCGCAGAGGAATATATCTGACTAGTAAGATTCTTAAAACCTATGTATAGATATGTCTCCGTAAGGGAATCAAGTGTGTCTAGACTGGCATAAACATGGCAGCGAGAATCAGCTCAAACCCACTATAAAAAGGAATTTCAAAAAGAAAACAAAAAAACAGGGAAATTCTTTACAATTCCTTCAGGGTCTCTGATGAAACCTGGAATGACCCTATCTAAAATGACAGCTGGATGTGGCATAAGGCTGGACACATGGGACTGAGAGGATTTGTGAGATTGGTTGAGAAAATGCAGACACTTTAAAGCAATAAAGCATGGCACCCATTCCATGGGTCCCAACTCTCCAGGTTGAAGGGAATATTACTACAGCTATAACATGTACGGGAAACCTAGAGAATGGACACAATGTGAATACGAAAGGTCTCTAAAACGCAAAGAATACTCCCCCTCCTGGTGCTCCGGTTTGACTTTCCAACTGCTTTACTATCAATCTCCCAACCTAGAGAGACAGCACCTTTAACCTCCTGTTTCGCACAGGTTTCCAATTTGGCAGAGGATGAATGGGAAGAGGGAGAAGCAATGAGAGGGTAGCTGTTACGCATTTGGACGGGCATATGTCACTCTTATTTCCTGGGAGGAAGAAGAATTAACCAAAGTGTCAGCCACCCAACGAAAACCAGTATAGGTCCTGAACCAAAATATTGGACTTGTGTTCAGCTCACAAAAAAACGATGTAAATAATGTATCTCAGGGGCAGAGCAATTCACAAAATGGCAGAGTAATAAAGGGCAACTATCGTCCAACAATCTGTTGAGGGGAGGCAATGAGGCGGACTTGAAAGTTAGGCAGAATAGCAGGAAACAGATTTCAAGAGGTACGTTGGAATCGCCTTTAAAGCACAGGAAGAGGGGCACAACTTCGACAATGATGCACGTGGCCAAAAAGGGCGTATGTGTTTTCGCCTGAATATATTCAGGGGAAAACGCTTACGCCCTTTTTCGCCAAGCAAGCAAGTGGGCAATGCAAGTCTGCACTACAAAGTAGTATCACTTCCCACCAGTCAAAAGGGACATGCACAAAATGGGTAAAAACCAGAAAGGCAAGACAGGCCCTGGAGAACAGGGAGCCTTGTTATGCTGATGGGCAGGATGTAAATTGCCAACTGCCTCTATGGAGGATTGCACTGTGTTCCCTAAAACAAGTAAACAACAGAGCTACAGAGCCAAGGGCACTTCCAGTCTAGGGAATATACCTTGGGAAAACTGAAAATCAATAAGACAAAGCCAACCCAAAATTTAGGGCTACACTGCTTACAAGAACCTCAACTTGGGTACACCTTAAATATCCCAGGAAAAATAAAAATGGTTCAAAAAATTGTGGTACTTACATACGAAGGAATATCCTTAAGCCATGAAATCAATGACAAAAGAATAGTAGCAGCAAAATGAGTAGATTCAGGCATGATGATTCTAAGTGAAATAAGTCACACAGAAAAAGAAACTTATCATAAGATATTACTTATGATGATCCTGTAAACATGGCTACATATGAACTGAGTTAGGGAAGAGAACAGAGTCTCACATTTAGAAAACACTCTTATGCCTGCTTCAGGGGTAAGGAGAGTTGGGGTGATGCATAAAACCAGTGTTTGATATAAGCACAGGTACCGTTCCAAAAACCAAGTATGGAATAGACAAGACCTACACCTTCCTCAGTGAAAGGGACTCAAAACCCAATATTTCCCGCAGAGGAATATATCTGACTAGTAAGAATCTTAAAACCTATGAATTGATATGTCTCCATAAGGGAATCAAGTGTGTCTAGACTGGCATAAACATGGCAGTGAGAATCAGCTCAAACCCACTATAAAAAGGAATTTGAAAAACAAAAAAACAGGGAAATTCTTTACAATTCCTTCAGGGTCTCTGATGAAACCTGGAATGACCCTATCTACAATGACAGCTGGATGTGGCATAAGGCTGGACACATGGGACTGAGAGGATTGGTGAGATTGGGTGAGCAAATACAGACCCTTTAAAGCAATAATGCATGGCACCCATTCCATGGGTCCCAACTCTCCAGGTTGAAGGGAATATTACTACAGCTATAACATGTATGGGAAACCTAGAGAATGGACACACTGTAAATACGAAAGATCTCTAAAACTCAACGAATACTCCACCTCCTGGTGCTCCTGTTTGACTTTCCAACTGCTTTACTATCAATCTCCGAACCTAGAGAGACAGCACTTTTAACCTCCTGTTTCGCACAGGTTGCCAATTTGGCAGAGGATGAATGGGAATTGGGAGAACCAATGAGAGAGTAGCTGTTAGGCATTTGGACAGCATTTGTCACTCTTATTTCCCTGGAGGAAGAAGAATTAACCAAAGTCTCAGCCACCCACCAAAAACCAGTATAGGTCCTGAACCAAAATATTGGACTTGCGTTCAGCTTACAAATAAACGAGTTAAATAATGTAGCTCAGGGGCACAGCAATTCACAAAAAGACAGAGTAATAAAGGGCGACTATCGTCCAACAATTTGTTGAGGGGAGGCAACGAGTCGGACTTGAAAGCGAGGCAGAATAGCAGGAAACAGATTAAAGAGGTACGTTGGAATCACCTTTAAAGCACAGGAAGAGGGGCACAACTTCGACAATGATGCACTTAGCCAAAAAGGGCGTATGCGTTTTCTCCTGAATATATTCAGGAGAAAACGCATACGCCCTTTTTGGCCAAGCAAGCAAGTGGGCAATGCAAGTCTGCACTACAAAGAACTATCACTTCCCACCGGTCAAAAGGGACATACACAAAATGGGTAAAAACCAGAAAGGCAAGACAGGCCCTGGAGAACAGGGAGCCTTGTTATGTTGATAGGCGGGATGTAATTTGCCAACTGCCTCTCTGGAGGAGTGCATTGTGTTCCCAAATACAAGTAAACAACAGAGCTACAGAGACAAGGGCACTTTCAGTGTAGGGAATATACCTTGGGAAAAATGAAAATCAATAAGACAGAGCCACCCCAAAATTTAGGTCTACACTGTTCACAAGAACCTCGACTTGGGTACACCTTAAATATCCCAGGAAATATAAATATGGTTAAAAAATTTGTGGTACTTACTTACGATGGAATATCCCTCAGCCATGAAATCAATGTCATAAGACCAGTAGCCGCAAAATGAGTGGATTTAGGTACGATGATTCTAAGTGAAATAAGTCACACAGAAAAAGAAACTTATCATAAGATATCACTTATTAAGATCCTGTAAACATGGCTTCACATGAACTGAGTTAGGAAAGAGAACAAAGTTTCACATTTAGAAAACACTCGTATGCCTGCTTAAGGGGGAAGGAGAGGTGGGGGAATTCATAAAACCAGAGTTTGATATAAGCACAGGTACCATTCCAAAAACCAACTATGGAATAGACAAGATCTACATCTTCCTCAGTGAAAGGGACTCAAAACCCCATATTTCCCGCAGAGGAATATATCTGACTAGTAAGAATCTTAAAACCTATGTATTGATATGTCTCCGTAAGAGAATCAAGTGTTTCTAGACTGGCATAATAATGGCAGCGAGAATCAGCTCAAAACCACTATAAAAAGTAATTTCAAGAACAAAACAAAAAAACAGGGAAATGCTTTACAGTTCCTTCAGGTTCTCCTTTGAAACCTGGAATGACCCTATCTAAAATGACAGCTGGATGTGACATAAAGCTGGACACATGGGACTGAGAGGCTTGGTGAGATAGGGTGAGCAAATACAGCCCCTTTAAAGCCATAATGCATGGCACCCATTCCATGGGTCCCAACTCTCAAGGTTGAAGGGAATATTACTACAGCTATAACATGTATGGGAAACCTAGAGAATGGACACACTGTGAATACGAAAGTTTTCTAAAACTCAACGAATAGTGCCTCTCCTGGTGCTCCAGTTTGGCTTTCCAACTGCTTTACTATCAATCTCCCAACTTGGAGAGACAGCAACTTTAAACTCCTGGTGCGCTCAGCTTGCCAATTTGGCAAAGGATGAAAGAGAACAGGGAGAACCAATGAGAGAGTAGCTGTTAGGCATTTGGACGGGCACCTGTCACTCTTATTTCCTGGGAGGAAGAAGAATTAACCAATGTCTCAGCCACCCACCGGGAACCAGTATAGGTCCTGAAGCAAAATATTGGACTTGCGTTCAGCTCACAAAAAACGAGTAAAAAAATGGAGCTATGGGGCAGAGCAATTCACAAACTGGCAGAGTAATAAAGGCCAGCTATCATCCAAAAATGTGTTGAGGGAAGGCAACGAGGCGGATTTGAAACTGAGGCAGAATAGCAGGAAACAGATTTCAAGAGATTGTTGGAATCACCTTTAAAGCACAGGAAGAGGGGCACAACATCGACAATGATGCACTTGGCCAAAAAGGGCGTATGCGTTTTATCCTGAGTATATTCAGGAGAAAAGGCATAAGCCCTTTTGGGCCAAGCAAGCATGTGGGCAATACAAGTCTTTACTACAAAGAAGTATCACTTCCAACCGGTCAAAAGGGACATCCACAAAATGGGTAAAATTCAGAAAGGCAAGACAGGCCCTGGAGAACAGGGAGCCTTGTTATGCTGATGGGTTGGATGTAAATTGCCAACTGCCTCTCTGCATGAGTGCACTGTGTTCCCTAAAACAAGTAAACAACAGAGCTACAGAGCCAAGGACACTTCCAGTCTAGGGAATATACCTTGGGAAAACTGAAAATCAATAAGACAGAGCCACCCCCAAATTTAGGGCTTCACTGCTTACAACAACCTCAACTTGGGTACATCTTAAATATCCCAGGAAATATAAAAATGGTTCAAAAAATTGTGGTACTTGCGTACGATGGAATATCCCTCAGCCATGAAATCAATGTCTTAATTCCAGTAGCAGCAAAATGAGTGGATTCAGGTACGATGATTCTAAGTGAAATAAGTCACACAGAAAAACAAACTTATCATAAGATATCACTTATGAAGGTCCTGTAAACATGGATACACATGAACTGAGTTAGGAAAGAGAACAGGGTCTCACATTTAGAAAACACTCTTATGCCTGCTTAAGGGGGAAGGAGAGGGGCGGTGATGCATTAAACCAGAGTTTGATATAAGCACAGGTACCGTTCCAAAAACCAACTATGGAATAGACAAAACCTACACCTTCCTCAGTGAAAGGGAGTCAAAACCCCATATTTCCCGCAGAGGAATATATCTGACTCGTAAGAATCTTAAAAACTATGTATTGATATGTCTCCATAAGGGAATTATGTGTGTCTAGACTGGCATAAACATGGCAGCGAGAATCAGCTCAAACCCACTAAAAAAATGAATTTCAAAAACAAAACAAAAAAACAGGAAAATTATTTACAATTCCTTCAGGGTCTCTGATGAAACCTGGAATGACCCTATCTACAATGATAGCTAGATGTGGCATAATGCTGGACACATGGGACTGAGAGAATTGGTGACACTGGGTGAGCAAATGCAGAACCTTTAAAGCAATAATGCATGGCACCCATTCCATGGGTCCCAACTCTCCTGGTTGAAGGGAATATTACTACAGCTATAACATGTATGGGAAACCTAGAGAATGGACACACTGTGAATACGAAAGGTCTCTAAAACTCAACGAATACTCCCCGTCCAGGGGCTCCGGTTTGATTTTCCAACTGCTTTACTATCAGTCTCCAACCCTGGAGAGACAGTAACTTTAACCTCCTATTTCGCACAGGTTGCCTATTTGGCAGAGGATGAATGGGAAGAGGGAGAACCAATGAGAGAGTAGCTCTTAGGCATTTGGACGGGCACATGTCACTCTTATTTCCCGGGAGGAAGAAGAATTAACCAAAGTCTCAGCCACCCACCGAGAACCAGTATAGGTACTGAACCAAAATATTAAACTTGCGTTCAGCTCAGAAAAAACGAGTTAAATAATGTAGCCCAGGGGCACAGCAATTCACAAACAGGCAGAGTAATAAAGGACAACTACCTTCCAAAAATCTGTTGAGGGAAGGCAACGAGGCGGACTTGAAAGCGAGGCAGAATAGCAGGAAACAGATTTCAAGCGGTACATTGGAATCACATTTAAAGCACAGGAAGAGGGGCACAACTTCGACAATGATGCACATGGCCAAAAAGGGCGTATGCGTTTTCACCTGAATATGTTCAGGAGAAAACGCATACGACCTATTTGGCCTAGCAAGCAAGTGGGCAATGCAAATCTGCACTACAAAGAAGTATCCCTTCCCATCGGTCATAAGGGACATCCACAAAATTGATAAAATCCAGAAAGGCAAGACAGGCATTGGAGAACTGGGAGCCTTTTTATGCTGATGGCCGGGATGTAAATTGCCAACTGCCTCTCTGGAGGAGTGCATTGTGTTCTGTAAAACAAGTAATCAACAGAGCTACAGAGCCAAGGGCACTTCCAGTCTAGGGAATATACCTTGGGAAAACTGAAAATCAATAAGACCGAGACACCCGAAAATTTAGGGCTGCACTGCTTACAAGAAACTCAACTTGGGTACACCTTAAGTATCCCAGGAAAGGTAAAAATTGTTCAAAATATTGTGGTACTTACATATGATGGAATATCCCTCAGCCATGAAATCAATGTCATAAGACCAGTAGCAGCAAAATGAAAGGATTCAGGTACCATGATTCTAAGTGAAATAAGTCACACAGAAAAAGAAACTTATCATAATATATCACTTGTTTAAGATCCTGTAAACATGGCTACACATAAACTGAGTTAGGAAAGAGAACAGAGTCTCACATTTAGAAAACACTCTTATGCCTGCTTAAGGGGGAAGGAGAGGTGGGGTGATGCATAAAACCAGAGTTTGATAAAAGCAGAGGTACTGTTCCAAAAACCACCTATGGAATAGACAAGACCTACACCTTCCTCAGTGAATGGGACTCAAAACACCATATTTCCCGCAGAGGAATATATCTGACTAGTAAGATTCTTAAAACCTATGTATAGATATGTCTCCGTAAGGGAATCAAGTGTGTCTAGACTGGCATAAACATGGCAGCGAGAATCAGCTCAAACCCACTATAAAAAGGAATTTCAAAAAGAAAACAAAAAAACAGGGAAATTCTTTACAATTCCTTCAGGGTCTCTGATGAAACCTGGAATGACCCTATCTAAAATGACAGCTGGATGTGGCATAAGGCTGGACACATGGGACTGAGAGGATTGGTGAGATTGGTTGAGAAAATGCAGACCCTTTAAAGCAATAAAGCATGGCACCCATTCCATGGGTCCCAACTCTCCAGGTTGAAGGGAATATTACTACAGCTATAACATGTACGGGAAACCTAGAGAATGGACACAATGTGAATACGAAAGGTCTCTAAAACGCAAAGAATACTCCCCCTCCTGGTGCTCCGGTTTGACTTTCCAACTGCTTTACTATCAATCTCCCAACTTGGAAAGACAGCATCTTTAACCTCCTGGTTCTCCCAGGTTGCCAATTTGGCAAAGGATGAAAGGGAAGAGGGAGAACCAATTAGAGAGTAGCTGTTAAGCATATGGACGGGCACATGTCACTCTTATTTCCCGGGAGGATGAAGAATTAACCAAAGTCTCAGAGACCCACCAAAAACCTCTATAGGTCCAGTACCAAAATATTGGTCTTGCGTTCAGCTCACAAAAAACGAGTTAAAAAATGGAGCTCAGGGGCACAGCAATTCACAAACTGGCAGAGTAATAAAGGGCAACTATCGTCCAATGATCTGTTGAGGGAAGGCAACTAGGCAGACTTGAAAGCGAGGCAGAATAGCAGGAAACGGATTTCAAGAGGTACGTTGGAATCGCCTTTAAAGCACACGAAGAGGGACAAACTTCGACTATGATGCACTTGGCCAAAAAGTGCTTATGTGTTTTCTCCTGAATATACTCAGGAGAAAACGCATCCGCCCTTTTTGGCCAAGCATGCAAGCGGGCAATGCAAACCTGCAGTACAAAGTAGTATCACTTCCCACCGGTCAAAACGGACACCCACAAAATGGGTAAAAAGCAGAAAGCCAAGACAGGACCTGGAGTACAGGGAGCCTTGTTATGCTGATGGGCGGGATGTAAATTGCCAACTGCCTCTCTGGAGGAGTGCATTGTGTTCCCTAAACCATGTAAAAAACAGAGCTACAGAGCCAAGGGTACTTCCCGTCTAGGGAATATACCTTGGGAAAACTGAAAATCAATAAGACAGAGCCACCCCAAATTTAGGGCTGCACTGCTTACACGAACATCAACTTGGGTACACATTAAATATCCCAGGAAATATAAAAATGGTTCAAAAAATTGTGGTACTTACATACGATGGAATATCACTCAGCCATGAAATCCAGGTTGTAAGACCAGTAGCTGCAAAATGAGTGGATTCAGGTACGATGATTCTAAGTGAAATAAGTCACACAGTAAAAGAAACTTATCATAAGATATCACTTATGAAGATCCTGTAAACATGGTTACACATGAACTGAGTTAGGAAAGAGAACAGAGTCCCACATTTACAAAACACTCTTATGCCTGTTTAAGGGGGAAGGAGAGGTAGGGTGATGAATAAAACCAGAGTTTGATATAAGCACAGGTACCGTTCCAAAATCAAGTATGGAATAGACAAGACCTGCACCTTCCTCAGTGAAAGGGACTAAAAACACCATATTTACCACAGAGGAATATATCTGACTAGTAAGAATCTTAAAACCTATGTATTGATATGTCTCCGTACAGGAATCAAGTGTTTCTAGACTGGCATAATCATGGCATCGAGAATCAGCTCAAACCCACTATAAAAATGAATTTCAAAAACAAAACAAAAAAAAAAACAGGGAAATTCTTTACAATTCCTTCAGTGTCTCTGATGAAACTTGGAATGACCCTATCTACAACGACAGCTGGATGTGGCATAAGGCTGGACACTTGGGACTGAGAGGATTGGTGATATAGGGTGAACAAAAGCAGACCCTTTAAAGCAATAATGCATGGCACCCATTCCATAGGTCCCAACTCTCCAAGTTGAAGGGAATATTACTCTAGCTATAACATGTATGGGAAACCTAGAGAATGGACACACTGTGGATATGAAAGGTTTCTAAAACTCAACGAATAGTCCCTTTCCTTGTGCTCCAGTTTCACTTTCCAACTGCTTTACTATCAATCTTCCAACTTGGAGAGACAGACCCTTTAAAATCCTGTTTCACACAGGATGCCAATTTGGCAAAGGATGAAAGGGAAGTGGTAGAACCAATGAGAGAGTAGCTGTCAGGCATTTGGATGGGTATATATCACTCTTATTTCCCGTGAGGAAGAAGAATTAACAAAAGTCTCAGCCACCCATCGAAAACCAGTATAGTTTCTGAACCAAAATATTGAACTTGCATTCAGCTCACAAAAAACGAGTTAAACAATGGAGCTCAGGGGCACAGCAATTCACAAACTGGCTGAGTAACAAAGCACAACTATCGACCAAAAATCTGTAGAGGGAAGGCAACGAGGCGGACTTGAAAGCGAGGCAGAATAGCAGGAAACAGATTTAAGAGGTAGGTTGGAATCACTTTTAAAGCACAGGAAGAGGGGCACAACTTCGACTATGTTGCACTTGGCCAAAAAGTGCGTAGGCGTTTTCTCCTGAGTATATTCCGGAGAAAACGCCTACGCCCATTTTGTCCAAGCAAGCAAGCAGCAATGCACGTCTTCACTACAAAGAAGTATGACTACCCTCCGGTCCTAAGGGACATCCACATAAAGGGTAAAAACCAGAAATTCAAGACAGGCCCTGGAAAGAGGGAGCCTTGTTATGCTGATGGGCAGTATGTAAATTGCAAACTGCCTCTCTGGAGGAGTGCATTGTGTTCCTTAAAACAAGTAAACAACAGAGCTACAGAGCCAAGGACACTTCCAGTCGAAGGAATATACCTTGGTTAAACTGAAAATCAATAAGACACAGCCACCCCAAAATTTAGTGCTGCACTGCTTACAAGAACCTCAACTTGGGTACCCCTTAAATATCCCAGGAAATATAAAAATGGTTCAAAAATTTGTGGTACTTATGTACGATGGAATATCCCTCAGCCATGAAATCAATGTCATACGACCAGTAGCAGCCTAATGAGTGGATTCAGGTACGATGATTCTAAGTGAAATAAGTCACACAGAAAAAGAAACTTATCATAAGATATCACTTATGAACATCCTGTAAACATGGCTACACATGAACAGAGTTAGGAAAGAGAACAGAGTCTCACATTTAGAAAACACTCTTATGCCTGCTTAAGGAGGAAGGAGAGGTGGGGTGATGCATAAAACCAGAGTTTGGTAAAAGCACAGGTACCGTTCCAAAAACCAACTATGGAATAGACAAGACCTACACCTTCCTCAGTGAAAGGGACTCAAAACTCCATATTTCCCGCAGAGGAATATATCTGACTAGTAAGAATCTTAAAACCTATGTATTGATATGTCTCCGTAAGGGTATCATGTTTGTCTAGACTGGCATAAACTTGGCAGAGAGAATCAGCTCAAACACACTGTAAAAAGGAATTTAAAAAAAAAACAGGGAAATTCTTTACAATTCCTTCAGGGTCTCTGATGAAACCTGGAATGACCCTATCTACAATGACAGCTGGATGTGGCATAAGGCAGGACACATGGGACAGAGAGGATTGGTGAGATTGGGTGAGCAAATGCAGACCCTTTAAATCAATAATGCATGGCACAGATTCCATGGGTCCCAACTCTCCAGGTTTAAGGGAATATTACTATAGCTATAACATGTATGGGAAACCTAGAGAATACACACACTGTAAATACGAAGGGTTTCTAAAACTCAACGAATAGTCCCTCTCCTTGTGCGCCAGTTTGACTTTCCAACTGCTTTACTATCAATCTCCCAACTTGGAGAGACAGCACCTTTAACCTCCTGGTTCTCCCAGGTTGCCAATTGGGCAAAGGATGAAAGGGAAGAGGGAGAACCAATGAGATTGTAGCTGTTAGGCATTTGGACGGGCATATGTCACTCTTATTTAACGTGAGGAAGAAAAATTAACCAAAGTCTCAGCCACCCACCAAACCAAGTATAGGTCCAGATCCAATATATTGGTCTTGCATTCAGCTCACAAAAAACGAGTTAGAAAATGGAGCTCAGGGTCACAGCAATTAAAAAACTGGGAGAGTAATAAAGGACAACTATCGAACAAAAATCTGTTGAGGGAAGGCAACGAGGCGGACTTGAAAGCGAGGCAGAATAGCAGGAAACAGATTTAAGACGTACATTGGAATTGCTTTTAAAGCACAGGAAGAGGGGCACAACTTCGACAATGATGCACTTGGCCAAAAAGGGCGTATGCGTTTTCTCCTGAGTATATTCCGGAGAAAACGCATACGCCAATTTTGGCCAAGCAAGCAAGCGGGCAATGCAAGTCTGCACTACAAAGAAGTATCAATTCCCATCATTCCTAAGGGACATCCACATAAAGGGTAAAAACCAGAAATTCAAGACAGGCCCTGGAAAGAGGGAGCCTTGTTATGCTGATGGCCGGGATGTAAATTGCCAACTGCCTCTCTGGAGGAGTGCATTGTGTTCCCTAAAACAAGTAAACAACAGAGCTACAGAGCCAAGGACACTTCCAGTCTAGGGAATATACCTTGGGAAAACTGAAAATCAATAAGACAGAGCCACCCCAAAATTTAGGGCTGCACTGCTTACAAGAACCTCAACTTGGGTACAACTTAAATATCCCAGGAAATATAAAAATGGTTCAAAAAATTGTGGTACTTACGTACGATGGAATATCTCTCAGCCTTGAAATCAATGTCATATGACCAGTAGCAGCCTAATGAGTGGATTCAGGTACGATGATTCTAAGTGAAATAAGTCACACAGAAAAAGAAACATATCATAAGATATCACTTATGAAGATCCTGTAAACATGGCTACACATGAACAGAGTTAGGAAAGAGAACAGAGTCTCACATTTAGAAAACACTATTATGCCTGCTTAAGGAGAAAGGAGAGGTGGGGGGATGCATAAAACCAGAGTTTGATATACGCACAGGTACCGTTCCATAAACCAACTATGGAATAGACAAGACCTACACCTTCCTCAGTGAAAGGGACTCAAAACCCCATATTTCCCGCAGAGGAATATATCTGACTAGTAAGAATCTTAAAACCTATGTATTGATATGACTTCTTAAGGGAATCATGTGTGTCTAGACTGGCATAAACATGGCAGAGAGAATCAGCTCAAACCCACTATAAAAAGGAATTTCAAAAACAAAACAAAAAAACAGGGAAATTCTTTACAATTCCTTCAGGGTCTCTGATGAAACCTGGAACGACCCTATCTACAACGACAGCTGGATGTGTCATAAGGCTGGACACATGGGACTGAAAGGAGTGGTGAGATTGGGTGAGCAAATGCAGACCCTTTAAAGCAATAATGCATGGCACCCATTCCAAGGGTACCAACTCTGCAGGTTGAAGGGAATATTACCATAGCTATAACATGTATGGGAAACCTAGAGAATGGACACACTCTGAATACGAAAGGTTGCTAAAAGTCAACGAATAGTCCCAATTCTTGTGCTCCAGCTTGACTTTCCAACTGCTTTACTATCAATCTCCCAACTTGGAGAGACAGCACCTTTAACCTACTGGTTCTCCCAGGTTGCCAATTTGGCAAAGGATGAAAGGGAAGAGGGAGAACCAATGAGACAGTAGCTGTTACGCATTTGGACGGGCACATGTCACTCTTATTTCCCGGGAGGAAGAAGAATTGACAAAACCCTCAGCCACCCACCGAAAACCAGTATAGGTTCTGAACCAAAATACTGGACTTGCGTTCAGCTCACAAAAAACGAGTTAAAAAATGGAGCTCAGGGGCACAGCAATTCAGAAACTGGCAGAATAATAAAGGGCAACTATCGTCCAAAAATCTGTTGAGGGAAGGCAACAAGATGGACTTGAAAGTGAGGCAGAATAGCAGGAAACAGATTTCAAGAGGTACGTTGGAATAACATGTAAAGCACAGGAAGAGGGGCACAATTTCGACAATGATGCACTTGGCCAAAAAGGGAGTATGCATTTTCTCTTGAATATATACAGGAGAAAACGCATACGTCCTTTTTCGCCAAGCAAGCAAGCGGGCAATGCAAATGTGCACTACAAAGAAGTATCACTTCCCACGGGTAAAAAGGGACATCCACAATATGGGTAAAAACCAGAAAGGCAAGACAGGCCCTGGAGAACAGGGAGCCTTGTTATGCTGATGGGCGGCATGTACATTAACAACTGCCTCTCTGGATGAGTGCATTGTGTTCCCTGAAACAAGTAAACAACTGAGCTACAGAGCCAAGGGCACTTCCAGTCTAGGGAATATACCTTGGGAAAACTCAAAATCAATAAGCAGAGCTCCCCCAAAATTTACGGCTGCACTGCTTACAAGAACCTCAACTTTGGTACACCTTAAGTATCCTAGGAAAGGTAAAAATTGTTCAAAAATTGTGGTACTTACGTATGATGGAGTATCCCTCAGCCATGAAATCAATGTCATAAAACCAGTAGCATCATAATGAGTGGATTCAGGTACGATGATTCTAAGTGAATTAAGTCACACAGAAAAAGAAACTTATCATAAGATATCACTTATGAAGATCCCGTAAACATGGCTACACATGAACTGAGTTAGGAAAGAGAACAGAGTCTCACATTTAGCAAACACTCTTATGCCTGCTTAAGGGGGAATGAGAGGTGAGGTGATGCATAAAACCAGAGTTTTATATAAGCACAGGCACCGTTCCAAAAACCAACTATGGAATAGACAAGACCTACACCTTCCTCAGTGAAAGGGACTCAAAACCCAATATTCCCGCAGAGGAATATATCTGTCTAGTATGAATCTTAAAATCTATGTATTGATATGTCTCCGTAAGGGAATCAAGTGTGTCTAGACTGGCATAAACATGGCAGCGAGAATCAGCTCAAACCCACTATAAAAAGGAATTTCAAAAACAAAACAAAAAAACAAGGAAATTCTTTACAATTCCTTCAGGGTCTCTGATGAAACCTGGAATGACCCTATTTACAACGACCACTGGATGTGGCATAAGGTTGGACACATGGGACTGAGAGTATTGGTGAGATTGCGTGAGCAAATAGAGACCTTTTAAAGCAATAATTCATGGCACCCATTCCATGGGTCCCAACTCTCCAGGTTGAAGGGAATATTACTATTGCTATAACATGTATGGGAAACCTAGAGAATGGACACACAGTGAATACGAAAGGTTTCTAAAACTCAACGAATATTCCTACTCCTGGTGTTCCGGTTTGACTTTCCAACTGCTTTAATATCAATCTCCCAACTGGGAGAGACAGCACCTTTAACCTCCTGGTTTGCACAGGTTGCCAATTTGGCAGAGGATGAAAGCGAAGAGGGAGAACCAATGAGAGAGTAGCTGTTAGGCATTTGAATGTGCTCATGTCACTCTTATTTCCCGTGACGAAGAAGAATTAAACAAAGTCTCAGCCAACCACCGGAAACCAGTATAGGTTCTGAACCAAAATATTCTACTTGCATTCAGCTCACAAAAAATGAGTTAAAAATCGGAGCCCAGTGGCACAGCAATTCACAAATTGGCAGAGTAATAAAGGGCAACTATCTTCCAACAATCTGTTGAGGGAAGGCAACTAGGCGGAATTGAAAGCGAGGCAGAATAGCAGGAAACAGATTTCAAGAGGTACGTTGGAATGACCTTTAAAGCACATGCAGAGGATCACAACTTCGACAATGATGCACATGGCCAAAAAGGCCATATGCATTTTCTCCTGAATATATTCATGTGAAAATGCATACACACGTTTGGCCAAGCAAGCAAGTAGGCAATGCAAATCTGCACTACAAAGAAGTATCACTTCCCACAGGTCAAAAGGGACATCCACAAAATGGGCAAAAATCAGAAAGGCAAGACAGGCCCTGCAGAAGAGGGAGCCTTGTTATGCTGATAGGCGGGATGTAAATTGCCAACTGCCTCTCTGGAGGAGTGCATTGTGTTCCCTAAAACAAGTAAACAACAGGGCTAGAGAGCCAAGGGCCCTTCCAGTCTAGGGAATATACCTTTGTAAAATTGAAAATCAATAAGACAGAGCCACCCCCAAATTTAGGGCTGCACTGCTTACAAGAACCTCAACTTGGGTACACTTTAAATATCCCAGGAAAGATAAATATGGTTCAAAAAACTGTGGTACTTATGTACGATGGAATATACCTCAGCCATGAAATCAATGTCATAAGACCAGTAGCAGCAAAATGAGTGGATTCAGGTACGAATATTCTAAGTGAAATAAGTCACACAGAAAAAGAAACTTATCATAAGCTATCACTTATGAAGATCCTGTAAACATGGCTACACATGAACTGAGTTAGGAAAGAGAACAGAGTCTCACATTTACAAAAAACTCTTATGCCTGCTTAAGGGGGACTGAGAGGTGTCGTGATGCATAAAACCAGAGTTTGATATAAGCAGAGGTACCTTTCCAAAAACCAACTATGGAATAGACAAGACCTACACCTTCCTCAGTGAAAGGGACTCAAAACACCATATTTCCCACAGAGGAATATATCGGACAAGTAAGAATCTTAAAACCTATGTATTGATATGTCTCCGTAAGGGAATCAAGTTTGTCTAGACTGGCATAAATATGGCAGCGAGAATCAGCTCAAACCCACTATAAAAAGGAATTTCAAAAACAAAAAAAGGGAAATTCTTTACAATTTCTTCAGGGTCTCTGATGAAACCTGGAATGACCCTATCTACAACGACAGCTGGATATGGCATAAGGCTGGATACCTGGGACTGAGAGGATTGGAGAGATTGGGTGAGCAAATGCAGACCCTTTAAAGCAATATTGCATGGCACCCATTCCATTGGTCCGATGTCTCCAGGTTGAAGGGAATATTACTACAGCTATAACATGTACGGGAAACCTAGAGAATGGACACAATTTGAATACGAAAGGTCTCTAGAACTCAACGAATAGTCCCTCTCCTTGTGCTCTAGTTTGACTTTCCAACTGCTTTACTGTCAATCTCCCAAATTGGAGGGACAGCACCTTTAACCTCCTGGTTCGCACAGGTTGCCAATTGGCAAAGGATGAAAAGGAATAGGGAGAACCAATGAGAGAGTAGCTCTTAGGCATTTGGACGGGCATATATCACTCTTATTTCCCGGGAGGAAGAAGAATTAACTGAAGTCTCAGCCACCCACCGAAAACCAGTATAGGTCCTGAACCAAAATATTGGACTTGCGTTCAGCTCACAAAAAAATAGTTAAAAAATGGAACTTACGGGCAAAGCAATTCACAAATTGGCAGAGTAATAAAGGGCAACTATCAACAATCTGTTGAGGGAAGGCAACTAGGCGGAATTGAAAGCGAGGCAGAATAGCAGGAAACAGATTTCAAGAGGTACGTTGGAATCACCTTTAAAGCACATGCAGAGGATCACAACTTCGACAATGATGCACATGGCCAAAAAGGCCATATGCATTTTCTCCTGAATATATTCAGGGGAAAATGCATACACACTTTTGGCCAAGCAAGCAAGTGGGCAATGCAAGTCTGCACTACAAAGAAGTATCACTTCTCACCAGTCAAAATGGACATCCACAAAATGGGTAAAAACCAGAAAGGCAAGACAGGCCCTGGAGAACAGGGAGCCTTGTTATGCTGATGGCTGGGAAGTAAATTGCCATCTGCCTCTCTGGAGGAGTGCATTGTGTTCCCTGAAACAAGTAAACAACAGAGCTACAGAGCCAAGTACACTCCCAGTCTAGGGAATATACCTTGGGGAAACTGAAAATGAATATGACAGAGCCACCCCCAAATTTAGGGCTGCACTGCTTACAAGAACCTCAACTTGGGTACACCTTAAGTATCCCAGGAAAGGTAAAAATTGTTCAAAAAATTGTGGTACTTACGTATGATGGAATATCCCTCAGCCATGAAATCAATGTCATAAGACCAGTAGCAGCAAAATGAGTGGATTCAGGTACGATGATTCTAAGTGAATTATGTCACACAGAAAAAGAAACTTATCATAAGATACCACTTATGAAGATCATGTAAACATGGCTACACATGAACTGAGTTAGGAAGGGAAGAGAGTCTCACATTTACAAAACACTCTTATGCCTGCTTAAGGGGTAAGGAGAGGTGGGGTGATGCATAAAACCAGAGTTTGATATAAGCACATGTACCGTTCCAATAACCAACTATGGAATAGACAAGACCTACACCTTCCTCAGTGACAGGGACTCAAAACACCATATTTCCTGAAGTTGAATATATCTGACTAGTAAGAATCTTAAAACCTATGTATTGATATGTCTCCATGAGGGAATCAAGTGTGTCTAGACTGGAATAAAAATGGTAGCGAGAATCAGAAAAAACCCACTATAAAACGGAATTTCAAAAACAAAACAAAATACAGCGAAATTCTTTACAATTTCTTCAGGCTCTCTGATGAACCTAGAATGACCCGATCTACAACCACAGCTGGAGGTGGCATAAGGCTGGACACATGGGACTGAGAGGATTGGTTAGATTGGGTGAGCAAATGCAGACCCTGTAAAGCAATAATGCATGCCACCCATTCCATGGGTCCCAACTCTCCAGGTTGAAGGGAATATTACTACAGCTATAACATATATGGGAAACCTAGAGAATGGACACACTGTGAATATGAAAGGTCTCTAAAACTCAACGAATATTCCCTCTCCTGGCGCTCCGGTTTCACTTTCCAACTGCTTTACTATCAATCTCTGAACGTGGAGAGACAGCACCTTTAACCTCCTGTTTCGCACAGGTTGCCAATTTTGCAGAGGATGAATGGGAAGAGGGAGAACCAATGAGAGAGTAGCTGTTAGGTATTTGGACGGGCATATGTCACTCTTATTTCCCGGGAGGAAGAAGAATTGACCAAAGTTTCAGCCACCCACCGGGAACCAGTATAGGTCCTGAACCAAAATATTGGACTTACGTTCAGCTCAGAAAAAACGAGTTAAAATATGGAGCTCAGGGGCACAGCAATTCACAATCTGGCAGAGTAACAAAGGGCAACTATCGTCCAAAAATCTGTTGAGGGCAGGCAACGAGGTGGACTTGAAAGCGAGGCAGAATAGCAGGAAACAGATTTCAAGAGGTACGTTCGAATCGCCTTTAAAGCACAGGAAGAGTGTCACAACTTCGACAATGATGCACTTGGCCAAAAAGTGCATATGTGATTTCTCCTGAATATATTCAGGAGAAAACGTATACACGCTTTTTGACCAAGCAAGCAAGCGGGCAATGCAAATCTGCACAGCAAAGTAGTATCACTTCCCACCGGTCAAAAGGGACATCGGTATAATGTGTAAAATCCAGAAAGGCAAGACAGGCCCTGGATAACAGGGAGCCTTGTTATGCTGAAGGAAGGCATGTAAATTGCCAACTGCCTCTCTGGAGGAGTGCATTGTGTTCCCTAAAACAAGTAAACAACCGAGCTACAGAGCCAAGGGCACTTCAAGTCTAGGGAATATACCTTGGGAAAACTGAAAATCAATAAGACAGAGCCACCCCAAAATTTAGGGCTGCACTGCTGAGAAGAACCTTAACTTGGGTAGAACTTAAATATTCCGTGAAAGATAAAAATGGTTCAAAAAACTGTGGTACTTACGTTATGATGGAATATCCCTCAGCCATGAAATCAATGTCAAAAGACCAGTAGCAGCAAAATGAATGGATTCAGGTATGATGATTCTAAGTGAAATAAGTCACACAGAAAAAGAATCTTATCATAAGATATCACTTATGAAAATCCTGTAAACATGGCTACACATGAACTGAGTTAGGAAAGAGAACAGAGTCTCACATTTAGAAAACACTCTTACGCCTGCTTAAGGGGGAAGGAGAGGTGGGGTGTTGCATAAAACAGAGTTTGATATAAGTACAGGCACCATTCCAGAAACCAAATACAGAATAGACAAGATCTACACCTTCCTCACTGAAAGGTTATCAAGACCCCATACTTCACACAGAGGAATATATCTGACTAGTAAGGATCTTAAAACCTATGTATTGATATATCTCCGTAAGGGAAACAATTGTGTCTAGACTGGCATAAACACGGCAGTAAGAATCAGCTCAAACCCACTATAAAAAGGAATTTCAAAAACAAAACAACAAAACAGGGAAATTGTTTACAATTCCTTCAGGGTCTCTGATGAAATCTTGAATGACCCTGTGTACAACGACAGCTGGATGTGGCATAAGGCTGGACACTTGGGACTGAGAGGATTGGTGAATTTGGGTTAGCAAATGCAGACCCTTCAAAGCAATAATGTGTGGCACCCATTCCATGGTTCCCAACTCTCCATGTTGAAGGGAATATTACTACAGCTATAACATGTACAGGAAACCAAGAGAATGGTCACACAGTGAATACGAAAGGTTTCTAAAACCCAACTAACTGTCCCTCTCCTGGTGCTCCGGTTTGACTTTCCAACTGCTTAACTATCAATCTCCCAACTTGGAGAGACAGCCCCTTTAACCTCCTGGTTTGCTCAGGTTGCCAATTTGGAAGAGGATGAAAGGGAAAAGGGGGAACCAATGAAAAAGTAGCTGTTAGGCATTTGGACGGGCACATGTCACTCTAAATGCCCGGCAGGAAGATGAATTAACCAAAGTCTCAGCCACACGCCATGAACAAGTATAGGTCCGGAACCAAAATTTTGGACTTGCGGTCAGCTCACAAAAAACGAGTTAGAAAATGGAGCTCAAGGGCACAGCAATTCATAAACTGGCACAGTAATAAAGGACAACTATCGTCCAAAAAATCTGTTAAGGGAAGGCAACGAGGTGACATTCAAAGCGAGGCAGAATAGCAGGAAACAGATTTCAAGTGGTTCGTTGGAATCACATGTAAAGCACAGGAAAAGGGGCACAACTTCGAAAATGATGCACTTGGCCAAAAAGGGCGTATGCGTTTTCTCCTGAATATATTCAGGAGAAAAAGCATACGCCCTTTTTGGCCAAGCAAGCAAGCGGGCAATGCAAATCTGCACAGCAAAATAGTATCACTTCCCACCTGTCAAAAGGGACATCCACAAAATGTGTAAAAACCAGAAATCCTAGAGAGGCCCTGGAGAAATTGGAGCCTTGTTACGCTGATGGGCGGGATGTAAGTTGCCAACTTCCTCTCTGGAGGAGTGCATTGTGTTCCCTAAAACAAATAAACAACAGAGCTACAGAGCCAAGGGCACTTCCATTCTAGGGAATATACCTTGGGAAAACTGAAAATCAATAAGATAGAGCCACCCCAAAATTTAGGCCTGCACTACTTACAAGAATCTCAAATTGAGTACTCTCTAAATATCCCAAGATAGATAAAAATGATTCAAAAAATTGTGGTACTTATGTACGATGGATTATCCCTCAGCCATGAAATCAATGTCATAATGCCAGTAACAGGAAAATGAATGGATTCAGGTACGATGATTCTAAGTGAAATAAGTCACACAGAAAAAGAAACTTATCAAAAGATAACACTTATGAATTTTCTGTAACATGGCTACACATGAACTGAGTTAGGAAAAGGAACAGCGTCTCACATTTAGAAAACACACTTATGCCTCCTTAAGGAGGAAGGAGAGGTGGGGTGATGCATAGAACCAGAGTTTGATATTAGTACAAGTACCATTCCAAAATCAAAATACGGAATAGACAAGACCTACACCTTCATCAGTGAAAGGGACGCAAAACCCAATATTCTGCACAGAGGTATATATCTGACTAGTAAGAATCTTAAAACCTATGTATTGATATGTCACCGTAAGGGAATCAAGTGTGTCTAGACTGGCATAAACATGGCAGTGAGAATCAGCTGAAACCCAGTACAAAAAGAAATTTCAAATACAAAACAAAAAAAAACAGGGAAAATCTTTACAATTCCTTCAGGGGCTCTGATGAAACCTGGAATGACCCTACGTACAACGAGAGCTGGATGTGGCATAAAGCTGGACACTTGAGACTGAGAGGTTTGGTGAGACTGGGTGAGCAAATGCAGACCCTTTAAAGCAATAATATGTGGCACCCATTCCATGTGTCCCAACTCTCCATGTGTAAGGGAATATTACTACAGCCATAACATTAACGGGATACCTAGAGAATGGACACACTTTGAATACGAAATGTTTCTAAAACTCAACATATAGTCCCTCTCGTTGTGCTCCAGTTTGAACTTCCAACGGCTTTACTATCAATCTCCCAACTTGGAGCGATAGCCCGTAAAACCTCCTGGTTCGCACAGGTTGCCAATTTGGCAGAGGATGAAAGGGAAGAGGGAGAACCAATGAGAGATTAGCTGTTAGGCATTTGGACAGGTACATGTCACTTTAATTGCGCGGCAGGAAGTAGAATTAACCAATGTCTCAGCCACCCCCCGGGAACCAGTATAGGTTTTGAACCATAATTTTGTATTTGCTGTCAGCTCACAAAAACGAGTTGAAAAATGGCGCTCAGGGGCACAGCAATTTACAAACTGGCAGAGTAATAGAGGAAAACTATCGTCCAAAAATCTTTTGAGGGAAGGCAGAGAGGCGGACTTTAAAACGAGGCAGAATAGCAGGAAACAGATTTCAGGAGGTACGTTGGAATCACCTTTCAAGCACAGGAAGAGGGGCACAAATTCGACAATGATGCACTTGGCCAAAAAGGGCGTATGCGTTTTCTCCTGAGTATATTCAGGAGAAAATGCATACGCCCTTTTTGGCCAAGCAAGCAAGCAGCAATGCAAATCTGCACTACAAAGAAGTATCCCTTCCCACCGGTCAAAAGGGACATCCACAAAATGTGTAAAAACCAGAAAGGCAAGACAGGCCCTGGAGATCAGGGAGCCTTGTTATGCTGATGGGCGGGATGTAAGTTGCCAAATGCCTCTCTGGAGGAGTGCATTGTGTTCCCTAAAACAAGTAAACAACAGAGCTACACAACCAAGGGCAGTTCCAGTGTAGGGAATATACCTTGGGAAAATTGAAAATCAATAAGACAGAGCCACCCTAAAATTTAGCGCTGCACTGCTTACAAGAACCTCAACTTGGGTACACCTTAAGTATCCCAGGAAAGATAAAAATGGTTCAAGATACTGTGGTACTTATGTACGATGGAATATCGCTCAGCCATGAAATCAATGTCATAAGGCCAGTAGCAGCAAAAAGAGTGGATTCAGGTATGATGATTCTAAGTGAAATAAGTCACACAGAAAAAGAAACTTATCATAAGATATCACTTATGAAGGTCCTGTAAACATGGCTACACATGAACTGAGTTAGGAAAGATTACAGAGTAACTAATCTTATCATAAGTTATCACTCATAGCGGGAATGTACACATGACTACACATTAACTGAATTACAAACACAACAGAGTCACACATTTAGAAAACATCTTCTGCCTGCTTAATGGGAAAGCCGATGTGGGGTGATGCATAAAACCACAGTTTTAAATTAGCACAGATACCGTTATATAAACCATGTATGTAATAGACAACACCTACTCCCGGCACAATGAACTGGACTCAACACCCCCTATTCATTGCAGAGGAATATGTCTGACTCTAAGTATTTTAAAACATATGTATTCTCATGTCTCCATAATGGAATCATGTGTGTGTATAACGGCATGAACACAGCACTGAAATTCAGTTAAACCCACTTATAAAAATAAATTTCAAAAGCAAAATGCAAAAACAGAGAGAAAGTCTTAAAAATTACGTTCAGGACCTGTGATGCAAGCTAGATTGACCACCTTTTCACCCACAGCTGGATGAGACATAAGACTGGACACTTGGGGCTGACAAGATTGCTGAGGTTGTGTGAACAAAAGAACACCACTTAGAACAATACTGTCTGCTACCCATTCTAGTGGTCCCAACTCTCCAGGTTTAAGGGAATCTTCCTACAGTTAAAACATGCATGGGAAACCCAGTGGATGGTACACTGTGTAATTGGGAAAGTTTTCTAAAAGGTACCTCATTTTTCCTTTTGTCATGCTCGGCTTCGCCATTCCATCTGCATTACTCAAAATCTCCCCACTTGGAGTGTCAGCGCCTTTACCCTCCCATTATGCACAGTTTGCAAACTGTGCAGAGGATGAACAGGAAGAGGGGAAATAAATGAGAGATTAGCTGTAGGTGTTTGGATGGGCACATGTCACTCTAGTTTCCCATCAGGAAGAATAATTAACCAAAGGCTCAGCCTGAAGCCCAGGAACAGGACTAGGGCCTAAAGCCATCCTGCGGTATTGCAGCCAGCTCACAAAGAGGCGAGTTGAAAAATGGAAATCAGGGGCACAGCAATTCACAAACTTGCAGAATTATAAAGGACAACTATCATCCAGAAATATATTGAGGAAAGGCAGTGAAGAGGATTTGAATGCAAGGCAGAATTGAAGGAAACAGATTTCAAGAGGTAGATTGGAGTCGTCTTTAAAGCACATGAAAAGCCACAGAATTTCGACAATGTTGCCCTTGGCTGAAAAGGGATTATGTGTATTTTCTTGAATATATTCGGGAAAAAATGCATATGCCCTTTTTGGCTAAGCAAGCCATCAGGCATTGCAAATCCACACTACAGAGAAGTGTCCCTTACCTCCAGTCAAAAGGGCCATTCACATATAGTGTAAAAGCCACAAATGCAGGACAGGCCATGGAGAAAAGGGAGCCTGGTTACGCCGATGGACAGGAAGTAAATTGCCAACAGCCTCTCAGGAGAACTGTATGTTGTTTTCTAAAACAGAGCTACAGAGTATAGCACACTTCCACTCATGGGTGTGTATTTTGGGAAAACTAAAAATCCACAACACTCAGCCAGCCCAAACTTTAGGGCTGCTCTGTTTACAAGAACCTCGACTTCGGTACACTTTATATATCCCAGGAAAGGAAAAAAAAAATGGATATAGATGTTGTGGTACTTATATAGAATGGAATGTCACTCAGACATAAAATCAATGTCATAAGGCCAATAGCAGCATAATGAGTGGCTTTAGGTACGATGATGCTAAGTGAAATGAGCCACAAAGAAAAAGAAATCTATTGTAATATATCACTTATAGAGGAAATGTAAACATGGCTATACATGAACTGAATTTCAAAAGAGAACATAGTTACACATTTAGAAAACACACTTATGCCTCCTTAAGGGGAAAGGTGACGTGGGGTGATGTGTAAAAGCAGAGTTTGAAATTAGCATAGATCCTATTCCATATACCAAATAGTTAATAGACAAGACCTACTCCTTTCTCAATGAACTGGACACAAAACACCCTATTCACTGAAGAGGAATATATCTGACTGTTAATAACCTTGAAAACTATGTATTTATATGTCTCCATAATGGAATCAAGTGTATGTAGATTGGCATAAACACAGATCAATGGAACAGGACAGAAAGCCCAGAGATAAACCTACATACCTATGGCTATCTCATCTATGACAAAGGAGCTAAGGATATACAATGGAGAAAAGACAGTCTCTTCAGTAATTGGTGCTGGGAAAACTGGACCCCTACACATAAAAGAATGAAATTAGAACACTCCATAACACCACACACAAAAATAAACTCTAAATTGATTAGAGATCTAAATATAAGACCAGACACTATAAAACACTTAGAGGAAACCATAGGCAGAACACTCTATGACATAAATCACAGCAAGATCCTTTTGGACCCACCTCCTAGAGAAATGGAAATAAAAACAGAAATCAACAAATGGGACCTAATGAAACTTAAAAGCTTTTACACAGTACAGGAAAACATAAACAAGATGCAAAAACAACCCTCAGAATGGGAGAAAATATTTTCAAATGAAGCAATTGACAAAGGATTAATCTCCAAACTTTACAAGCACCTCATGTAGCTCAATATCACAAAAACAAACAACCCAATCCAAAAACGGGCAGAAGACCTAAATAGACATTTCTCCAAAGAAGATATACAGATTACCAAGAAACACATGAAAGGATGCTGAACATCACTAATCATTAGAGAAATGCAAATCAAAACTACCCTGAGGTATCACCTCACAGCAGTCAGAGTGGCAGTCATCAAAAAAATCTACAAAACAATAAATGCTGGAGAGGAATTTATTGGAGAAAATGGAACACACTTGCACTGTGGTTGGGAATGTAAATTGATATGGGCACTAGGGAGAACAGTACGGAGGTTCCTTTAAATAACTAACAACAGAAGTACCATACGACACAAAAATCCAAGTACTGGGCATTTGCCTTGCGAAAACCATAATTCAAAAAGAGTTATGTACAAAAATGTTCATTGCAGCTCTATTTGCATTAGCCAGGACATGGAAGCAACCTAAGTGTCCATCGACAGATAAATGGATAAAGAACATCTGGCACATATATACAATCAAATATTACTCAACCATAAAAAGAAGCAAAACTGAGTTATTTATACTGAGGTGGATGGACTTAGAATCTGTCCTACACAGTGAAGTAAGTCAGAAAGGGAAAAACAAATACTGTATGTTAACAGAGATATATGGAATCTAATGAAGAAAAAAAAAAGATTTTGAAGAACCTAGTGGCAGGACAGGATTAAGGACACAGACATAGAGAAAGGACTTGAGGGCACCGGAAGGGGGATGGGTAAGCTGGGACGAAGTGAGAGAGTGACATGGATATAAATACATTACCAAATGTAACACCGATAGCTACTGAGAATCAGCCACATAGAACAGGGAGATCAGCTCGGTGCTTTGTGACCACATAAAGGGGTGGGATATGGAGTGTGGGAGGGAGATGCAAGAGGGAGGGGATCTGGTGATATCTGTATAGGTATAGCTGATTCACTTTGTTATATAGCAGAAACGAACACTACTTTGTAAAGCAATTATACTCCAATAAACGTGTAAAAGGAAAAAAAAAACAAGCCCAAGGATAAACCTACACATTTATGGTCAACTAATCTATGACAAAGGAGGCAAGACTATACAATGGAGATAAGACAGTCTCTTCAATCATTGGTGCTGGGAAATATGGACAGCTACATGTAAAAGAATGAAATTAGAACACTCCCCAACACCATACATAAAAATATATTCAAAATGAATTAGAGACCTTAATGTAAGACCAGACAGTATAAAACTCTGAGAGGAAAACTTACGAAGGATACTCTGACGTAAATCACAGTAAGATCTTTTTTGATCCACCTCCTATAGTAATGAAATAAAAAAGAAAACTAAACAGATGGGACTAATGAAACATAAAAGCTTTTGCAAAGCAAAGGAAACTACAAACAAGACGAAAAGACAACCCTCAGAATGGCAGAAAATATTTGCAAACGAATCAATGCACAAATGATTAATCTCCAATATATATAAACAGCTCATGCAGCTCAATATTAATAAAACAAACAACCCAATACAAAATGGAAGATCTAAATAGACATTTCTTCCAAGAAGACATAGAGATGGCCATTACGCACATGAAAATCTGCTGAACATCACTAATTATTAGAGAAATGGAAATCGAAACTACAATGAGGTATCACGTCACACCTGTTAAAATGGGCATCATCAGAAAATCTACAAACAACAAATGCTGGAGAGGGTGTGGAGAAAAGGAACCTTCTTCCACTATTGTTGGGAATGTAAATCGATACAGTCTCTATGGAGAACAGTATGGAGGTTCCTTAAAAAACAAAAATAGAATTACCATATAATCCAGCAATCCCACTACTGGGCATATACCCAGAGAAAACCATAAATCAAAAAGACACATTCACCACAATGTTCACTGCAGCACTATTTACAATAGACAGGTAATGAAAGCAACCTAAGTGCCCACAGACAGACGAATGGATAAAGACGTGGTACATATATACAACGGAATATTACTCAGTCATACATAGGGATGAAATTGGGTCATTTGTAGAGACCTCGATGGATCTAGAGACTGTCATACAGAGTGAAGTAAGTCAGAAAGAGAAAAACAAATATTGTATATTAATGCATATATGTGGAACCTAGAAAAATGGTACAGATGAACCAGTTTGCAGGGCAGAGATAGAGACAGATGTAGAGAACAAACATATGGACACCAAGGAGGGAACGCCATGTGAGGGTGGTGGTGGGATGAATTGGGAGACTGGGATTCACATGTGCACACTTATATGTATAAAATATATATCCAATATGAACCTGCTGTATAAAAGTAATAAATTTAAAAAAATTAAAAATAAATAAATAACATTTAATAAAATAAAACAGAAAAAAAGTTTTTCCCTTCACATAGACGTCTTTATATTAATGCATTATTTCCATGTATATATCTCCAAATTAAAAAAAAAAAGAGGAATAAATAAAATCTAACTTGAACCAAAAAGAAAAAAATAAAAATAAAAAACAGAACTCACCAGTTATACAGAGTAAAATTGTATCAGGGCACTTGCTCCAGTGGTAAAAAATTCTTAAGTTGGTCAGAGGTGGGAAATCGTCGCCCATGCAGTCAGCAGCGCTCCCCCCCACAAGGAGCATCCTCATTGCAATGCTGGGGGACTGTGTCGAGGCATATGTGAATAAATGTGAGCTGAGCCCCAGTCCTGCTGCAGCTGAACTCTTCCCACCCTTTCCAGGTAAAACACCTGAATATGTACAACCACTTGCAAGCCTACAGGAAGGGCTGTGGAGCCACACTAGCGAGAGCACGCAGGCCGACTTGGTGCCTGCAGGCCAGCCAGGATGGTCCTGGCCCCAGATGCTCTTCTGGAAGCTTTCCATTTCCCTGCCTGAGATACCCCTCCTGCCACAGCCCCCACTGCTTTTTTACTTGCTCACCTCTGCCTGGGGAGAAATTCCAGTGGCAGGTATGGGTGACACATCCTCTTCTTTAGCAGGTGGCAGCCTGGCAACTCCTGCAGAAAGTCCAGCAGAGCCCAAATCACACTGGGCCACCCACAAAGCCACGGCCCCTCACTCACTCCCACCACCCCAGCCCTGAAACTGCTGACGGGGCAGAGAATATGGCGTCAGTCACAGCTACAGGTACTCTTGCTGACTGGAGAGGTGTTTATATTGACCTCAACCCAGGCACACCTGTGGGGTGGGGGCTGGCAGGCAGTGTCAGGCTGCCCAAATCAGCCAAACCTCACCCCTCAGGGGCTCACAGTTGCAGAAAATGAACCTTGCTAAACGGGTCAGTCCCAAGGAACTGTTGTGGGCCTTGAGAGTCAGGCTAGACAAGGGGCTGCAGCTGCGGCTTGTTTTCTTATCATTTTATCTGGTCCATGAGTGGAAAACAACTTCAAGAAGACCCTATCCTAATGAGAGGAACCCAGGAGTCAGGGAGAGGAGTGATGGTGGGTGGAGACAGAGGTCTGGTGCCCTGGCTGCAGTGGAAGTGTCTGGAAGACCAGGCAGAGAGAGGCTGCACAGAGTGATAGCCAGGGTCACAGACCTGTCAGAGCTGCTGTTTGTTAGTTCAAGACCTGCTCTGAGGTGTTCTGTGTCAGCTGTGAGCGACAGGTTAGCTGGGGGTTCTCTGCAAGGTGGGCTATGTGCACAGATCCTGGGTGTCCAGCCCTGCTGGGGTACCTGCCCAGGGGAGTTCCGTATACTGGGAAGGGCCTGACTATGAGAGTCCCATGGGCTGCTGGGTAGCTGCACAGGTGAGCTCCGTACCCAGGGAGGGACTTGAACACGAGAGCCCCGTGGGCTGTGGGGTGCGGGATGCAGCCCAGGTGAGCTCCATATCCTGGGATTGGCCTGACCACGAGAGCCCCATGGGCTGCTGGAGACCTGGTAAAGGATATCAGGACAGTCAGTGAAGCCACCGAGGATATACATCCAGTAGCTCCTATTTCCTACACCCTGCTGCTCATTCTACCATCCACCAGGCCATGGCATTCTGTATTACACTTCAATGATGCCTTCTTCTGTATTCCATTCATCTCAGAGTCACAAGAATTTTTGGCTTGTGAGTGGCAGGACACAACATGCAACACAAGCAATAATGCTGGGCCGTCCTGCCCCAATGGTTCAAAAATCCCCACACCATCATTGGGGAAATGTCCTCTAAAGACCTAAAAGTTCTACCTCTGTAAAAGGGAACCCTCCTTCAATATGCAGATGACATTCTGATCGCCAGGCCTACTAAAGACGCCTCTGAACTACCTAGCCAAGAAAGGATAGAAGGTGTCCAAGGAAAAGGCTCAAATAACCCAGGCTCAGGTGACATGCCTGGGCTTCATTCTCACAGATATTCGGAGAAACGCATCCCAGGATAGGGAAGAAGCCATTTGCAGCCTTACCTTTTCTAAAACCAGAAGACAGCTTAGGGGTTCCTGGGGAGGCCAAGGTTTTCTGCATCTGGATCCCTAACTATAGTCTAATAGCTGGGCCTCTACATGAAACACTGACATGAAAAGATGATGATCCTTTTGAATAGAATCCAGAAGCAGCCTTTCAAGAATGGAAAGAGCAGTCAATTCAGATCCTTGCCTAGGAACTCACTAATTTAGCTAAACCCTTTGACCTTTACATACCCGGTCAAAGGTTAATCGCCCTTGGAGACTTAGTGCAAAAACTGGGACCACTTGAAATGGAGCAACACAAGAATGCCCTTCAGATATGATAAACTATGGTCACCAAGGGCTTTGCCCACAGACTCATCAGGCCAGGATACTGGGGTATCTAAAAAGCTAGAAATCAGCAGCCCGCAAGGCCAGCTCCCTCCTAAGGGAAAAGGACCCCACGTGGTGATCCAAACCACCCATCATGCCCTGAAGTGGCAGTGGTCGCTCTGTGGACACACTGACCTCGAGTGAGGAGGCCTTCCAACTCCAACCTCCAGAGAGACAAATGGGGGCATCAGGCCCCCAAGATGACTTGTGTGACCATCACTTGACCTGGAGTTTCTCTCAGAAAACAAGAAGACTGTGCCCCGAAAGAGCAGAAAACTGCTTGCAGGACTTATTGTACCCAGAAGGGAGCTAATAAGCTTGGCGGGGGAAACGTATATCACGCTTTCACTATAGAAAACCCTACAGACACTGCGGTGATGGTGGCCAATATGACCAGCTGGACTGCTGGATACTTCTAAAGGCCGTTGACTCAGTGGACGTCATGGTCCTGGATCACCACTGACCCTGGACTGTCTGGGAGTTGCGCGGGCAGGGCTCTGACACATGGTGCTGTTTGTACATTAATTCAGGGACCTAATTAAAGAAAGCACAGACTACTGGTCAGAGCATCTAGGCTGGCAAAAACCGTCAGCCTAAGGTCGCCAAACAAATGTGGGGTGGGGTGAAACCTGCCACCACAGCATCTTTGCGCATCTCTTTCCTGGACCCTTAAAGGTCATTAGAATCTATAACACTTCCAATGCTGGTGCTCAGGCGGACGAGAAGTGAGGCAGGAGTCTTTGGAACAATCAACCTCACCTGGAGGCTGGTGGGGAGACGTTTTGCCCCACCCCCCAGGTATCAGGGCTGCCACCACAGCATGAAGCAGTTACAAAAGTGGGGTCTGCACCCTCAACACCCCAAGAATGAGGAACGGAACAAAAAGCAGAGGAGGTGTTCTTCTCTGGCAACCTTCATTAAAAATTCCTGGGAGATAAAAAGAGAATCTGGGCAATAAAATAAAGTCTAACATGTTTTTCCTTTGTGCTTTGTCTAATTTCACGTGCTCCTAGGGTTCCGCATGCTGAGGTCCCACACCCGGCACTTCAGACCCGATTTCCTAGTGCAGAATGTCTTGGTCGACACCTCAGCTAGCGGAGTCCCATGCAGACTGCACGACATAGTGCCTGAGCTGTAGCCAACCCAGCCCTCGAGAGCTCCATCCCCTAACTCCCACTGACGCTGCCGGGATCCCTACACAGCAGCCCAGCCCACAGCCTGTGGGGGAGTGCATGCTCTCACCTCTCCATTCTGTTTTCAAAATAATGTTTCCTTTGCTTCTGAACCAAACTCAGTCTTGATCTGTTGGCTCCAATGACACTGGGCTCGGGGACTCCTGTTGGGGTACACTCTGGAGGATCAGTAACAGAAATTGAGAACATTGTAACTTCAATGAACAGATGTGTGAGCCAAACTGTAGTTAACATAGAGCAGTGTATAATGCTCGGGTAAAATAAGATTTTTCTAAGACTTATATTTGATAATTCCATCACTTTACTATAAGCAAGTTCAGTGAAGACGCCTGTCTTATTTGTCAGGTCATCATTAGAGAAATGAAGTGATTTATTTCCATGGTTGTACATCGAATACTCTTGGCTGAAACTTCAATCTTGTTTTGAATGCTTTTCCATTGAAAAGGATACCTCTCTTTCAGCTCCCCCATTCCTGAGAAGTATAAAATCTTATAATTTATTATTACCAAAGGGGAAAGGTAGGAGAAGGGATAAATTAACAGTTTGGGATTAACACATACACACTGCTATGTATAAAATAGATCATCAACAAGGAACTACTGTATAGCACAGGGAACTACACTGAATATTTTGCAATAACATATAAGGGGAAATAATCTGAAAAAGAATCGATATTTTTATTGACATCATCTATCAATGACAGATAAAATGTAACCTAAGCAAGGCCGATGGTGAGCGCTTCTGAACCTGAAGATTTCAATCATCTAAAATTTGGGCTCTGCCTATTTCCCAAGGCCCTTAATGGACATACGTGTAGCCGTAGCTTAAAAATTCCCCAGTTTGGGGTTCGGGGAGGCACTGATTTGGAAAAATCCCTGGTGTTCTCCTTCCATGCACGGGACCCTTCCTACAGCTAAAACATGCCTGTCACACCTAGAGGAGGTACACCGTTTGATCGGAAAGAGTTTGGAAAAGGCACCTCATCTCCTCATTGCCTGGTGCACGGGTTCAACCCTCCAGCATCTTTCCTGACAATCTCCTTACTTGGGGATATCAGCACCGTCAACATCCTGTTGCACACAGTTTGAAATTTGTCCAGAGGATGAAGCGGAAGGATGAGAAAAATTTAGAGACAAGTCTTAGTTGTTCAGACAGGCAAATGCCACTCTAATTTCCTATCTGGAAGACAAATTCATCAAAGGCTAGAATTGCCCATGGAAACAGAATAGGGCTAGAGGAAATCCCGCTGTTTTGTGTCCAGTTTCCAAATACACAATTTGAGAAATGGAACTCGGGGGCAATAAAATTCATGAAACTGCAGAGTTGAAAATATCTATTGTCGAAAAATGTCTTGAGGTAAGTCACAGAAAAGGACTTGTAAGCCAGGGAGAGTGGCAGGAAACAGATTTGAAGAGGTAGAAAGGACTCCCCATTAAAGCACAAGAAAAGGGGCTGAACATCCCCAATGATGCAGTTGGCCCAAAAGGGCGTATGCATTTTTTTCTGAATATATCCAAGTACATGCCATACACACTTTTTATCCAACCAAACAGGTGGGCACTGGAAATCAATACTACAAAATGTATCACTTCACATTAGTCAGAAGGACCATCCACATAAAGTGTAAACACCAGAAATGCCGGACAGGGTGAGGAGAAAAGGGAGCCCTGTGAGGCTGATAGTGGAAATGTAATGTGCCAACGGCCACTCTGGAGAAGTGTATTGTGTTTGCTAAAACATCTGAAAACTGAGCTACAGAGCATAGGGCACTTGCACTCATGGGCGTATACCTTGAGAAAAACAAAAAATGACAGAAAACAGGCACTCCAACGTTTACCACCTCTCTGTTAAAAAGGGCCTCCACTTGGATATAACCTAAATGTCCCTGGAAGGATAAAATGGATAAAAGAGATGGGGTACTTATGTAGAGTGGAATATTACTCATCCCGAAATCAATGAAATAAGGCCAGTTGTAACAACTCTGGAGGAGTTACATACGATCATTCTAAGTGACACATGTCAGAAAGAAAAAGACACATATCATAAGATGTCACTTAAAGGTGGAATCAAAAATGGCTACACATGAAATAAACTACAAAACAGAAACATAGTCAAATATGTAGAAAAGAGACATAAGGCTGCTAAATGGGAAAGGTGGGGAATGGTGAGGTATTATCCAGGAGGTTGAAATTAGCAAAGATACCATTCCAAGTACCAAATTGAATAACTGGCAAGGCCTACACGGTACCTCAAAGAACTGCACTCAGTCCACTCAAGTCACTGGAAAATAATACATATGACTCGTAAGCATCTGAGAAAGAATTTATTGTTGTCACACAGTACATGAATCAAGTGGATGTACAGCAGCAAAAAACAGAGCTTTGAAAATCAGCTGTAACCAATATAAAAATAAATTTAAAAATATTTATAAAAACAGTGAGACAGACAAACATTCTTACAACTTTTGTTGAAGGGCTACGATGTAACATGGATTGAACACATGTAGACCCACAGCAGGATGATATATAAGGCTGGAAGCTATGCACGCTAAGAGATGTTAGAGAGGCTGGGTGAGGAAATGCAGACCTTTTAAAGTAATACTGCCTGGTACCCATTCCATGGGTCCCAAATCGGCAGTTTCAAGGGAATCTTCTGACAGCAAAAACATGCCTGGGAAACCGAGATGAATGTACACCGTGTGCTCAGGAAAGGTGTCTAAAATGCACCTCATTTTTGATCTCCAGGTGCTGGGGTTCACCATTCCAGCCACATTACTAACAATCTCCCCACTTGGAGAATCAGCACCTTTAACCTCCTGTTTCACACAGTTTGCAATTTTTGAAGAGGATAAATGGGAAGAGGAGGAACCAGTGAGAGATTAGCTGTAGGAGTTTTGACAGGCACATGTCACTCTAATATCCCTTTAGGAAGAAGAATTAACCAAAGGCTCAGCCTGCCTCCCCAGAACCAGAATAGGGCCGGAATCAATCCAATGGTTTGGCGGCCAGCTCACAAAAATGCGAGTTGCAAAATGGAGCTCAGGAGCAGACAATTCAAAGACTTGCAAAGATATAAATGAGAACCAACATCCAAAAATATATTCAGGTAAGGCAACGAAGAGGTTCTGAATGAGAGGCAGAATTGCAGGAAACATTTTTCAAAAGGTAGATTGTACTCACATTTAAAGCATATGAAAAGCAGCGCAATTTCTAAAATGATGCAGTTGGGCAAAAGGATGTATGCGTTTTCTTCGTGAATATGTTCAGGAAAAAAACACATACAGAGTTTTTGGCCAACCAAGCAACAGGGAAATGCAAATCCGCACAATAAAGAAGTCTCAATTTCCACTTCTCAGAAAGGCCATCCAAAAAATGTGTACAAATCAAAAATTCAGGAGAGGCCATGGAAAACAGGGAGACTAGTCACGCTGATGGGTGGGGTATAAATATCCAAGAGCTACTCTAAAGAAGTGTATGCTGTTTCCTAAAACATCTAAAATACAAAGCCCCCGAGCAAAGGGGACTTCAACTCATGGACATATAACTTGGGAATACTAAATATCAACAAGACACAGGCACCCCAAAGTTTAGGGCTGCTCTGCATACAAGAACCTCAACTTCGGTACACCTAAAGTATCCCAGGAAAAAGAGAAATGCATAGAGAACTTGTGGTAATTTTGTACAATGGAATATCACTCAGACGTGAAATCAATGTCATAAGGCCAGTAGCAGCATAATGAGAGGATTTAGGTATGATGATTCTAAGGGAAATTAGTCACACAGAAAAAGAATCTTATCATAAGATATCACTTACAGAGGAAATGTCAACATCACAACACATGAACTGAATTAGGAAAGAGAGCAGCGTCTCACATTTAGAAAACACTCTTATGCCTCCTTAAGGGGAAAGGAGAGGTGGGGTGATGCATAAAACCAGAGTTTGATATTAGCACAGGTACCATTCCATAAACCAAATACAGAATAGACAAGACCTACACCTTTCTCAGTGAACGGGACTCAAAACCCCTATTCCCCACAGAGGAATATATCTGATGAGTAAGAATCTTAAAACCTATGTACTGATATGCCTCTGTAAGGGAATCCAGTGTGTCTAGACCGGCATAAACACGTCAGGGAAAATCAGCTCAACCCCATTATAAAAATGAATTTCAAAAACAAAACAAAAAACAGCGAAATTCTTACACAATTCCTTCAGGGGTTCTGATGAAACCTAGAATGACCCTATCTGCAAAGACAGCTGGATGAGACATAAGGCTGGACACTTGGGACTGGGAGGACTGGTGAGATTGGGAGAGAAAATGCAGACCCTTTAAAGTAGTAATGCATGCCACCATTCCATGGGTCCCAAATTTCCAGGTAGAAGGGAATATCACTACAGTTATAACATGTATGGGAAACCTAGAGAATGGACACCCTGTGATGGCGAAAGGTTTCTGAAAGTCTCCTACTTTTTCCTCTCCTTGTGCTACAGTTTGGCATTCCAACACCTTTACTATCAATCTCCCAACTTAGGAGAGTCATCCCCTATAAACTCCTGGTTCGCACAGTTTGCTAATTGTGCAGAGGATGAAAGGGAAGAGGGAGAACCAATCAGAGAGTAGATGTAGGCATTTGGACGGACACATGTCACTCTAAATTCCCGTCAGGAAGAAGAATTAACCAAAGCCTCAGCCACCCACAGGGAACCAGTATAGCCACCCCTGGAACCAGTATAGTTCCTGAAGCAAAATTGTGAATTTGCGGTCAGCTCCCAAAAATGGGATTTGAAAATTGGAGCTCAGGGGCAAAGCAAATCAAAAACCTGCAGAGTTATAAAGGACTACTCTCTTCCAAAAATCTGTTGAGGGAAGGCAACAAAGCGGACTTGAAAATGAGGCGGAATTGCACAAAACATATATCAAGAGGTAAATTGGAATCGCCTTTAAAGCACAGGAAAGGAAACACAACTTCGAGAATGATGCACTTGGCCAAAAACAGCATATGAATTTTCTCCTGAATATATTCAGGAGAAAAGGCATAGGCCCTTTTTGGCCAATCAAGCAAGCGCACAATGCAAATCCACACTACAAAGAATTGTCACTTCCCACTGGTCAAAAAGGACATCCGAAAATCTGTAAAAACCAGAAAGGCAAGATAGAGATAACAAGGGCATAAAGCAGTATGATCCCAAGGGTCATGGAGGATTGTGATGACAAGCACACGGAGCATTGTGATGACAAGATTATGTATCATTTTGCTGTCAAAGGCATTGTGATGACAAGGTTCATGGAGCACTGTGATGACAAGCGTCATGGAGCATTGTGATTACAGGGTTCATGGAGCATTGGGATGACGACGGCATGGAGCATTTTGATGACAAGATTCCCGGATCATTGTGTTGTCAGGGTTCATGGAGCGTTGTGATGACAGTGGTCATGGAGCATTGTTATGACAGAGGTCATGGAGCATTGTGATGAGAACATCATGGAGCATTGGGCTGAAAATGTTCATGGATTATTGTGATGACAGGGGACAAGGAACATTGTGATGACAAGGTACTGGAGCATTGTGATGAGAAGACCATGGAGCCATGTGATGACAAGTCTCATGGAGCATTCTGATGAAAAGGGTCATGGAGCATTGTGATTACAGGGGTCTTGGAGCATTGTGATGACAAGGGCATGGAACATTGGGATGAGAATGTCATGGAGCGTTCTGATGACATGCATCATGGAGCTTTGTGATGACAATGGCATGGAACATTGTGATTACAGGGCTCTTGGAGCATTGTGATGACAAGGGCAGTGAGCAATGGGATGAGAATGTCATGGAGCGTTCTGATGACATGCATCATGGAGCTTTGTGATGACAAGGGCATAGACCATTGTGATTACATGGGTCTTGGAGCATTGTGATGAAAAGGGCATGGATCATTGTGATGAAAAAGGCATGGAGCCTTGTCATGACAGTGTTCAAGGAGCATACAGACAACAAGTGTCAGGAAGCATTTTGATGACAAGTGTATTGAGCATTGTGATGACAAAGGTCATGTAGCATTGTGATGAGAAGACCATGGATAATCGTGATGACGAGCGTCATGGGGCATTGTGATGACAAGTGTTATGGAATATTGTATTCACAAGGGTTTGTAGCATTGCTATGACAGAGGTCATGGAGCACTTTGATTTCACTGTGATGACAATAGCATGAAGCATTATGATGATGTGCATGGTGCATTGTGATGAGAGGGTTCATGGATCATTGAAATGAAAAGGGGCATAGAGCATTGTGATTACAGGGTTCTTGGAGCATTGTGAAGAGAAGGGTGATGGAGCGTTGTGATGACAAGGCCATGGAATATCGTGATGGCAGGGGTCATGGAGGAATGTTATGACAGTGGTAATGGAGCACTGTGATGGCAAGGGCATGGAACATTGTGATGAGAAGGCCATGGAGCATTCTGATGACATGTGTCATGAAGCTTTGTGATGACAAGGGCATGGAGCCATGTGATGAGAGCCTTCATGGAGCATTGTGATGACAATGACCTGGAGCATTGTGATGCCAAGGGTCATGGATATTTGTGATGACAAAGGTCATGGAGCATTTTGATGGCAAGGGCGTTGTGCATTGTGATGAGAAGGCCAGGGAGCATTGTGATGACAGGCTCATGGAGCAATTGGATGAAATGTGTCATGGAACATTGTGATGACAGGAGTTATGGAACATTGTGATGTCAGGGGTCTTGGAGCATTTTGATGAAAAGGGTCATGGAGCATTTTGATGACAGGTGTTATGGAACATTGTGATGTCATGGGTCATCGAACATTGTGATGATAAGTGCATGTAGCATTGTGGTGACAGGAGTCATGGAATATTGTGATGACAGGAATGAGGGCGTACTGTGACAAATAATGTTGTGGCATTGTGATATCAGTGGTGAGAGAGCATTTTGATGAGAAGTGCATGGAGCATTGTGATGACAAGTTTTATGGAGCATTGTGATGACAAGATGGTGGAGCACTGTGATGACAAGCGCAAGATGCTTTGTGATGACATGTGTCATGGAGCATTGTGCTGACAAGCGCATGGAGCACTGTGATGACAAGGGTCATGGAAAATTGTGCTGAGAAAGGCATAGAGAATTATGATGACAAGGGTCAAAGAGCATTGTGATCAAATGTTCAAGGAGCATTGTGGTTGAAAAGGTCACAGAGACTGTTGATGATGAGGGCATGGATCATTGTGATGACAAATGTCATGGAGCATTGTGATGACTGGAGTAACGGAGCATTGTGATGACAGGGGTCATGGAGCATTGTGATAACAAGGGCATGGAGCATTGTGATGTCCACGTCATGCAGTATTGTGAAGACAGGCGTCAGGGAGCATTGTGATGACATATGTAATGGCCCATTGTGATGAAAATGGCATGGAGCATTGTGATGCCAAGTGTCATGGAGGATTCTGATGACAAAGGTAATGGAGCATTGTGACGACAATGGCTTGGACCATTGTGATGACAAGGGTCAGAGAGCATTGTGCTGACAAGTGCATGGAGAATTGTGATGACAAGTGTCATGAAACATTCTGATGACAAGCTTGTGGAGTATTTTGATGACAATGGCATTGAGCATTGTGATGAAAACGGCATGGGGCATTGTGATGGAAATGTCATGGAGCCTTTTCATGACAGGGTTCAAGGAGCATTGTGATGACAAGTGTCACTGAGCATTGTGATGACAAGTGTATAGAGAATTGTGATGACAAAGGTCATGGAGCATTGTGATGAAAAGGGCATGGAGTATTGTGATGACAAGCATCATGGAGCGTTGTCATGACAAGTGTTATGGAACATTGTGATCACAAGGGCTTGGAGCATTGTGATGACAGAGGTCATGGATCATTTTGATTTCAAGGAGCATGGAGCATTGTGATGACAAGGGAATGAAGCAATGTGATCCCAAGGTTCATGGAGGATTGTGATGAAAATGGTAATGGTGTATTGTGATGACAAGCACATAGAGCATTGTAATGACAAGGTCATGTAGCATTTTGCTGACAAAGGAATGGAGCATTGTGATGACAGGTGTCATGGAGCACTGTGATGACATGCGTCATGGAGCATTGTGAATACAGATGTTATGGAGCATTGGGATGACAAGGGCATGGATCATTTTGATGACAAGTATCATGGAGCATTGGGATGACTAGGGAATGGAGCATTGTGATGACAAGAGTCCCGGATCATTGTGTTGTCAGGTGTCATGGAGTGTTGTGATGACAGTGGTCATGGAGAATTGTGATGATATTGGTCATGGAGCATTGTGATGAGAAGGGAATGGAGCATGGTGATAACAAAGTTATGGAGCATTGTGATGAGAAGACCATGGAGAGTTCTGATGAGAAGTCTCATGGAGCATTCTGTTGAAAAGGGGCATGGAGCATTGTGATTACAGGGGTCTTGGAGCATTGTGATGACAAGGGCATGGATCATGGTGATGAGAAGGCCATGGAGCATTCTGATGACATGCGTCATGGAGCTTTGTGATGAGAAGGGCATGGAGCATTGTGATTACAGGGGTCTTGAGCATTGTTATGAAAAGGGCATGGAACATTCTGATGAAAAAGGCATGCAGCCTTGTCATGACAGGGTTCAAGGAGCATAATGACGATAAGTGTCAGGGATCATTGTGATGACAAATGTACTGAGCATTGTGATGACAAAGATCATGGAACATTGTGATGACAAGTCATGGAGCATTGTGATGACAAGGGCATGGAGCATTGTGATGACAGGGAAATGGAGCATTGTTATGACAGGGGCATGGAGAATTGGTCTGACAATTTTCATAGTTTATTGTGATGACACTGGACATAGTGCATTGTGATGACAATGGTATGGAGCATTGTGAAGAGAAGGTCATGGAGTATTGTGAAGACAGGTGTCAGGGAGCATTGTGATTACATATGTCATGGTCCATTGCGATGACAATGGCAGGGTTTATTGTGATGCCAAATGTAATGGAGGATTGTGAGGACAAATATAATGGAGTATTGTGATGACCAGGGCTTGGAGAATTATGATGACAAGGGCCATTGAGAATTTTCATGACAAGGTCGTGAAGCATTGTGATGAGAAATCCATGGAGGTTTGTGATGACAAGTCTCATGGAGCATACTGATGAAAAGGGGCATGGAGCATTGTGATTACAGGGGTCTTGCCACATTCTGATGACAAGGGCATGGAGCATTGTGAGCAGAGGGCCAAGAAGCATTCTGATGACATGTGTCATTGAGCTATGTGATGACAAGGGCATGGAACATTGTGATTACAGGGGCCTTGAAGCATTGTGATGAAAAGGGCAAGGATCATTGTGATGAAAAAGGCATGGAGCCTTGTCATGACAGGTTTCAAGGAGCATACAGAAAACTATGTCAGGGAGAATTTTGATGACAAGTGTATTGAACATTGTGATGACAAAGGTCATGGAACATTGTGATGAGAAGACCATAGATAATTGTGATGACGAGCCTCATGGGGCACTGTGATGACAAGTGTTATGGAATATTGTGATCACAAGGGTTTGGAGCATTGTCATGACAGAGGTCATGGAGCATTTTGATTTCATTGTGATGACAATAGCATGAAGCATTATGATGATGGTCATGGTGCATTGTGATGACAAGGTTCATGGATCATTGAAATGAAAAGGGGCATAGAGCATTGTGATTACAGGGTTCTTGGAGCATTGTGATGAGAAGGGTGATGGAGCCTTGTGATGACAAGTCCATGGAATATCATGATGGCAGGGGTCATGGAGCATTGTTATGAGAGGGGAAATGGAGCATTGTGATGGAAAGGGCATGGAGCATTGTGATGAGAAGGCCATGGAGCATTCTGATGACATGTGTCATGGAGCTTTGTGAAGATAAGTGCATGGAGCAATGTGATGAGAGTGTTCATGGAGCAATGTGATGACAATGACATGGAGCATTGTGATGAGAAGTCCATGAAGCATTCTGATGACATGCGTCATGGAGCTTTTTGATGACAAGGGCATGGATCACTGTGATTACAGTGATCTTGGAGCATTGTGATGAAAAGGGCATGGTTTATTGTGATGAAAAAGGCATGGAGCCTTGTCATGACAGGGTTCAAGGAGCATACTGACGACAAGTGTCAGGGAGCATTGTGATGACAAGTGTATAGAGCATTGTGATGACAAAGATCATGGAGCATGGTGATGAGAAGGCCATGGATAATTGTGATGATGAGCGTCATGGGGTGTTGTGATGATAAGTGTTATGGAACATTGTGATCACATGTGTTTGGAGCATTATGATGACAGAGGTCATGGAGAATATTCATTTCATTGTGATGACAATAGCCTGAAGCATTATGATGATGGGCATGGTGCATTGTGATGACAGGGTTCATGGAGCATTGAGATGAAAAGGGGCATGGAGCATTGTGTTTACAGGGGTCTTGGAGCATTGTCATGACAAGGTCATGGAGCATTGTGATGAGAAGGCCATGGAACATTCTTATGACATGCGTCATGGAGCTTTGTGATGACAAGGGCATGGAGCATTGTGATTACAGGGGCCTTCAGCATTGTGATGACAAGTATCATGAAGCCTTGTGATGACTAGGCCGTGGAACATTGTGATGGCAGGGGTCATGGTGCATTTTTGTGACAGAGGTAATGGAGCATTTTGATGAGAAGGACATGGAACATTGGTCTGAAATATTTCATGGATTATTGTGATGAGAGTGGGCATGGAGCATTGTGATGACAAGGGTACGGAACACTATGATACATGGGTCATGCAGGATTGTAATGACAAGGGCCTGGAGCACTGTGATGAGAAGGGCATCGAGCATTGTGATGACAAGTGTCATGGAGCTTTGTGATGACAAGGCATTGAGCAATGTTATGAGAGGGTTCATGGAGCATTGTGATGACAATGACATGGAGCATTGTGATGCCAAGGGTCATGTAGATTTGTGATGACAAGTCATGGAGCATTTTGATGAAAGGGCATGCCTCATTGTGATCAGAAGGGGAGGGAGAATTTTGATGAACGGGTCATGCAGCTATTTGATGAAAAGTATAATGGAACATTTTGATGGCAGGGGTTATAGAACATTGTGTTGTCAGTGGTCTTGGAGCTTTGGGATGAAAAGGGTCATGGAGCATTTTGATGACAGGGGTTATGGAACATTGTGATGTCAGGGGTCATGGAACATTGTGATGATAAGGGGATGTAGCAGTGTGATGACAGTGTCATGGAACATTGTGATTACAGGTGTGAGGGAGTTTTGTGATGACTAGCGATGGAACACTGTGATATCTCTGGTGAGAGAGCATTTTGATGAAAAGTGCATGGAGCATTGTGAGTAAAAGGTTTATGGAGCATTGCAATGACAAGGTTGTGGACCGTTGTGATGAAATGCGCGTGGCACATTGTGATGACAATGGTTATGCAGCATTGTTCTGACAATGACATGGAGCATTGTGATGACAAGTGTCACAGAGATGTGTGATGAAACGTTCATGGAGCATTGTGGTTACAAAGGTCACAGAGCCTTGTGATGACGCGGGCATGGACCATTGTGATGACAAACGTTATGAATCATTGTGATGACTGGGGTCATGGAGCATTGTGATGACAGGGGTCATGGAGCATTGTGAGGACAAGGGCATGGAGCATTGTGATGACAGTGGCATGGAGCATTGGTCTGACAAGTTTCATAGATTATTGTGATGACAGTGGGCATGGTGCATTGTGATGACAAGGGCATGGAGCATTGTGATGAGAAGGTCATGGATTATTGTGAAGACAGGTGTCAGGGAGCATTGTGATGGTATATGTCATGGTCCATTGCGATGACAATGGCATGGAGCATTGTGATGCCAAATGTAATGGAGGATTGTGATGACAAATATAATGGAGCATTGTGATGACTAGGGCTTGGAGCATTATGAAGACAATGGCCATTGAGAATTTTCAAGACAATATCGTGAAGCATTGTGATGACAATGTCCTGGAGCATTGTGATGACAAAACCATGGAGCCTTGTGATGACAAGTCTCATAGAGCATACTGATGAAAAGGGGCATGGAGCATTGTGATTACAGGGGTCTTGGAACATTTTGATGACAAGGGCATGGAGCATTGTGAGCAGAAGACCAAGGAGCATTCTGCTGGCATGCGTCATTGAGCTTTGTGATGACAAGGGCATGGAGCATTGTGATTACATGGGTCTTGGAGCATTTTGAAGAAAAGGGCATGGATCACTGTGATGAAAAGGGCATGGAGCCTTGTCATGACAGGGTTCAAGGAGCATACAGACAACAAGTGTCAGGGAGCATTTTGATGACAAGTGTATTGAGCATTGTGATGACAATGGTTATGGAGCATTGTGATGAGAAGACCATGGATAATTTTGATGACGAGCGTAATGTGAAATTGTGATGACAAGTCTTATGGAATATTGTGATCTCAAGGGTTTGGAGCATTGTTATGACAGAGGTCATGGAGCATCTTGATTTCATTGTGATGACAATAGCATGAAGCATTATGATGATGGGCATGGTGCATATTGATGACAGAGTTCATGGATCATTGAGATGAAAACGGGCATAGAGCATTGTGATTACAGGGTTCTTGGAGCATTGTGATGAGAAGGGATATGGAGCCCTGTGAAGACAAGGCCATGGAACATCGTGATGGCAGGGGTCATGGTGCATTGTTATGACAGTGGTAATGGAGCATTGTGATGGCAAGGGCATGGAACATTGTGATGAGAAGGCCATGGAGCATTCTGATGACATGTGTCATGGATCTTTGTGAAGATAAGTGCATGGAGCAATGTGATGAGAGCGTTCATGGAGCACTGTGATGACAATGACATGGAGCATTGTGATGAGCAGGACATGAAGCATTCTGATGACATGCGTCATGGAGCTCTTTGATGACAATGGCAGGGAGCATTGTGATTACAGGGATCTTGGAGCATTGTGATGAAATGGGCATGGATTATTGTGATGAAAAATGTATGGAGCCTTGTCATGACAGGGTTCAAGGAGCATACTGACGACAAGTGTCAGGGAGCATTGTGATGACAAGTGTTTTGAGCATTGTGATGACAAAGTTCATGGAACATTGTGATGAGAAGGCCATGGATAATTGTGATGATGAGCGTCATGGGGTTTTGTGATGATAAGTGTTATGGAACTTTGTGATCACAAGGGTTTGGAGCATTATGATGACAGAGGTCATGGAGAATATTGATTTCATTGTGATGAAAATAGCCTGAAGCATTATGATGATGGGCATGGTGCATTGTGATGAGAAGGCCATGGAGCATTTTGATTACATGTGTCATTGAGCTTTGTGATGACAAGGGCATGGAGCCATGTGATGAGAGCCTTCATGGAGCATTGTGATGACAATGACATGGAGCATTGTGATGCCAAGGGTCATGGATATTTGTGATGACAAAGGTCATGGAGCATTTTGGTGGCAAGGGCGTTGTGCATTGTGATGAGAAGGCCAGGGAGCATTGTGATGACAGGCTCATGGAGCAACTGGATGAAATGTGTCATGGAATATTTTGATGACAGGAGTTATGGAACATTGTGATGTCAGGGGTCATGGAGCATTTTGATGAAAAGGATCATGGAGAATTTTGATGACAGGTGTTATGGAACATTGTGATGTCAGGGGTCATCGAACATTGTGATGATAAGTGCATGTAGCATTGTGGTGACAGTTGTCATGGAACATTGTGATGACAGGGATGAGGGAGTACTGTGACAAATAGTGATGTAGCATTGTGATATCAGTGGTGAGAGAGCATTTTGATGAGAAGTGCATGGAGCATTGTGATGACAAGTTCTATGGAGCATAGTGATGACAAGATGGTGGAGCACTGTGATGACAAGCGCATGGTGCATTGTGATGACATGTGTCATGGAGCATTGTGCTGACAAGCGCATGGAGCATTGTGAGGAAAAGGGCGTGGAACATTGTGATGACAGGGGCATGGAGCATTTGTCTGACAAGTTTCGTAGATTATTGTGATGACAGTGGGCATGGTGCATTGTGATGACAAGGACATGGAGCATTGTGATGAGAAGGTCATGGAGAATTGTGAAGACAGGTGTCAGGGAGCATTGTGATGATATATGTCATGGTCCATTGCGATGACAATGGCATGGAGCATTGTGATGCCAAATGTAATGGAGGATTGTGATGACAAATATAAAGGAGCATTGTGATGACTAGGGCTTGGAGCATTATGATGAAAACGGCCATTGAGAAATTTCATGACAATGTCGTGAAGCATTGTGATGACAAGGTCCTGGAGCATTGTGATGACAAAACCATGGAGCCTTGTGATGACAAGTCTCATGGAGCATTGTCATTACAGGGGTCTTGGAACATTGTGATGACAAGGGCATGGAGCATTGTGAGCAGAAGACCAAGGAGCATTCTGATGGCATGCGTCATTGAGCTTTGTGATGACAAGGGCATGGAGCATTGTGATTACATGGGTCTTGGAGCATTTTGATGAAAAGCGCATGGATCATTGTGACGAAAATGGCATGGAGCCTTGTCATGACAGGGTTCAAGGAGCATACAGACAACAAGTGTCAGGGAGCATTTTGATGACAAGTGTATTGAACATTGTGATGACAAAGGTCATGGAGCATTGTGATGAGAAGACCATGGATAATTTTGATGACGAGCATCATGTGAAATTGTGATGACAAGTCTTATGGAATATTGTGATCTCAAGGGTTTGGAGCATTGTTATGACAGAGGTCATGGAGCATCTTGATTTCATTGTGATGACAATAGCATGAAGCATTATGATGATGGGCATGGTGCATAGTGATGACAGGGTTCATGGATCATTGAGATGAAAAAGGGCATAGAGCATTGTGATTACAGGGTTCTTGGTGCATTGTGATGAGAAGGGTCATGGAGCCTTGTGAAGACAAGGCCATGGAACATCGTGATGGCAGGGGTAATGGTGCATTGTTATGAAAGTGGTAATGGAGCATTGTGATGGCAAGGGCATGGGATATTGTGATGAGAAGGCCATGGAGCATTCTGATGACAAGTGTCATGGAGCTTTGTGATGACAAGGGCATGGAGCAATGTGATGAGAGTGTACATGGAGCATTGTGATGACAATGACATGGATCATTGTGATGCCAAGGGGCATGGATCTTTGTGATGACAAAGGTCATGGAGCATTTTGATGGCAAGGGTGTTGTGCATTGTGATGAGAAAGGCAGGGAGCATTTTGATGACATGGTCATGGAGCAATTGGATGAAATGTGTCATGGAACATTTTGATGACAGGTGTTATGGACCATTGTGATGTCAGGGGTCATTGAACATTATGATAATAAGTGCATGTAGCATTGTGATGACAGGAGTCATGGAACATTTTCATGACATGGGTGAGGGAGTATTGTGACAAATAGTGATGTCGCATTGTGATATCAGTGGTGAGAGAGCATTTTGATGAGATGTGCATGGAGCATTGTGATGACAAATTGTGGAGCACTGTGATGACAAGCGCATGGTGCATTGTGATGATCTGTGTCATGGAGCATTGTGCTGACAAGTGCATGGAGCATTGTGATGACAAGGGTCATGGAGCATTGTGCTGAGAAAGGCATAGAGCCTTTTGATGACAAGGGTCAATGAGCATTGTGATGAAAATTCATGGAGATTTGTGGTTAAAAAGGTCACAGAGACAGTTGATGATGATGACATGGACCATTTTGATGACAAAGGTCATGAAGCAATGCTATGAGTGGCGTCACGGAGCATTTTGATGACAGTGGTCATGGAGCATTGTGATAACAAGGGCATGGAGCATTGAGATGACAAGGGCATGGAACATTGGTCAAATAAGTTTCATGAATTATTGCGATGACAGTGGGAATGGCGCATTGTGATGAAAGGGGCATGGAGCATTGTGATGACCAGGTCATGCAGTGTTGTGAAGACAGGTGTCATCGAGCATTGTGATGACATATGTCATGGCCCATTGTGATGACAATGCCATGGAGCATTGTGATGCCAAGTGTCATGGAGGATTCTGATGACAAAGGTAATGGAGTATTGTGATGACAATGGCTTGGAGCATTGTGATGACCAGGGTCAGGTAGCATTGTGCAGAGAAGTGCATGGACATTTGTGATTACAAGGGTCATGGAGCATTCTGATGACAAACTTGTGGAGTATTTTGATGACAATGGCATGGAGCATTGTGATTTAAAAGGCATGGGACATTGTGGTGAAAAAGGCATGGAGCCTTTTCGTGACAGGGTTCAAGGAGCATTCTGATGACAAGTGTCAGGGAGCATTGTGATGACAAGTGTATTGCGAATTGTGATGGCAAAGGTCATGGAGCATTGTGATGAAAAGGGCATGGAGTATTGTGATGACAGGCATCATGGAGATTTGTGATGACAAGTGTTATGGTACATTGTGATCACAAGGGTTTGGAGCATTGTGATGACATAGGTCATGGATCATTTTGATTTCAAGGAGCATGGAACATTGTGATGACAAGGGAATGAAGCCATGTGATCCCAAGGTTCTTGGAGGATTGTGATGACAATGGTAATGGAATATTTTGATGACAATCACATAGAGCATTGTAATGACAAGGTCATGTAGCATTTTGCTGCAAAGGCATGGAGCATTGTGATGCCAGGTGTCATGGAGCACTGTGATGACAAGCGTCATGGAGCATTGTGAATACAGGGGTTATGGCGCATTGGGATGACAAGGGCAATGATCATTGTGATGACAAGTGTCATAGAGCATGGTGATGAGTAGGGAATGGAGCATTGTGATGACAAGAGTCCCAGATCATTGTGTTGTCAGGTGTCATGGAGTGTTGTGATGACAGTGGTCATGGAGAATTGTGATGATATTGGTCATGGAGCATTGAGATGAGAAGGGAATGGAGCATGGCGATGACAAAGTCCTGGAGCATTGTGATGAGAAGACCATGGAGACTTTTGTTGAGAAGTCTCATGGAGCATTCTGTTGAAAAGGGGCATGGACCATTGTGATTATAGGGTTATTGGAGCATTGTGATCACAAGGGCATGGATCATGGTGACGAGAAGGCCATATAGCATTCTGATTACATGCGTCATGGAGCTTTGTGATGACAAGGGCATGGAGCATTGTGATTACAGGGGTCTTGGAGCATTTTTATGAAAAGGGCATGGATCATTGTGATGAAAAAGGCATGCAGCCTTGTTATGACAGGGTTCAAGGAGCCTACTGACGACAAGTGTCAGGGATCATTGTGATGACAAGTGTATTGAGCATTGTGATGACAAAGATCATGGAGCATTGTGATGAGAAGGCCATGAATAATTGTCATGATGAGTGTCATGGGGTGTTGTGATATAAGTGTTATGCAACATTGTGATCACAAGGGTTTGGAGCATTATGATGACAGAGGTCATGGAGAATACTGATTTCATTGTGATGACAATAGCCTGAAGCATTATGATGATGGGCATGGTGCATTTTGATGACAGGGTTCATGGAGCATTGAGATGAAAAGTGGCATGGAGCATTGTGTTTACAGGGGTCTTGGAGCATTGTGATGACAAGGTCATGGAGCATTGTGATGAGAAGGCCATGGAACATTCTGATAACATGCGTCATGGAGCTTTGTGATGACAAGGGCATGGAGCATTGTGATTACAGGGGCCTTCAGCATTGTGATGACAAGTGTCATGGATCCTTGTGATGACTAGGCCGTGGAACATTTTGATGGCAGGAGTCATGGTGCATTGTTATGACAGAGGTAATGGAGCATTGTGATGAGAATGGCATGGAAAATTGGTCTGAAATGTTTCATGGATTATTGTGATGAGAGTGGGCATGGAGCATTGTGATGACAAGGGTACGGAACACTATGATACATGGGTCATGAGGGATTTTAATGACAATGGCATGGAGCATTTTGATGAGAAGGGAATCGAGCATTGTGATGACAAGTGTCATGGAGCTTTGTGATGACAAGGGCATGGAGCAATGTAATGAGAGGGTTCATGGAGCATTGTGATGACAATGACATGGAGCATTGTGATGCCAAGCGTCATGGAGGTTTGTGATGACAAGTCATGGAGCATTTTGATGACAAGTGCATGGTGCATTGTGATGAGAAGGGAAGGGAGAATTTTGATGACCGTATCATGCAGCAAATTGATGAAAAGTGTAATGGAACATTTTTATGGCAGGGGTTATAGATCATTGTGATGTCAGGTGTCTTGGAGCTTTGGGATGAAAAGGGTCATGGAGCATTTTGATGACAGTGGTTATGGAACATTGTGATGTCAGGGGTCATGGAACTTTGTGATGATAAGCGGATGTTGCAGTGTGATGACAGGGTCATGGAACATTGTGATTACAGGGGTGAGGGTGTATTGTTATGACTAGTGATGGAACACTGTGATATCTCTGGTGAGAGAGCATGTTAATGAGAAGTGCATGGAGCATTGTGATTACAATGTTTATGGAGCATTGAAATGACAAGGTTGTGGACCGTTGTGATGAATTGCCCGGGGCACATCGTGATGACAATGGTCATGGAGCATTGTTCTGACAAAGACATGGAGCATTGTGATGACAAGGGTCACAGAGAATTGTGATGAAAAGTTCATGGAGCATTGTGGTTACAAAGGTCACAGAGCCTTGTGATGACGCGGGCAGGGACCATTGTGATGACAAACGTTATGAAGCATTGTGATGACTGGGTTCATGGAGCATTGTGATGAAAGGGGTCATGGAGCATTGTGAGGACAAGGGCATGGAGCATTGTGATGACAGGGGCATGGAGCCTTGGTCTGACAAGTTTCATAGATTATTGTGATGACAGTGGGCATGGTGCATTGTGAGGACAAGGGCATGGATCATTGTGATGAGAAGGTCATGGAGTATTGTGAAGACAGGTGTCAGGGAGCATTGTGATGACATATATCATGGTCCATTGCGATGACAATGGCATGGAGCATTGTGATGCCAAATGTAATGGAGGATTGTGATGACAAATATAATGGAGCATTGTGATGACTAGGGCTTGGAGCATTATGATGACAAGGGCCATTGAAAATTTTCATGACAAGGTCGTGAAGCATTGTGATGACAACGTCATGTATCATTTTGCTGACAAAGGCATGGAGCATTGTGATGACATGTGTCATGGAGCACTGTGATGAAAAGCATCACGGAGCATTGTGAATACAGGGGTCATGGAGCATTGGGATGACACGGGCATGGATCATTTTGATGACAAGGGTCATGGAGCATTGGGCTGAAAATGTTCATGGATTATTGTGATGACAGGGGTCATGGATCACTCTGATTACAGGGGACTTGGAGCATTGTGATTACAAGAGTCCCGGATCACTGTGTTGTCAGTTTTCATGGAGTGTTGTGATGACAGTGGTCATGGAGCATTGTGATGATATTGGTCATGGAGCATTGTGATGAGAAGGTCATGGAGCATCTGGCTGAATATATTCATAGAGTATTGTGATGACAGGGGTCATGGAGCATTGTGATGACAAGGGAATGGAGCATGGTGATAACAAGGTCCTGGAGCGTTGTGATGAGAAGACCATGGAGACTTGTGATGACAAGTCTCATGGAGCATTCTGATGAAAACGGGCATGGAGCATTGTGATTACAGGGGTCTTGGGGCATTGTGATGACAAGTGCATGGAGCATGGTGATGACAATGTCCTGGAGCATTGTGATGAGATGACCATGGAGAATTGTGATGACAAGTCTCATGGAGATTTCTGATGAAAAGTTGCATGGATCACTGTGACTACAGGGTTCTTGGAGCATTGTGATGACAAGTGCATGGAGCATTGTGAGGAGAAGGCCATGGAACATTCTGATGACATGTGTCATGGAGCTTTGTGATGACAAGGGCATGGAGCTTTGTGATTACAGGGTTCTTGGAGCATTGTGATGACAAGGGTCATGGAGCCTTGTGATGACAAGGCCGTGGAACCTTGTGATGGCACGGGTCATGGAGCATTGTTATGACAGAGGTAATGGAGCATTGTGATGAGAAGGGCATTGAGCATTGGTTTGAAATATTTCATGGATTATTGTGATGAGTTTGGATATGGAGCATTGTGATGAGATGGGCACGGAACACTGTGATACTTGGGTCATGGACGATTGTAATGTCAAGGGCATGGAGCATTGTGATGAAAAGGGCATCGAGCATTGTGATGACAAGTGTCATAGAGCTTTGTGATGACAAGCGCATGGAGCAATGTGATGAGAGGGTTCATGGAGCATCGTGATGACAATGACATGGAGCATTGTGATGCCAACGGTCATGGAGTTTGTGATGACATAGTTCATGGAGCATTTTGATGACAAGTGTGTGGTGCATTGTGATGCGAATTGCAGGGAGCATTTTGATGACAGGGTCATGCAGCAATTTGATGAAAAGTGTAATGGAATAATTTGATGCCAGGGGTTATAGAACATTGTGATGCCATGGTTCATGGAGCTTTGGGATGAAAAGTGTCATGGAGCACTTTGATGACAGGGGTTATGGAATATTGTGATGTCAGGGGTCATGGAACATTGTGCTGATAAGGGGATATAGCATTGTGATGATAGGGGTCATGGAATATTGTGATAACAGGGGTGAGGGAGGATTGTGATGACTAGTGATGGAACATTGAGATATCTCATGAGAGAGAGCATATGGATGAGAAGTGCATGGAGCATTGTGATTACAAGGTTCATGGAACATAGCGATGACAAGGTTGTGGAACATTGTGATGAAAAGAGCATGGCACATTGTGATGACAAGGGTCCTGGAGCATTGTACTGACACAGGCATGGAGCATTGTGATGACAAGGATCACGGAGCATTGTGATGAAAAGTTCATGGAGCACTGTGGTTACAAAAGTCACAGAGCCTTGTGATGATGCGGGCATGGACCGTTGTGATGGCAAACTTTATGAAGCATTGTGATGACTGGAGTCACGGAACATTGTGATGAAAGGGGTCATGGAGCATTGTGATGACAAGGGCATGGAGCATTGTGATGACAGGGGCATGGAGCATTGGTCTGACAAGTTTCATATATTATTGTGATGACAGTGGACATCGTGCATTGTGATGACAAGGGCATGGAGCATTGTGAAGAAAAGGGAATGGAGTATTGTGAAGACAGGTGTCAGGGAGCATTGTGATGACATATGCCATGGTCCATTGCGATGACAATGGCATGGAGCATTGTGATGCCAAATGTAATGGAGGATGTGATGACAAATATAATGGAGCATTGTAATTACTAGGGCTTGGAGCATTATGATGACAAAGGCCATTGAGAATTTTCATGACAATGCCGTGAAGCATTGTGATGACAAGGTTCTTGAGCATTGTGATGAGAAAACCATGGAGCCTTGTGATGACAAGTCTCATGGAGCATACTGATTAAAAGGGGCATGGAGCATTCTGATTACAGGGGTGTTGGAACTTTGAGATAACAAGGGCATGGAGCATTGTGATGACAAGGGCATGGAGCATTGTGATGACCAGGTCATTCAGTATTCTGAAGAGAGGTATCAGGGAGCAATGTGATGACATTTGTAAGGGCCCATTGTGATGACAATGGCATGGTGCATTGTGATGCCAAGTGTCATGGAGGATTCTGATCACAAAGGTAAGGGAGCATTGTGATGACAATGGCTTGGAGCATTTTGATGACCAGGTCATGCAGTATTGTGAAGAGAGTTATCAGGGAGCATTGTGATGACATATGTAATGGCCCATTGTGATGACAATGGCATGGAGCATTGTGATGCCAAATGTCATGGAGGATTCTGATGACAAAGGTAATGGAGCATTGTGATGACAATGGCTTGGAGCATAGTGATGACAAGGGTCAGGGAGCATTCGGATGACAACCTTGAGGAGTATTTTGAAGACAATGGCATGGAACATTGTGAAGGAAATGGAATGGGGCTTTGTGAATCAAAAGGCATGGAGCCTTTTCGTGACAGGTTTCAAGGAGCATTCTGACGACAAGTGTCAGGGAGCATTGTGATGACACGTTTATTGAGAATTGTGATGACAATGTTCATGGAACATTGTGATGAAAAGGGCATGGAGTATTGTGATGACAGGCATCATGGAGCGTTGTGATGACAAGTGTTTTGGAACACTGTGTCAAAAGTTTTTGGAGCATTGCAATGACAGAGGCCATGGATCATTTTGATTTCAAGGAGCATGGAGCATTGTGATGTCAAGGGCATGAAGCAATGTGATCCTAAGGTTCATGGAGGATTGTGATGACAATGGTAATGGAGTATTGTGATGACAAGCGCATAGAGCATTGTAATGAAAAGGTCACGTAGCATTTTGCTGACAAAGGCCTGGAGCATTGTGATGACCGGTGTCATGGAGCACTGTGATAAGAAGCGTCACGGAGCATTGTGAATACATGGGTCATGGGGAATTGGGATGACAAGGGCATGGATCATTGTGCAGACAAGTGTCATGGAGCATTGGGCTGAAAATATTCATGGAGTATTGTGATGACAGGGGTCTTGGAGCATTGTGATGACAGAGGTCATGGAGAATTTTGATTTTATTGTGCTGTAATAGCCAGAAGCATTATGATGATGGGCATGATGCACTGTGATGACAGGGTTCATGGAGCATTGAGATGAAAAGAGGCATGGAGCATTGTGATTACAGGGGTCTGGGAGCATTGTGATGACAAGGGCATGGAACATATTGATGAGAAGTCCATGGAACTTTCTGATGACATGCGTCATGGAGCTTTGTGATGACAGGGGCATGGAGCATTTTGATTAAGGGTTCTTGGAGCATTGTGATTAAAAGAGTCATGGAGAATTGGGATGACAAGGGCATGGATGATTGTGATGACAAGGGTCATGGATCATAGGGCTGAAAATGTTCATGGAGTACTGTGATGACAGGGGTCATGGAGCATTTTGATGATTAGGGAATGGAGCATTGTGATGAAAAGAGTCCCGGGTCATTGTGTTGTCATGTGTCATGGAGTGTTGTGATGACTGTGGTCATGGAGTATTTTGATGATATTTGTCATTGAGCATTGTGATGAGAAGTTCATGGAGCACTGGGCTGAAAATGTTCATGGAGTATTGTGATGAGATGGGTCATGGAGCATTGTGATGACAAGGGAATGGAGCATGGTGATGACAAGGTCCTGGAGCATTGTGATGTGAAGACCATGGAGATTTGTGATGACAAATCTCATGGAGCATTGTGATGAAAAGGGGCATGGAGCATTGTGATTACACGGGACATGGAGCATTGTGATGACTAGTGCATGGAGCATTGTGAGGAGGAGGCCACGGAGCATTCTGATAACATGCGTCATGGAGCTTTGTGATGACAAGGGCATGGAGCATTGTGATTACAGGGGTCTTGGAGCATTGTGATGAAAAGGGCATGGTTCATTGTGATGAAAAGGCATGGAGCCATGTCATTACAGGGTTCAAGGAGCATACTGACGACAAGTGTCAGGGAGCATTGTGATGACAAGTGTATTGAGAATTGTGATGACAAAGATCATGGAGCATTGTGATGAGAGGACCACGGATAATTGTGATGATGAGCGTCATAGGGTGTTGTGATGATAATTGTTAAGGAACATTGTGATCACAAGGGTTTGGAGCATTATGATGACAGTGGTCATGGAGAAATTTGATTTCATTGTGATGACAAGAGCCTGAAGCATTATGATGATGGGCATGGTGCATTGTGATGACAGGGTTCATGGAGCATTGAGATGAAAATGGGCATGGAGCATTGTGATTACAGGGGTCTTGCAGCATCGTCATGACAAGGGCATGGAGCATTGTGATGAGAAGGCCATGGAATATTCTGATGGCATGTGTCATGGAGCTTTGTGAAGACAAGGGCATGGAAAATTGTGATTACAGGGGTCTTGGAGCATTGTGATGACAAGGGTCATGGAGTGTTGTGATGACAAGGTCATGGAACATTGTGATGGCACGGGTCATGGAGCATTGTTATGACAGAGGTAATGGAACATTGTGATGAGAAGGGCATTGAGCATTGGTCTGAAAAGTTTCATGGATTATTGTGATGAGACTGGGCATGGAGCATTGTGATGACAAGGGCACGGAACACTGTTATACATGGGTCATGGAGGATTGTAATGACAAGGGCATGGAGCATTGTGATGAGACTGGCATCGAGCATTGTGATGACAAGTGTCATGTAGCTTTGTGATGAAATGGCATGGAGACGTGTTGAGAGGGTTCATGGAGCATTGTGATGACAATGACATGGAGCATTGTGATGCCAAGGGTCATGGAGCTTTGTGATGACAAATGCCATGGAGCATTTTGATGACAAGGGTGTGGTGCATTGTGATGAGAAGGGCAGGGAGCATTTTGATGACCGGTTCATGCAGCAATTTGAAGAAAACTGTAATGGAACATTTTGATGGCAGGGGTTATAGAACATTGTGATGCCAGGGGTCTTGAAGCTTTGGAATGAAAAGGGTCATGGAGCATTTTGATGACAGGGATTATGGATCATTGTGATGTCAGGGGTCATGGAACATTGTGCTGATATTGGGATGTAGCACTGTGATGACAGTGGTCATGGAACATTGTGATAACATGGGTGAGGGAGGATTGTGATGACTAGTGATGGAACATTGTGATATCTCATGTGAGAGAGCATTTGGATGAGAAGTGCATGGAGCATTGTGATTACAAGGTTTATGGAGCATAGCGATGACAAGGTTGTGGATCATTGTGATGAAAAGCGCATGGCACTTGTGATGACAAGTGTCATGGAGCATTGTTCTGAAAAACGCATGGAGCATTGTCATGACAAGGGTCACGGAGAATTGTGATGAAAAGTTCATGGAGCATTGTGGTTACAAAGGTCACAGAGCCTTGTGATGACGTGTGCATGGACCATTTTGATGACAAACTTTATGAAGCATTGAGATGACTGGAGTCACGGAGCATTGTGATGACAGGGGTCATTGAACATTGTGATGACAAGTGCATGGAGCATTGTGTTGACAGGGGAATGGAGCATTGGTCTGACAAGTTTCATAGATTATTGTGATGACAGTGGGCATGGTGCATTGTGATGACAAGGACATGGAGCATTGTGATGAGAAGGTCATGGAGTATTGTGAAGACAGGTGTCAGGTAGCATTGTGATGACATATGTCATAGTCCACTGCGATGACAATGGCATGGAGCACTGTGATGCCAAATGTAATGGAGGATTGTGATGACAAATATAATGGAGCATTGTGATGGTTACAGCTTAGAGCATTATGATGATAAGGGCCATTGAATATTTTCATGACAAGGTCGTGAAGCATTGTGATGAAAAATTCCTGGAGCATTGTGATGACAAAACCATGGAGCCTTGTGATGACAAGTCTCTTGGAGCATACTGATGAAAAGGGGCATGGAGTATTGTGATGACAGGCATCACGGAACCTTTTGATGACAAGTGTTATGGAACATTGTGATCACAAGGGTTTGGATCATTGTTATGACAAAGGTCATGGATCATTTTGATTTCAAGGAGCATGGAGCATTGTGATGACAAGGGCATGAAGCAATGTGATCCCAAATTTCATGGAGGATTGTGATGACAATGGATATGGAGTATTGCGATGACAAACGCATAGAGCATTGTAATGACAAGGTCATGTAGCATTTTGCTGACAAAGGCATGGAGCATTGTGATGACAGGTGTCATGGAGCACTGTGATGACAAGCGTCATGGAGCATTGTGAATACAGGGGTCATGGAGCATTGGGATGAGAAAGGCATGGATCATTGTGATGACAAGTGTCATGGAGCACTGGGCTGAAAATGTTCATGGAGTGTTGTGATGACAGGGGTCATGGAGCATTGTGATAACTAGGGAATGGAGCATTGTGATGACAAGAGTCCCAGATCATTGTGTTGTCAGGAGTCATGGAGTGTTGTGATGAGAGTGGTCATGGAGCTTTGTGATATTGGCCATGGAGCATTGTGATGAGTAGGTCGTGAAGCATTGGGCTGAAAATGTTCATGGATTATTGTGATGACAGGGGTCATGGAGCATTGTGATGACAAGGGAATGGAGCATGGTGATGACAAGTTCCTGGAGCATTGTGATGAGAAGACCATGGAGACTTGTGATGACAAGTCTCATGGAGCATTCTGATGAAAAGGGGCATGGAGCATTGTGAATACAGGGGTCTTGGAGCATTGTGATGACTAGGGCATGGAGCATTGTGATGAGAAGGCCATGGAGCATTCTGATGACATGCGTCATGGAGTTTTTTGATGACAAGGGCTGGAGCATTGTGATTACAGGGGTCTTGGAACATTGTGATGACAAGGGCATGGAGCAATGAGAGCAGAAGACCAAGGAGCATTCTGATGGCCTGCGACATTGAGCTTTGTGATGACAAGGGCTTGGAGCAGTGAGATTACATGTGTCTTGGAGAATTGTGATGAAAAGGACTTGGATTATTGTGATGAAAAAGGCGTGGAGCATTGTCATGACAGGGTTCAAGGAGCATAGAGACAACAAGTGTCAGGGAGCATTTTGATGACAAGTGTATTGAGCATTGTGATGACAATGGTCATGGAGCATTGTGATGAGAAGACCATTGAAAATTGTGATGACACGAGTCATGGGGCATTGTGATGAAAAGTGTTATGGAATATTGTGATCACAAGGGTTTGGAGCATTGTGATGAGAGAGGTCATGGATCATTTTGATTTCAAGGAGCATGGAGCATTGTGATGACAAGGGCATGAAACTATGTGATCCCAAGTTTCATGGAGGATTGTGATGACAAAGGAAATGGAGTATTGTGATGAAAAGCACATAGAGCATTGTAATGACAAGGTCAAGTAGCATTTTGCTGACAAAGGCATGGATCATTGTTATGACATGTTTCATGAAGCACTGTGATGACAAGCATCACGGAGCATTGTGAATACAGAGGTCATGGAGCATTGGGATGACAAAGGCATGGATCATTGTGATGACAAGGGTCATGGAGCACTGGGCTGAAAATGTTCATGGAGTGTTGTGATGACAGGGGTCATGGAGCATTGTGAAGACTAGGGAATGGAGCATTGTGATGACAAGAGTCCCGGATCATTGTGTTGTCAGGTGTCATGGATTGTTGTGATGACAGTGGTCATGGAACATTGTGATGATATTGGCCATGGAGCATTGTGATGTGTAGGTCGTGGAGCATTGGACTGAAAATGTTCATGTATTATTGTGATGACAGGGGTCATGGAGCATTGTGATGACAAGGGAATGGAGCATGGTGATGACAAGGTCCTGGAGCATTGTGATGAGAAGACCATGGAGACTTGTGATGACAGGTCTCATGGAGCATTCTGATGAAAAGGGGCATGGAGCATTGTGATTACAGGGGTCTTGGAGCATTGTGATGACTAGGGCATGGAGCATTGTGATGAGAAGGCCATAGAGGCTTCTGATGACATGCGTCATGGAGTTTTTTGATGACAAGGGCATGGAGCATTGTGATTACATGGGTCTTGGAACATTGTGATGACAAGGGCATGAAGCATTGTGAGGAGAAGACCAAGGAGCATTCTGATGGCCTGCGTCATTGAGGTTTGTGATGACAAGGTCATGGAGCATTGAGATTACATGTGTCTTGGAGCATTGTGATGAAAATGACATGGATTATTGTGATGAAAAAGGCATGGAGCCTTGTCATGACAGGATTCAAGGAGCATACAGACAAAAAGTGTCAGGGAGCATGTTAATGACAAGTGTATTGAGCATTGTGAGGACAAACTTCATGGAGCATTGTGATGAGAAGACCATAGATAATTTTGATGACGAGCATCATGGGGCATTGTGATGACAAGTGATATGTAATATTGTGATCACAAGGGTTTGGAGCATTGTTATGACAGAGGTCATGGAGCATTTTGATTTCATTGTGATGACAATAGCATGAAGCATTATCATGATGGGCATGGTGCATTGTGATGACAGGGTTCATGGATCATTGAGATTAAAAGGGGCATAGATCATTGTGATTACAGGGTTCTTGGAGCATTGTGATGAGATGGGTCATGGAGCTTTGTGATGAAAAGGCCATGGAACATCGTGATGGCAGGGGTCATGGAGCATTGTTATGACAGGGGTAATGGAGCACTGTGATGACAAGGGCAAAGAGCGTTGTGAGGAGAATGCAATGGAGCATTGTGATGACATGCGTCAAGGTGCATTGTGCTGAGAAAGGCATAGAGCATTGTGATGACAAGGGTCCAAGAGCATTGTGATGAACAGTTAATGGAGCATTGTGGTTAAAAAGTCACAGAGAGTGTTGATGATGAGCGCATGGACCATTGTGATGAAAAAGGTCATGAAGCATAGTGATGACTGGAGTCACGGAGCATTGTGATGATAGGGGTTATGGAACATTGTGATAACAAGTGCATGGAGCATTGTGATGACCAGGTGTTGCATTTTTGTGAAGACAAGTGTCAGGGAGCATTGTGATGACATATGTAATGGCCCATTGTGATGACAATGGCATGGAGCATTGTGATGCCAAATGTCATGGATCATTGTGATGACAATGGCTTGCAACATTATGATGACAAGTGTCAGGGAGCATTGTGCTGAAAAGTGCACGGAGAATTGTGATGACAAGGGTCATGGAGCATTCTGATGACAAGCTTCTGGAGTATTTTGATGACAACTGCATGGAGCATTGTGATGAAAACGGCATGGGGCATTGTGATGAAAAAGGTATGGAGCCTTTTCGTGACAGGGTTCAAGGAGCATTCTGACGACAAGTGTCAGGGAGCATTGTGATGACAAGTGTATTGAGAATTGTGATGACAAATGTCATGGAGCATTGTGATGAAAAGGGCATGGAGTATTGTGATGACAGTCATCATGGAGCGTTGTGATGACAAGGGCTATGGAACATTGTGATCACAAGGGTTTGGAGCATTGTGATGATAGAGGTCATGGATCATTTTGATTTCAAGGAGCATGGAGCATTGTGATGGCAAGGGCATGAAGCAATGTGATCCCAAAGTTCATGGAGGGTTGTGATGACAATGGTAATGGAGTATTGTGATGACAAGCGCATAGAGCATTGTAATGACAAGGTCATGTAGCATTTTGCTGACAAAGGCATGGAGCATTGTGATGACAGGTGTCATGGAACACTGTGATGACAACCGTCACGGATCATTGTGAATACAGGGGTCATGGAGCATTGGGATGACAAGGGCATGGATCATTGTGATGACAAGTGTCATGGAGCATTGGGCTGAAAATATTCATAGATTATTGTGATGACAGGGGTCTTGGAGCATTGAGATGACAAGGAAATGGAGCATGGTGATGACAAGGCCCTGGAGCATTGTGATGAGAAGTCCATGGAGACTTGTTATGAAAAGTCTCATGGAGCATTCTGATGAAAATTGTCATGGAGCATTGTGATTACAGGAGTCTTGGAGCACTGTGATGACTAGGGCATGGAGCATTGTGATGAGAAGGCCATGGAGCATTCTGATGACATGCGACATGGAGTTTTGTGATGACAAGGGCATGGAGCATTGTGATTAGAGGGATCTTGGAGCATTGTGAAGAAAAGGTCATGGATCATTTTGATGAAAACGGCATGAAGCCTTGTCATGATAGGGTTCAAGGAGCATACTGATGACAAGTGTCAGGGAGCATTGTGATGACAAGTGTATTGAGCATTGTGATGACAAAGATCATGGAGCATTGTGATAAGAAGACCATGGATAACTGTGATGATGAGCGTCATGGGGTGTTTTGATGATAAGTGTTATGCAACATTGTGATCACAAGGGTTTGGAGCATTATGATGACAGAGGTTATGCAGAATATTGATTTCATTGTGATGACAATAGCCTGAAGCATTATGATGATGGGCATGGTGCATTGTGATGACAGGTTTTATGGAGCATTGAAATGAAAAGCGGCAAGGAGTATTGTGATTACAAGGGTCTTGGAGCATTGTGATGTCAAGGGCATGGAGCATTGTGAGGAGAAGGCCATGGAACATTCTGATGACATGCGTCATGGAGCTATGTGATGACAAGGGAATGGAGCAATGTGATTTCAGGGGTGTTGAGCATTGTGATGACAAGTGTCATGGAACCTTGTGATGACTAGGCCGTGGAACATTGTGATGGCGGTGGTCATGGTGCATTGTTATGAGAGGGGTAATGCAGCATTGTCATGAGAAGGGTATGGAATATTGGTCTGAAATGTTTCATGGATTATTGTGAGGAGAGTGGGCATGGAGCATTGTGATGACAAGTGCACGGAACACTGTGATACATGTGTCATGCAGGACTGTAATGAAAAGGGCATGGAACATTGTGATGAGAAGGGCATCGAGCATTGTGATGAGAAGTGTCATGGAGCTTTGTGATGACAAGGGCATGGAGCAATGTGATGAGAGGGTTCATGGAGCATGGTGAGGACAATGTCATGGAGCATTGTGATGACAAGGGTCATGGAGCTTTGTGATGACAAGTCATGGAGCATTTTGATGACAAGTTCTTGGTGCATTGTGATGAGAAGGGCAGGGAACATTTTGATGACCAGGTCATGCAGCAATTTGATAAAAAGTGTAATGGAATATTTTGATGGCAGGGGTTATAGAACATTGTGATGTCAGGGGTCTTGGAGCTTTGGGATGAAAAGTGTCATGGAGCATTTTGATGACAGGGGTTATGGAACATTGTGATGTCAGGGGTCATGGTACATTGTGATGATAAAGGGATGTAGCATTGTGATGACAGTGTCATGGAACATTGTGATTACAGGGGTGAGGGCGTATTGTGATGACTAGTGATGGAACATTGTGATATCTCTTGTGAGAGAGCATTTTGAAGAGAAGAGCATGGACCATTGTGATTACAAGATTTATGGAGCATTGCAATGACAAAGTTGTGAAACGTTGTGAGGAAATGGACGTGGCACATTGTTATGACAATGGTCATGGAGCATTGTTCTGACAAAGACATGGAGCATTGTGATGACAAGGGTCACAGAGAATTGTGATGAAAAGTTCATGGAGCATTGTGGTTACAACGGTCACAGAGCCTTGTGATGACGTGGGCATGGACCATTTTGATGACAAACGTTATGAAGCATTGAGATGACTGGAGTCACGGAGCATTGTGATGACAGGGGTCATTGAACATTGTGATGACAAGGGCATGGAGCATTGTGTTGACAGGGGAATGGAGCATTGGTCTGACAAGTTTCATAGATTATTGTGATGACAGTGGGCATTTTGCATTGTGATGACAAGGGCATGGAGCATTGTGATGAGAAGGTCATGGAGTATTGTGAAGACAGGTGTCAGGGAGCATTGTGATGACATATGTCATAGTCCACTGCAATGACAATGGCATGGAGCACTGTGATGTCAAATGTAATGGAGGATTGTGATGACAAATATAATGGAGCATTGTGATGGTTACGGCTTGGAGCATTATGATGATAAGGGCCATTGAAAATTTTCATGACAAGATCGTGAAGCATTGTGATGAAAAATTCCTGGAGCATTGTAATGACAAAACCATGGAGCCTTGTGATGACAAGTCTCTTGGAGCATACTGATGAAAAGGGGCATGGAGTATTGTGATTACAGGGGTCTTGGAACATTGTGATGACAAGGGCATGGAGCATTGTGAGGAGAAGACCAAGGAGCATTCTGATGGCATGCGTCATTTTGGTTTGTGATGACAAGGGCATGGAGCACTGTGATTACATGGGTCTTGGAGCATTGTGATGAAAAGTGCATGGAACTTTGAGATGAAAAAAGCATGGAGCCTTGTCATGACAGGATTCAAGGAGCATACAGACAAGTGTCAGGGAGCATTTTGATGACAAGTGTATTGAGCATTGTGATGACAAATGTCATGGAGCATTGTGATGAGAAGACCATTGATAATTGTGATGACGAGCGTCATGGGGCATTGTGATGACAAGTGATAGGGAATATTGTGATCACAAGGGTTTGGAGCCTTGTTATGACAGAGGTCATGGAGCATTTTGATTTCATTGTGATGACAATAGCATGAAGCATTATGATGATGGGCATGTTGCATTTTGATGATAGGGTTCATGGATCATTGAGACGAAAAGGGGCATAGAGCATTGTGATTACAGGGTTCTTGGAGCATTGTGATGAGAAGGGTCATGGAGCTTTGTGATGACAAGGCCATGGAACATCGTGATGGGAGGGGTCATGGAGCATTGGGATGACTGGGGTAATTGAGCATTGTGATGGCAAGGGCATGGAGCATTGTGATGAGAAGACATGGAGCATTCTGATGACATGTGTCATGGAGCTTTGTGAAGACAAGGGCATGGAGCAATGTGATGAGAGCGTTCATGGAGCATTGTGATGACAATGACATGGAGCATTGTGATGCCAAAGGTCATGGATCTTTGTGATGAAAAAAGTCATGGAGCATTTTGATAGCAAGGGCGTTGTGCATTGTGATGAGAAGGGCAGGGAGCATTGTGATGACAGGGTCATGGAGCAATTTGATGAAAAGTGTCATGGAACATTTTGATGACAGTTGTTATGGAACATTGTGATGTCAGGGGTCATCGAACATTGTGATGATAAGTGCATGTAGAATTGTGATGACAGGAATCATGGAACATTGTGATGACAGGGGAGAGGGAGTATTGTGACAAATAGTGATGTAGCATTGTGATATCAGTGGTGAGAGAGCATTTTGATGAGATGTGCAAGGAGCATTGTGATGACAATTTTATGGAGCATTGTGATGACAAAATTGTGGAGCACTGTATGAGAAGCGCATGGAGCATTGTGATGACAAGGGTCAAAGAGCATTGTGATGAAAAGTTCATGGAGCATTGTGGTTAAAAATGTCAGAGAGCCTTGTGATGACGCGGGCATGGACCATTATGATGACAAACGTTATGAAGCATTGAGATGACTGGAGTCACGGAGCATGGTGATGACCGGGGTCATGGAGCATTGTGATAACCAGGGCATGGAGCATTGTGATGAGAGGGGCATGGAACATTGGTCTAATAAGTTTCATGGATTATTACGATGACAGTTGGAATGGTGCATTGTGATGACAAGGTCATGGAGCATTGTGATGACCAGGTCATGCAGTATTGTGAAGACAGGTGTCCGGGAGCATTGGGATGACATATGTAATGGCCCTTTGGGATGACAATGGCATGGAGCATTTTGATGCCAAATATCATGGATCATTGTGATGACAATGGCTTGCAACATTGTTATGACAAGTGTCAGGGAGCATTGTGCTGACAAGTCCATGGAGAATTGTGATGACAAGGGTCATGGAGCATTCTGAAAACAAGCTTGTGGAGTATTTTGTTGACAATGGCATGGAGCATTGTGATGAAAACGGCATGGGGCATACTGATGAAAAAGGCATGGAGCCTTTTCGTGACAGGTTTCAAGGAGCATTCTGACGACAAGATTAAGGAAGCATTGTAATGACAAGTGTATTTAGAATTGTGATGACAAAGGTCATGGAGCATTGTGATGAAAAGGGCATGGAGCATTGTGATGACAGGCATCACGGAACGTTTTGATGACAAGTGTTATGGAACATTGTGATCACAAGGGTTTGGATCATTGTTATGACAAAGGTCATGGATCATTTTGATTTCAAGGAGCATGGAGCATTGTGATGACAAGGGCATGAAGCAATGTGATCCGAAAGTTCATGGAGGATTGTGATGACAATGGATATGGAGTATTGCGATGACAAACGCATAGAGCATTGTAATGACAAGGTCATGTAGCATTTTGCTGACAAAGGCATGGAGCATTGTGATGACAGGTATCATTCAGCACTGTGATGACAAGCGTCATGGAGCATTGTGAATACAGGGGTCATGGAGCATTGGGATGAGAAAGGCATGGATCATTGTGATGACAAGTGTCATGGAGCACTGGGCTGAAAATGTTCATGGAGTGTTGTGATGACAGGGGTCATGGAGCATTGTGATAACTAGGGAATGGAGCATTGTGATGACAAGAGTCCCGGATCATTGTGTTGTCAGGAGTCATGGAGTGTTGTGTTGACAGTGGTCATGGAGCTTTGTGATATTGGCCATAGAGCATTGTGATGAGTAGGTCGTGAAGCATTGGGCTGAAAATGTTCATGGATTATTGTGATGACAGGGGTCATGGAGCATTGTGATGACAAGTGAATGGAGCATGGTGATGACAAGTTCCTGGAGCATTGTGAGGAGAAGACCATGGAGACTTGTGATGACAAGTCTCATGGAGCATTCTGATGAAAAGGGACATGGAGCATTGTGAATACAGGGGTCTTGGAGCATTGTGATGACTAGGGCATGGAGCATTGTGATGAGAAGGCCATGGAGCATTCTGATGACATGGGTCATGGAGTTTTTTGATGACAAGGATATGGAGCATTGTGATTACAGGGGTCTTGGAACATTGTGATGACAAGGGCGTGGAGCAATGAGAGCAGAAGACCAAGGAGCATTCTGATGGCCTGCGACATTGGGCTTTGTGATGACAAGGGCATGGAGCATTGAGATTGCATGTGTCTTGGAGCATTGTGATGAAAAAGGCATGGAGCCTTGTCATGACAGGATTCAAGGAGCATACAGACAACAAGTGTCAGGGAGCATTTTGATGACAAGTGTATTGAATATTGTGAGGACAAACTTCATGGAGCATTGTGATGAGAAGACCATTGATAATTGTGATGACAAGTGATATGGAATATTGTGATCACAAGTGTTTGGAGCATTGTTATGACAGAGGTCATGGAGCAATTTGATTTCATTGTGATGACAATAGCATGAAGCATTATGATGATGGGCATGGTGCATTGTGATGACAGGGTTCATGGATCACTGAGATGAAAAGGGGCATAGAGCATTGAGATTACAGGGTACTTGGAGCATTGTGATGAGAAGGGTCATGGAGCTTTGTGATGACAAGGCCATGGAACATCATGATGGCAGGGGTCATGGAGCATTGTTATGTTAGGTGTAATGGAGCATTCTGACGGCAAGGGCGTGGAGCATTGTGATGAGAAGGCCATGGAGCATTCTGATGACATGTGTCATGGAGCTTTGTGAAGACAAGGGCATGGAGCAATGTGATGAGAGCGTTCATGGAGCATTGTGATGACAATGACATGGAGCATTGTGATGCCAAAGGTCATGGATCTTTGTGATGAAAAAAGTCATGGAGCATTTTGATAGCAAGGGCGTTGTGCATTGTGATGAGAAGGGCTGGGAGCATTGTGATGACAGGGTCATGGAGCAATTTGATGAAAAGTGTCATGGAACATTTTGATGACAGGTGTTATGGAACATTGTGATGTCAGGGGTCATCGAACATTGTGATGATAAGTGCATGTAGCATTGTGATGACAGGAGTCATGGAACATTGTGATGACAGGGGTGAGGGAGTATTGTGACAAATAGTGATGTAGCATTGTGAAATCAGTGGTGAGAGAGCATTTTGATGTGAAGTGCATGGAGCATTGTGATGAAAATTTTAAGAAGAATGTGATGACAAAATTGTGGAGCACTGTGATGACAAGCGCATGGTGCATTGTGATGACATGTGTCATGGAGCATTGTGCTGACAAGCACATGGAGCACTGTGATGACAAGGGTCAAAGACCATTGTGATGAAAAGTTCATGGAGCTTGGTGGTTAAAAAGGTCACAGAGACTGTTGATGACGAGGGCATGGACCATTGTGCTGACAAAGGTCATGAAGCATTGTGATGACTGGAGTCACGGAGCATGGTGATGACAGGGGTCATGGAGCATTGTGATAACAAGGACATGGAGTATTGTGATGACAAGGGCATGGAACATTTGTCTAATAAGTTTCATGGATTATTGCGATGACATTTGGAATGACGCATTGTGATGACAAGGGCATGGAGCACTGTGATGACCAGGTCATGCAGTATTGTGAAGACAGGTGTCAGGGAGCATTGTGATGACATAAGTAATGCCCCATTTTGATGACAATGGCATGGAGCATTGTGATGCCAAGTGTCATGGAGGATTCTGAAGACAAAGGTAATGGTGCACTGTGATGACAATGGCTTGGAGCATTGTGATGACAAGGGCCAGGGAGCATTGTGCTGACAAGTGCATGGAGAATTGTGATGACAAGGGTCATGGAGCACTCTGATGACAAGCTTGTGGAGTATTTTGATGACAATGGCATGGAGCATTTTGATGAAAACGGCATGGGACATTGTGATGAAAAAGGCATGGAGCCTTTTTGTGACAGGGTTCAAGGAGCATTCTGATGACAAGTGTCAGGGAGCATTGTGATGACAAGGGAATGGAGCATGGTGATGACAAGATCCTGGAGCACTGTGATGAGAAGACCATGGAGACTTGTGATGACAAATCTCATGGAGCATTCTGATGAAAAGGGGCATGGAGCATTGTGATTACAGGGGTCTTGGAGCATTGTGATGACTAGCGCATGGATCATTGTGATGAGAAGGCCTTAGAGCCTTCTGATGACATACGTCATGGAGTTTTTTGATGACAAGGGCATGGAGCATTGTGATTACATGGGTCTTGGAACATTGTGATGACAAGGGCATGAAGCATTGTGAGGAGAAGACCAAGGAGCATTCTGATGGCCTGCGTCATTGTGCTTTGTGATGACAAGGGCGGGGAGCATTGAGATTACATGTGTCTTGGAGCATTGTGATGGAAAGGACATGGATTATTGTGATGAAAAAGGCATGGAGCCTTGTCATGACAGGATTCAAGGAGCATACAGACAACAAGTGTCAGGGAGCATGTTGATGAAAAGTGTATTGAGCATTGTGAGTACAAAGGTCATGGAGCATTGTGATGAGAAGTCCATTGATAATTGTGATGACGAGCATCATGGGCATTGTGATCACAAGTGATATGTAATATTGTGATCACAAGGGTTTGGAGCATTGTTATGACAGAGGTCATGGAGCATTTTGATTTCATTGTGATGACAATAGCATGAAGCATTATGATGATGGGCATGGTGCATTGTGATGACAGGGTTCATGGATCATTGAGATGAAAAGGGGCATAGAGCATTGTGATTACAGTGTTCCTGGCGCATTGTGATGAGAAGGATCATGGAGATTTGTGATGACTAAGCCATGGAACATCGTGATGGCAGGGGTCATGGAGCATTGTTATGTCAGGTGTAATGGAGCATTCTGATGGCAAGGGCGTGGAGCATTGTGATGAGAAGGCCATGGAGCATTCCTGATGACATGTGTCATGGAGCTTTGTGAAGACAAGGGCATGGAGCTATGTGATGAGAGGGTTCATGGAGCATTGTGATGCCAATGGTCATGGATCTTTGTGATGAGAAAAGTCATGGAGCATTTTGACAGCAAGGGCGTTGTGCATTGTGATGAGAAGGGCAGGGAGAATTGTGATAACAGGATCATGGAGCAATTTGATGAAAAGTGTCATGGAATATTATGATGACAGGTGTTATGGAACATTGTGATGTCATGGGTCATCGAACATTGTGATGATAAGTGCATGTAGCATTGTGATGACAGGAGTCATGGAACACTGTGATGACAGGGGTGAGGGAGTATTGTGACAAATAGTGATGTAGCATTGTGATATCAGTGGTGAGAGAGCATTTTGATGAGAAGTGCATGGAACATTGTGATGACAAATTTTAAGGAGCATGTGATGACAAGATTGTGGAGCACTGTGATGACAAGCGCATGGTGAATTGTGATGACATGTGTCATGGAGCATTGTGTTGACAATGGTCAAAGAGCATTGTGATGAAAAGTTCATGGAGCATTTTGGTTAAAATGGTCAGAGACTGTTGATGACGACGGCATGGACAATTGTGATGACAAAAGTCATGAAGCATTGTGATGACGGGAGTCACGGAGCATTGTGATGACAGGGTTCATGGAGCATTGTGATAACAAGGGCATGGAGCATTGTGATGACAAGGGCATGGAACATTTGTCTAATATGTTTCATGGATTATTGCAATGACATTTGGAATGGCCCATTGTGATGACAATGGCATGGAGCATTGTGAAGCCAATTTTATTGGAGAATTCTGATGACAAATGTAATGGAGCATTGTGATGACAATGGCTTGGAGCACTGTGATGACAAGGGTCAGGGAGCATTGTGCTGACAAGTGCATGGAGAATTGTGATGAGAAGGGTTATGGAGCATTCTGATGACAAGCTTGTGGAGGATTTTGATGAAAATGGCCTGGACCATTGTGATGAAATCGGCATGGTGCATTGTGATGAAAATTGCATGGAGCCTTTTCCTGACAGGTTTCAAGGAGCATTCTGATGACAAGTGTCAGGGAGCATTGTGATGACATGTGTATTGAGAATTGTGATGAAAAAGGTCATGGAGCATTGTGAAGAAAAGGGCATGGATTACTGTGATGACAGGCATCATGGAGCGTTGGTATGACAAGTGTTATGAAACATTGTGATCACAAGATTTTGGAGCATTGTGATGACAGAGGTCATGGATCATTTTGATTTCAAGGATCATGGAGCATTGTGATGACAATGGCAGGAAGCAATGTGATCCCAAAGTTCATGGAGGATTGTGATGACAATGGAAATGGAGTATTGTGATGACAAGTGCATAGAGTATTGTAATGACAATGTCACGTAGCATTTTGCTGACAAAGGCATGGAGCATTGTGATGACAGGTGTCATGGAGCACAGTGATGACAAATGTTACAGAGCATTGTGAATACAGGGGTCATGGAGCATTGGGATGAAAAGGGCATGGATCATTGTGATGACAAGTGTCATGGAGCACTGGGCTGAAAATGTTCATGGAGTGTTGTGATGACAGGGATCATGGAGCATTGTGATGAGAAGGGAATGTAGCATTGTGATGACAAGTGTCCCGGATCATTGTGTTGTCAGGTGTCATGGAGTAAACACTGATGTCAGTGGTCATGGAGCATTGTGGTGATATGGGCTATGGAGCATTGTGATGAGAATTTCGTAGAGCATTGGGCTGAAAATATTCATGGATTATTGTGATGACAGTGGTCATGGAGCATTGTGATGACAAGGGAATGGAGCACTCTGATGACAAGGTCCTGGAGCACTGTGATGTGAAGACCATGGAACCTTGTGATGACAAGTCTCATGGAGCATTCTGATGAAAAGGCACAGGGATCATTTTGATTACAGGGGTCTTGGAGCATTGTGATGACAAGGGCATGGAACATTATGATGAGAAGGCCATGGAGCATTCTGATGACATTCGTCATGGAGCTTTGTGATGACAAGTGCAAGGAGCATTGTGATCACAGGTGTCTTGGAACATTTTGATGAAAAGGGCATGGATCATTGTGATGAAATAGGCATGGAGCCTTGCCATGAAAGAGTGCACGGTGCATACTGAGCTCAATAGTTTGAGAGCATTGTTTTGACAAGGGTATTGAACATTGTGTTGACAAAAATCATGGTGCATTGTGATGAGAAACCCATGGATAACTGTGGTGACCAGCGTCATGGGGCATTGTGATGACAAGTGTTATGGGACATTGTGATCACAAGGGTTTGCAGCATTGTGGTGACAGATGTCATGGAGCTTTTTGATTTCATTGTGATGACAATAGCATGAAGCATTATGATGATGGGCATGGTGCATTTTGATGACAGCGTTCATGGAGCATTGTGATGAAAAGTGTCATTGAGCATTTGTCTGACAAGTTTTTTGGATTATTGTGATAAGAATGGGCATGGCATATTGTGATGACAAGGTCATGGAGCACTGTGATGACAAGGTCATAGAATATTGTGAAGAAAGGTGTCAGGGAGCATTGTGATGAAATATGTCATGTTCCAGTTTGATGACAATATCATGGAACATTGTGATGCCAATTGTTATGGAGGATTGTTGTGACAAAGTAAAGGAGCATTGTGATGACAAGGGCATGGAGCATTGTGATATCAAGGGCCATTGAGAATTTTAATGTCCTGGTCGTGAAACATTTTGATGAAATGCGCATGGAGCTTCCTATGACAGGGGTCATGGAGCATTGCGATGACAAGTGCATGGAGTATTGTGATGACAAGAGCATATAACACTGTGATGTGAAGTGCCATGGAGCATTGTAATGACAAGGACGTGGAGAATTGTAAGGACAAGGTACATTGAGATTTGAGATGACAAGGCATGGAGCATGGTGATGGCAAAACAGTGGAGCATTGTGATGAGAAGTCCTTGGGTAATTGTGATGTCGAGCATCATGGAGCACTGTAATGACAAGGGGCATGAAGCATTGTGATGACAGTTGTCAGGGAGCAATGTGATGACAGGGGTCATGGAGCAATGTGATGACAAAGGCATGGAGCATTGTGATGACAAGGGCATGGAGCATTGCAATGTCAAGAGAATGGAGAATTGTGATGACAAGAGCATGTAACATTTTGATGAGAAGTGTCATGTAGCATTGTGATGACAAGTATGTGGAGAA